>NC_056744.1:1479055448-1479282948 GCF_019279795.1 Protopterus annectens
GTTAGACTTTCTGTAACATTTCGTCCTGTCCAAAGAAAACTTCAATTCTCTGTGTACATCAGAGCAATGCAGTATATATTTCCCTTTGTTGGAAAACTCACGAAAGAACACTAGTATGTAAATGAATAGATTAAAATTGTTCTCCGTAGCCACCTTAGGAAGAAAGGAGGGATCAGTGTAGAGGGACACCCTGTCTTTATGGAAAAAACAAGCTCTGGGAAATTGAAGAGATGAGTTACAGTTCTGACACTGACTTGGTAGAAGTAACAGCCACTAAGAATAAAGTCTTCCAAGACAATAACTTCAAATCAGAAATGCGGAGGTTCAAATAGAGGTGTAGACAGCACCTGAAGCAAGAAAGGTAAATCTCATGCAGAAACAGGGTCTTGGATCAAATGACACAACAAAAAAGTGCCGTTGAGAAAAGCATTAAAAATTTTGAGAGCAGCCAAAGGCATATTGCCTCTACCAATGTGAAAGTTGGAAATAGCTGCCAACTGCACCTTAGTAGTAGAATAGCTAGATCCTGAGTTAAACAAATCTGCTAGAAGCTAGAAGGTCGAGAATGACCTCCAAGGGAGCTGAAAGGGATCCACACCCTTTGAGGTGGCCAAACAAATGAAACATTTAAACTTGCTAGCATACACCCTATCCACAGATAAATTCTGAGAAGAAGACAAGATATGCAGTATTTTGTCAGAAATCTTGGGATTTCTGGCCATCAAGGACATTGGACAAACCATGCAGTTATCTGTAGGTTGGGATCATTTAGATCAGATTCAGAATGGGAACTAGGACCCCAGGAGACTACTTCAGAAAAGGCCAAGAAAGGACAACCACACCTGATGGGCCAAAAAGGGACAATGAAGATTATATTCACTCTGCAATGGGCTGCCTTCTAAAGGAACTTTATTATCAGTGGGGTCAGGAGGTAGGTGTACAGAAGACCCAAAAGCTAAGCTTGCAGAAGGCCATCCCTGGGCATAATAACTGCTGAATTTGGTCCTGGGTGGGGGTGTGAACAGACTGCAACATGGTGTGCCCTAGTGCTGAATTATCTTAGCTGCAACTCTTGTATTAAGGGTGCAGGAAGAGAATGTTCCTGCTCAAACCATCAGCCAATATGTTGGATCTCATTGCAACCAAAAACTGTTAATATGAAATCATCCATTACCAGACTTTCATGACTCCTGAACAAATAAGATAGGAATGGGTACCCATTTGTTTACTCAGTTAGCAAGCAACAGAAATGTTGTCAGTCTGAACTGGTAATGACTGGCTTCCAGCCAGAAGTGCATAAACTTCATGGACTGTCTCACTATCTTTATATGATGGCAGGAGTCCTTGAGGATGATCAAGCACATCCAGTTGTTCTTCCTGAAGAGATGCATAGTGGACTGCACTGTGACCATCCAGAACGTGGTCTAGTTTACAAAAATATTCAACCTGTTCAAATCCAAAATTGGCCAGAGGTTCTTCTTCTTCTTCAGAACCAAAACAAACCTTGAACAGAACCTGTCTGCACTGGTATGGTGGGACCTCTTGGATGTCTCAATTTTCTATCAGTTTCTTAATTTTGATGGCTGTACCACTTCTCTGACAGGGTGGTATGTCTTGGAGATGTTTGGGATTTAACTTTGGAGTTTCCAAAAATAGAATTGTATAGTGTCTGGATACTGCTCTTAATGCCCATGCATCTGAGGTGATGGCCTCCTAAGCTTCCAGATGTATAGCTAAATAACCTCTGACTGCTTCCAGAGTCAGGATGGCAAACCTTCAGGGTCACTGAAATCACCTCCTGTAGAAGGCTCTTGGAAAGCCCTGATTTTGTAGAAAACACCTGCCATGAAGTTGGCACCCATTGTGGTCACTGCCCCCCACACACACACACACACTCTCTCTCTCACTCTCTCTCTGCAGGGAAACCCTCCAAGGAAGCTTCCTGAAAAGACTGCTACATTTTTATAAAAAAAGACAAATTCCACCCTTCAGGATCTGAAAGCAGGTCCACTGAGGGATAACAAACTGTACTTCAGTGGCAGGCAGCATCTCCCCATCCTGGTCAATCCTGGTCAAAGAGTACTTAACCTTAGTATCAATAAGTGAAGAGCCATAAAAGGAGGTGTTAAAGGATACCTTGAAGCAACCCACAAAAATTACACAGCCTCATTCATGCATAGCAACACTTGGCAATGCCAGTGCAAGTGGCTTGTGATGTGCCATCAGCCGCATTAGACAGCAGGCACATGGACACATTACCAATACACTGTAATGTGGACATCTGAATGTGATGAACTGAGGAAGTCTCTTCCAAGATATCATTCTTAGTGGCCACCACCACCACAATTCAATCCATGCCTGGATCCTTACTCCAGTGTTGTTGGTCTTTGGGCAGTGCAAGAATCTTGTTTGGCTCCTTAGAGATTGGTTCCACTATACTGGATTCCTAGTATGCCCTCCAGGACACCAGATCAATAAGCATTACTGGAGAGGGAGCCCCTCAGGACATGGGTGGGCTTATCACAAAGGCCTACAAAAAATCCTGACTCCTCTGGAGATGGTGCTTCAGCAGTCCAACTTCCATGTTGGTGAAGTAGCTCCTAAAGATCACTAAAGGAGGCATTCTCATGGGGAGATTTAGTGGACCACTCAACTTCCTTGAGATCTGTATTCTTGGAGAGGGATTCTTCAGGAGATTCTAGGTGCTTCATCTTGCAGTGCCTCTTTCCTGAAACATCCTACCCTGGTGGATCTGTGTGGAATCAGAAGAGGACAGGGAGCCCTGAAAGTAGGGCAGGCTGGAGACCACCTGGAGTAAGTTGTCCTTGAGCTGACTATAGTGAATCCTCAGGTGCGTGCAATGAAGAGGAAGAGACAATGGTTGCAGCTGACCACTCCTTCCCCTGAGGGGAGAACTTCCTTTATATGATAGGTTGGGTGGGAGGATGGCAGAATGGTTAAGGTGTTTACCTTGAAGACACAAGGTGCAGGGTTTGATTCTCACATGGGGTACTTGGCTAGGCTTAAAATGGCCCACAAGGGCAAATAGCCTAGTACTAATCTATGAACCTATGAACCTGTAATCAATGGCATAATCTGAATCAGGCTGCCCAGTGTCCATAGAGCCAAGATCCAAAGATCCTGAAAACACACTGAACTCTGGAGATGCATTAACCTGCCCCCAAACTGAGATTGGAGTTGAACTTTCAAGAACAGAGGCCTGAGCTGGGAGGGATGATTCTGAAACTGGAATTGTCAAACATGACCTGGACACCCATCTTGATGTGTCTGCTCTGAGGCCTATTCAGTTATGATGTAGCTGGATTAGAGGAAACTAAGGTAGGGATACAAGCCAAGATCAGACAAGCTTTAAGGCAGGAAAGACAACTAGATTCAAATACCTCAGAGCTGTAGGTCCAAATGGAGGAAACCAAGATAAAGGAGTTGACACTTGAGGCTGAAGGCGAAAAGCCAAAGGGACTAATAACAAACAAAAAAGCCAAGGGATCCATCCTAGCTGCAACTGCACCTCTGAAAAGGACCACATCAGCTGCTCAAATTCTGCAATTCTTAATCTCTGGACTGACTGGGATGACTGAGACAATGAAGCCACTGAAGGAGGCTTGAAGCCTCATCTACTGAACTACATGTCCAAAGACTTGATCTGAACTGGAGAAGATTGGATCCAGGGTGGAGACAAGGATGATGCATGTGAGGACTCTTGCAAAGTAGCAGGAGAAAAGGGAGAAAAGGTCCTACATGATAGCACTCCCTTGGACAAGAAGGGGACTACGAAGACTGACAGCGGATCAAGGAGCCTTACCATGAATCGTCTCTGATGTGGATTGGTTCCAAGGTATTGGAGCAGACAATAGTGCTAAAACTGCTGGGGTAGCCGAAGGTCTTGGGAATTTTGGATCCAGTGGATCAGAAAAAGAAGAAGAATAGGTGGATGATCATTTTCAATTCCCTTTGGAAGGTTTGGGGTCCTCAGATCATTGCTTGTGATCCCAGTCAGACTTCCCTTTTTTGGAAGAAGCCCAAGAAGAGTCAGTAGCCAGCAGCTGTCCTTTCAGGAAAATATTGGACTGCCCTCTGTTGACAACATTAGTACAGATGCCCTTGCAAACAGCACACATTCTGAAACCTGACCACTATGCCACTAGAGACTAATATGAAAAAATCCTAATGACTACACATAGCAAACTCTAACCAAAAATGTTCTCCAGGAAGGATGGACACAGACAAATAACTGGTGTCAATACCATGGGCTAAAATTAAGTGCTAAGAAATGCATAATAATATTCTTCAGAAAGTCAGCCACCACTAGTAACTATCTTACTGGCAACGCACCCCTAAGAGTTGACCCAGTAGTCAGAGACTTGGGGACACACATAGATAGAAACTTTGCCTTTGACTATCATTAGTAGTGACAAGATTGTTCTGTGTTCTGCAACTTATAAACCTTGGTATAGCATCTACATGCAAGGACGTCATTGTTTTACTGTATTTGGCATTCATCACATCTAGCATTGAGTACAATTACCACTTTGATATGTACCTAACCAGGTACATCCAACAGTTGGAATATCCACAGAGGTTCCTCACTAAAAGAATACAGGGTATAAGTGACATGTCCTATGCAGACCACCTGAAGGTACTATCTCTATATTCTGTCTCATACAGGTTGTTGAGGGGAGAACTATGCCTGGCATACAAGGCATTGTCAGAGCCCACCATGATGGACATCCTGCATATCTGCAAAACAAACAGCACCAGAATTACCCATTCTAAAGACTTAAACCTTACCTGTAATATAAATAGGACCTACTGGAGGGACAGGTATATATCTCAGAGACTACACCATTTATGGAACAGGCTCACCATCAATGTGAAGCAGAATTCCTCCCTAAGCCAATTCAACTGTATCTTGGACAACTGGATGGAAAACAGGACATTCATCTCTGGTTTGGCCCCCATGTCTCTAATGGACACAGGAAGCCCATAAATGGTTCATCTCACAGGTGCCTGCTTGCAAATGTTTCATCTCCCACAAGAACTTGTCAGAGATTAGGGATGCATGGCTAGGCTTAAAAAGGCCCCTGTAGTCATTCGCCTGGTACATATCTATGAACTTATGAATGCACTAGGCAGGAAAAGCCACTAAACAGACAGCATTTAACCCTAAAGCTACTCTAACCTACAACAAGAGAAGAAAGTGCTAAACTAAAAACAAGAACACACAAGAAAAACAGAGGTAGAGGATAAACAATCTAAATCACAATCCAAAATATCTGAAAAAAAAAGATACACTGCAGTGGAGCAAATGACCAACTGCTGTCTAGGGTCTATATTAGAACATCGAACATTTAACAGTTCGAACCACTAAAGGTTGACCTTTAGTGATCAAACTGTTAAAATATCGAATGTTCATAAAAAAAAAAAACAAAAAAAAACTAAAGAGTGTAGGCAGGGGGGCAAGCCCCCCTGCACCCCCACACCCCCTGCTACTTAAATATACCAACTCCAAGACTGCACTACATTGAAGTAAATGGAAATCTCCCCTTACAGAGATTTCCATTTACCCGCTCGATGTTCTGCACTTTCGTTATTCTCGGATCGACAATGTCAGATTCAACATTGTCGGCTTTCGAGAATTTAATATAGACCCACTGTCTAGAAATGGTAGCAAATGAGATCTGAGGTAATCTTAGCTGAGTGAGGGATTTTGGGCAGAGAAGGGAGAGGTCAGCAGGTTGAAGTCTTTGGAATAGGGCCGATCTCTGATCCGAGTCAGATCCAGTAACCCGCAGGTTGAACCAGATGGAAAAGACAATATCAGATCAGTAATTTGTTGTTGCCTATACTAAAGGAGTTATCTCCAATTCCAAAGGTTTTATTTATTTATTTGGCATTTGTTTACCAGGAAAGTCCAACTAGGCATGAATCCCATTTTCATCACAGGCCTGGGGAGAAAAGCTCCAACATACATAGTTCATCTAATAAACTATATAATACTATCACATGAAGTGCAGTAACAAATAGTAGAATCAACATAGGGATAAACAAAAGTCAGATCAGAAAAAATCATACAGTCACTATTGAACAATCACAGGATACTGAAAAGTACAATCAGTGGTGATAACCAATGGTAAAGATGTTAAGCATTTTAAATATGGGCAAAAGACTAAGAGAAAGGAAATACATTTTGCAATTGTGGGTGATTAGGAATGAAGTTAAAGTAGGGAGCTATCAGACAAGTAACTGGTGCTTTGGCTAATAAAAGAAGGGAGGAAAAGAAAGGGGGAAAAGAAAAGCAAGGAAGAGAGAAGGAAGAAGGAGTAACAGGTAGCATCATCCTGGTGTAAGACGTACAGAATCAGGACTTAAAAAGAAATCTCTTTAGAGATTCTTTGAATATGTGACATGGCCTCAGTAACCCTTTCAAAGAGCTCATCTTATCTGCCTTTTACAAAAGCTGAACCTGTATCTGTATGCAGGGAATAAGGTCAGCTATATCCTTAAGTATTAGTACAGCTAAAATATGTTCCAAACTCTGACAAATACTACCAGTCAGCATATTTGTAATTCCCTGGGTCGGTACAGGGACCACCTTTAAGTAAGGGTACTACATCATCTCTTCGTGCCTTTGGGATATAAGAGACATAGGTTAAACAGTTCATGAAGGGGTTTTGCTAGGTGAGACAATGCTTCCCGTGAGATGTCCAGAGATATTGATAGAATCCATAGAAGATATGCTTTTCATTTTGGAAAGTCTCAGAAAGACTTGGTCTAACTTAATTTTGGTAGGGGCGGTGTAAGAAGGAGTACAGGAGACAGAGGGAAGGGTGGGTAGATAGGGTGAAGCTGGAATCAATTTGTCTTCAAGAAGATTAGTAATGTCTGCAGGGTTAAAGAAGGAGGCATCATTAGAGATAAGTTTAGTTACCTGGCCCCTCTGTAAGAATACACCTGGGTTGTACACAGTGCTATCAGTAAACATTTTAAAGGCTGGCATAATATGTAGTAAGTGAACAGAGGATCTAGGGCCAGCATGCTGTACATGTTTGTCTGTGTAAAGCAGGCACATTTTTAGTATCTGTATTCATCTCTTTCTCATTCACTGACTGTACAAATGCCTACATTCGTTATGTTTGTACAGGTTTTATCCTGTCTCTCTGAATCACAGAACAAATGTATGGCTATTTGCCTGCATTTCTACAACTATCAGTATGTCCAGAAGACATAGTAGGAAGAGGCTAGAAAGTTTCAGTAAAGTTGAAAATAAAGTGCTGTTGAAGACCTTTAGACTCTACAAGACTGTGCTTGTTCAGTGTGTGTGTGTGTGTGTGTGTGGGGTGGGGGGGTACTGACCTGAGATATGGAAAAAGGTGTGGCAGTCTGTGTTCTATTACATTAATGCCATGGGTGGGTAAAATTGGTACCTATGCCAGTGTCATAGTGTCTAATGGATATTTTAAGCCACAGCAAGAATAAGGAATGAAAGACTGCTGCAGAGAGAGACACCACAAGGGGTGCCCACCAGGGTTCATAAGAATACAGGATGTCAAAGAGAGTCTAGTATTCCTGGCTAGGGAATGCATAAGTAATTATCTGTGAAGGTAGTCTGGATAACAGTACTATGATGTCCCAACCCATCTGTCGTTCAACTTGCTTCACAAGTAAAGACGAATGGGAGGGTAGTTCCTTTATATGCTTTATTATGTAGAGACACATTGTGATGGATAGCAGCAGTACAAAATATAAACAAACTGATTAACTGACAGACTACATAGACATACATGCTTACATCTCAACAGCTTACTACAAAATGTCAGTCAGGCTCACACATGCTCAGTATTTATACACTTGTCCAAGCCCCTGGACAGTTTCTTAAAGGTATACATACATATTGATCTATATCCTCCCGCTTTAAAGAATTACTTGCGTTATAATGACATCTGAAAAAAGAGACATGCAATTCTGCATACAATAAGAAATAAAAACAACACGTGTGTCCTTATGCTCAAGTTGTCATATATCTGGAACATGGTCTAGAAATGCGACCTAATCTATTGATATAGCAATCAGAACTGGTTTTAGCAACAGGGAGAGTCATTGGTGAACAGACAGATTCTGGAGTTTTGGGATTCTTCTCAGGAGCAGGGATATTTACTGGAATGTTTGTTGGAACTGGAACCCTGGATAACTCATTCTGAGATAAAGAGTCTTTCTCGCAGGTATGATACTGCAATACAGGCTCAAACACCGGGTTAAATGTTTCTGAATATGCCTAACTTCTGCTCTTAGTGATTCCAAAATGTACAGTTTCGGCTCTGGATATACACTCTTCACAACTCCAATCCAATCAAAACCTTTGGATGTGTGCATCCTCACTATCACTCCTTCTCGTAATGGATTGAGTGGTTTGCTTGTCTTATCAAAATAGGACTTCTGGGATAGGCACTTCTTTAACAGATTGCTTTCACTAATCTGTTGTTCTTGACACATGGAGCCAATAATTTGCTAATGTTTGGTATCATGGTTCTGGTTTGGTTGATATGTATATGCGTATATATCTATATAGATATCTGGATAATCATATATACATATATTTCCACCATATGTCCTGAACATGGAGTGTAGCCCTACCTCAGCCCCTATAGTCCCAATTTCCTAGTGCAAGGGGATGTCAGGTATGTATAGCAGGTATATTAGTAGACTATTGTTACTGCAATAGTGATTGTCTTCACAGACATGGTGTGTGTGGGAGGTCACATCTTCTTTTCACATGTGCGCAATTGGCTACTGACAGACATCCTAAGGACATCATAGTACAGTAACACTCTGAACAGTCCAGAGGTATACACAGAACCCCTTAGTGAAAATCATGTGGACCAGGCCTGATACTGTGGATGTTTACAGCCATGTAGATGGGTATAACATGTAATGACTGGTATACATTTGCCCTCATAGGTTATGCATTCACACACCCCTTTCTGTCCTGACACATACTAAATGCTGGCACAGAGTTGCCATGGCCACATACTACCCACTAGACAATGACATACATCTGTACAGCATCCCACTGCTCTGTTTGACATACATGACTGTTAAGGGAGGCCCAGCAGCAGTACATCTGACAAGTATCTGGACATGAAATCTCACTGGGCAAGTACACTAATCTGCTAGGCATGCAACAAAGCACTGTGCAGGCTACAGGCAGACTGTCTCAACCCTGGCCTACATTTCCTATGGGGGAATGCACATGTACCTGCATATATAGCAGACTCTACAGGCATGTCACAGCCCAGGGTAAGATACACCTGTGTGAAAGTGCATAGCTACATCCAATGTGGACACAGCCACAGCCACATATGGTATGCTAGCATAATATTACAGTATATGGACTATTTGTTCAACACCATCCTCATATGTGCCACTCAGACACAAACCCTACATATACTGGGCTGCTACACAGTGTGGTCTGATGCCTGTCTGTGGTATGAGACATGTGTGCATATGACCCTGCAAACATGTAAGCCGATATGGCAATATATAGTGGAGCAGCATGTAACATCAGATAGAACAGGACCAAGAAAAATGACATCTACCACAGTCTGAACACAGGCCAAAGTACATATTAACAATACACACACTGTCGACATTTACCATAAGTACAAAGACCTCAGTACTGTACACACAACCACAGAATGTCCAGGTTATGTCATCAAACATAACCCCTACTGTACATAACGTGTAGCAGTCTGATATCTCACTGGCTTTTTATCAGCTATGATGTCACTAATTATGGCGTACAGCACATATGCACCTCTTAATGTTTGACATATGTACAAAGGTTGATAGTGGTGTGTTTGGAAGCACATACACAGGGCCAATATTGACATGTTGCTGTGATAACTTTATACATTTTCTGTTGTAACGGTTTGTTGCAACATATGTCCTATGAGGGATATGAAGTCAGTAACTGTCACGGTTCCACCATCTACAGACTGCAATCCTCACACTGCATTCTGCAGTTCACAGATAGGTGCTCTGTAAGTAACACATGACACCAAAGGCACCACACACTGCCCAGTTTGCATATGACCCTACACATGGGGATTCCTCATAAACATAGCACTGACATGGCAGGTATTAAAACATGTAGGACAGCCATATCCACACACACCCTGTTAAACCAACATTACTCCTAATGCAGTATAGCAGCAATTACAGCCTGTAGTCAGGTCAGGCACAGCCCCCTCCCATGTGTTGCCCTGTTTCCACAGTGTATGTTGTTAGAGGTAAATCCCTAATCCATCTGAGATGCTGTTTGCCAAACAACAGATCGAGTTCCTGCTCACAGTGAATGGAAAGGCCCAGCACAAACATGATGTTCCTAGATATTGGAGTGTATTTCCATACTATTGGCTATGGGAATGTTACCACAGCTGTTCCCCATGCAATCAGCTAGAGGAGGGCTGCAATTCATGCAGAGGCCATCAGCTGATCCTGAGCATCACTTAAAATACACATGCTGCTGCCTAAGCAAACCAGGTGTAGGTCTCCACATCCACCAGAGAGGATGTGAGAGAGGCAGACAGAGTCAAAGACAAGTCAGGGAGGGGTGGGAGAATAAAACCTAAGCATGTTTTTGTCACACACCTACCAGCACAGGGTATCAAACCTCTGACAACTATATAGTGCTATCACATTTTCATGCAGTTATTGGATGTGTCACATAGGTTACATAGTATGGATCCCTCAGAACGTATATGTGATGATGAGTGACATCTGCATCAGGGATATGGTAGCTATAAGGTAGGTGTAATACATGTGCCTGCCTGCATAAGCAGGTGCCAGCAACAACACAGCCACACTCTCACAGGGATGCACACACATTGACACACTTGGCAGGGCCAGGAATACAACCCATCACTAGTGAGAATGGCACAACACATTACTGTGCAGGTATCACATGCACCACAGGGGTCATACAGAGGTTATATGGGCAAAGGGTATGGGGAGGTGTCTGACATCAGACAGCATGCTTCAGTATGCCAATGGGGGAAGTAGTGAGTGTGAATGTGACCATATGCATCATGCAAAACACACACACACACACAAACACACACACACACACACACACACACACACACACACACACACACACACACACACACACACACACACACACACACTGCCAATACTGACATGCATGGGTACATTTCTGCACCTGTGTGTGGTGGTCGATTGTGCCAGATGGCTATACAAGACTAGTTGATGGGTATACCTTTGCATCAGGCCACAAAACAATGGTCTGCATTGTGGCTCAGGGATGTAGTTTCTGTATTTTCCCACACAGGTGGGTACTGTATCCACCATTCAGACACTTGGGTGACTATTGCATGTGGCCAATGCTGTGCATTGCTTGCCATGTATGTGTTCCATAGTCCATGACATGGATGGTGTATGGGATGTGCACACCTCTCACATGCATGTACAGTGACATATGGAACTGTACCTGGGGTGTCTGGCCCATGTTGTGTACACAGATTATCATCAGATGTGCCAGTCTTGGCCTCCTGTGGCGAGAACAGGTAATGGACAGCAGGTTTACCCTGCACCTACATTGATAGCATGCTAACAGCATTCCCTGGTGTCAGTGGCATCTGTCCATACAGGGCATGTTTTCAGGCATGGTATGACCTTTGAGGGTCACATCTGATGGCACCACAGGTGTTTCAGGTGTCCAGTGGGGAACATGGGGAAGGTGCACTGTCTGCATGTACGTGCCTATTGGACAGAAGGACTGGGTGCCATGCCCTCTGTAGCCCACTGCAATCACTCCATAGTTGCTATCAGTGGGAAATATGCAGTCTACTACCAACATATTGGCTGTTGCCTAGGCAAGTGTGTGTGTGTGTGTGTGTGTGTGTGTGTGTGTGTGTGTGTGTGTGTGTGTGTGTGTGTGTGTGTGTGTGTGTGTGTGTGTGTGTGTGTGTATATATGACACATGGGTTGAGATTGTACTCTGGGTAATACTGGAGTTGCTAACTGTGTTTGCCTGGCCTTGATGTCACATGTATGGGTACAGATTTGCACCCCAGCCTCTCGGCTATTTCACATCTGTTATCCCTGTACGGTGGACTTTGTGATATATACTAGGGCCACCATGTAAGAAATTTGCAAAACCCACTCCCCATTGGGCCCAGTTGTTACACATTTACAGCCACCTCCACACAGGATACGAGTTACAAACACAGACACACACACCTATCATGCCTGGATTAGAACTCCTAACTAACTAGTTTAGTACACTACAGGATTATGCAGTTATAGTATGCACCACAGAGATTACTGGAATACACCTTCCCCAAAGGTGTATTTCACATTGGATGACATCAGCAGGATTGCCAATGTAGGGCACTTGAATTGTAGTGTGTTTGGCTAGGCTAAAATGCATTGCTTCCTACACAGACATTGAAACACACACAAAACATCCACAGCCGACCTGCGTGGGTATAGGACCCCTAACAGAGGTCTATATCACACTACAGGATGGAGCTGTTATAGAATGCACCACAGGGATTAATGGCAAACTCCTTTCCCAAAGATGTATTTCACATTAAATGACATCAGCAGGATTGCCAAAGTAGGGCATTTGAATTGTAGTGAGTGTGGCTAGGCTAATATGCATTGCTCCCTACACAGACATTGAAACACACATAAAAACACCCACAACCAACATGTGTGGGTATAGAACCCCTAACAGAGGTCTATATCACACTACAGCATGAAGCTGTTATAGGACCCACCATGGGGATTACTGAAGAGCTACTTTCCCAAAGGTGTATTTCGCAATGAATGACATCAGCAGGATTGCCAGTGTAGGGCATTTGAAATGTACTGAGTGTGACTAGCCTAAAATGTATTGCTCCCTACACAGACATTGAAACACACATAAAACATGCAAAACTGCCATGGGTGGGAATAGAACCCTACCAGAGTTCTATATCAAACTACAGCAATATGCAATTATGGCACATGCTACAGAGATTACTGGGCTAAGTCTTCCCAGAGGTGTATTTCTAGGTGGATGACATCAGCAGTCTTGTCAAAGTTGAGCATTTGAATTGTAGGGAGTGTAACTACCCTAAAAAGCATTGCTTTCTACACAGACAGACACACACACAAAACCACTTGTCAAGTCTGGGATTAGAACTCCTACCTAGCTAATGTGTTACACTACAGCAGTACGCAGTTATAGGATATGCTATGGATATTACTGGGCTGCAAATTTCCCAGAGGTGTATTTCTAGGTCGATGACATCAGCAGCCTTGTCAAAGTTGAGCATTTGAATTGTAGGGAGTGTGACTACCCTAAAAAGCATTGCTTTCTACACAGACAGACACACGCTTGGTAAGTCTGGGATTAGAACTCCTACTTAACTAGATTATCACACTACAGCAGTAAAAAGTTATGAGCCACACCACAGAGATTACTGTGCTACAATTCTCCCAAAGATGTATTTCACAGTGGATGACCTCAGCATGCTTATCATAGTAGGACTATGGGGAGGGCAATGTGTGTGCATGGGCCATAACCCATTCATCTAGAGGTTGACACACCACATGTGGGCACACACAGGGTCATATTTCACAGGTGGTGTATACAGATGCTAGATGACAACTTCCTTGTACAGTCGTGTTGCACAACTAACATGTGCACCATATAGTCTGTACTGCTGATAGATACCAGTGGCTAGTATCTACAGTGAGTGATATCTGAACCTCATGTGGTTGTGGCTCTTTGGTTGTGTGCTGGGTTGGACAGGCCTGGATGGCTCCTTGTCACAGTCACCTTTTTCCACACATCTATGTACGTCTACCTTTGGCTTATTATACTGTGTTGTCCTTAGATATATGTCTGTATTCCTATCCACTGTGTGCGCAAAGCATGTATGGTGCATACTGAGGAGTGTCTGCACTAACATCTGTGACTGCCAGTTATGTCTGGTCCACTGGTGTTTGCAGACATGGCCTTGAGCATGCCCAGTATGACCTTTCAGTGTGTTGTTGACTGACATTGCCTTCATTTCTCTAAGTGTGTGAGCATGCCCAGTATGCCCGTCTGTCTTGAATGTGTGAATCAAGTCCAGGTAGTCTGTACTGCAGTGCTGACCTTTGTGTTGTACACCTATAGGTAGCATATGGTTTCTGCAGGGTATCCATCGATCACTTGGCATTGACTAACTACATTTCTACATAGGATGGGGGGGGCACACATGACTATTTCTATATTTTTACACAGATTTGGGGGGCACACCTGACTGCTACTACATTTCTACGTAGGATGGGGCACACCTGACTATTTCTACATTTCTACACAGGCTTTGTGGGGGGCACACCTGACTGTTACATTTCTACGTAGGATGAAGGGGCATACCTGACTATTTCTACATGTCTGCATAGGATTGGGGGCACACCTGACTGTTACTACATGTCTATGTAGGATGGGGAGGGGCACACCTGACACTTGTACACATTTGCTATGACTGTACTGGTATGTCAGGTACTCCATTTCATTCTGTACTCTTACCTATCATGCTGCCTAGAGGCATATCAGTGTACTACAGATCTTAGCTTTTATTTAGCTACATATTAGTTTCAGATTTCCTACCCTTCAGAACTGACATCTCACTGCCTGACCTGCTGTAGTCTGTCTGTGTAGGCCAGGGGGGGGGGTTACCCACAGGCATCATTCAGAAGCCATAGCACAGCCTTTGTTTGTGTTTGTCTACACCTGTCCTGCTGGCTGAGACTGTTGTTGGGTATGTGAATCCCCCTGACTGGCATGTGTGAGTCACTTACCTTGTGGGTGTCCCAGTATTGAGGGTGGTGCTGCAGGGCTGCCTATGCCGGATGCACATAGTACACTCCCTGTGCATGGTTAAGCACAGGTAGTGTAATGTTTGGCACCTCAGAGAAAGGTGTTATTCCCTGGGTCCCTCCTGAATCAGTGTATGTGCTATGCGTTGCCTCTTTGCCAAGGCCAGGGCATACTTGGCATGCCTCCTTCTGCCTACTGGGGCAGGCTCAGGTTGTTCCTCCTCTGAGTCACTTTGTGCCTGTGCAGGCCTTGGCAATGGTGGGGTGCTGTGTGGCCCTGCCCCATGCTGTTCCTACAGTAATTAGGAAGGTAGTGTTATGGGGATTTTTCTTTTAATTAAATGATGCAAACATCTGAAAATTCATTACAAAAGCTAAAACTAAGTAAACTGGAATTTTTTTCACCAATGACTTTACAGTGGTCATAATACATGTTAACAAACAATTTTTGAATCGGTATTGGAAGTTTTGGAAAAATCAAACTTAAAAGATATTCAAAAAATAATGTAGTTTTGTCGAGGGTAGCTTTTCATGAAATATTTTTTTAGATGACCTCATATGAGTTAACCAAAATGTTATGTAAGTGTTAGAAAGAAAGATTTTTTTTTTTGAAAGTTAGAGGCTATTGAGGATGACGTTTTAGAATATGAGCAGGTGAAAACATTTTAACAGGATTTTGCAAATTAGAAATGTCTCCTTAAATGATAATAGATGATCTACCAACATATTTGTTGTATTGTGGGATCACAGAGTGTTGAGACAGGGTGGTATTCGTAGTCATTGTGCTTAGTCGTATAGTAATTTGGCAGGTTGTGCCTTTGGTTTGATTCATAGAGGCTAGTTGCTCTCACACATGAATGCTTTCAATGAACATATGCAAATGAAGACATAATGAATTTAAAATAAGAAAGGGTTACAAGTTCTAATGAAAATTATCCCTCTTCCTGTCTGTTTGCTATTTATAGCTGTTTTTGACATGAATTGGCAGCATGCAGAGAAGCATTATAAAAGGTGAAGTTGCTCCTTTTTTATCTACTTCACATTTGGTAAGGATACTTGCTGTTGCTGCCAGCCTTGCTATTTCTCAGTGTGAGCTGCTTGTCTTGGGTGAGCCAAAAACTACAAGTGTCCAGCACTGTTAGCTGTCCAAGAAGGCACAGATATAGACAAAGAATAATCCATTACAGCTTTGATAATCAAGAAATACTTGATAGAGTTACAGTGGATACATTATAAGGGCTTAGTATGCATGGCCAATAGACAGGAAGTGAGAGCATGTGTAGACTTCCTACACCCAAGGTATATATAACCCCCACTATACTCAGCTTGGGAACATTCCAGAGACAGAATGGGGACACATTATATATTTCAAAGGCTTCTGCCTTGTAAATACTTCAGCAGTTCCTTGACATAATCTTGGCACAACAGGGTCAGTATATTTATCTGCCAATGTCACCTCAGTACAAAGCCAGAACTGTGCAGATTTCTTCAGGATGACATATTTCCATGAGGTGCTTGCTGTAATAGATTGCACCCATGTTGCTATTAGATCCCATCAGGACCATGACACAGTGGTACCAAATAAGAATCACTACCATTCCATCCATCTGCCACGCAGTGTGTAATGCATAGGGGTGCATCACCAATATGTCAGCCTGGCATCCTGGCAGTGCCCATGATTCCCATATCTGGTACATGAGATTGCTCTATTGTCTCTTCCTGCATAGAGGGATGCACCATGGTCACCTTGTTGGTAACAGGAAATTATATAGAATGTTTATGTAATTAGGTATACCTTTATAAATGTATTACTTCACACTAATTTACCCTTTTGTTTTTGTATATCCCCCATTTTCTTTTCTTGTGTTTTTTAGGTGATGCAGGCTACCCATTCAAATCTTGGCTGATGGCACATGTACAGAACCCTGCTGGAGGTGCCAAACAAAGCTACACCACCCTGTCCCAGACCTATATTGTTATTGAGTGGATATCTAGCTGAAAGCCCAGTTACTTTGCCTGTATGAACCAGGAGTGCCCTTTAGTATGACCAGGGTTGCCAGATTTCCAGCAACCCAGGTAGGGACAAAAAAAAAATAGAAGGTCTTTCACGAAGTGAAGACCAAAAAAAAAAAAAAGGTCTTTAATGCGGAACACAGTTCTATATATACAACACTACTTATAAATCCAAACTGTGCTTGAAGTCAGCTGCACTTCAGATAAATGTCACTGGATCTTTAATCCAAACACTGTGTCTTCCCCATTTACACAATGACAATGTTGACAAGTTGAGTCAAACTTCCAAAAGAAATACATAGATTGCTGAAGGTCAATACAAAGACATGTAACAGTTCTAAGGACTAGCAGCACTAGACAAGCTGCTCATATATTAGAATATTTACAAGTATGCACTGGGTCAAACCTGCACCACAGTCCCCTTGCAGAAAACTAGCTAAATCACTCAGTACATAACTCATTTTAGTGTCTTGGGCTTCTGTGAGCAGTTCGGGTTAAAACATCCAGAAGACAAGGGACTCCTAAAGTAATGGAATAGAACAGCAGCTGAGCAACTCAATGGTGGAGCAAACACTGCTTCCTCAAACATCTTAGTTTCACAGTTGTGCTCCCAGCTGAGTTGCCTTCAGTGTATTAGGCAGCACCCACCCTTCCACAGCAGGTGGTATTGCCATGGCTTCTTTCCACTCTTCACTTACTTAACTAGCACACGGAGCAAAAACTTGCCCACCTCTAAATTTCTTTGATTTGTGTGACCCTCCCTCTATCCTCCTTAGTGTTCCATTTCTTGACCTTTGCACAGACGTTACTACTTACATCCAGCTCCTGAATTCAGACATAAAGTCTCTCATTTAATGTCCATTATGTGCAAATCACCAGCATCTCTCAACAACTCGTAATCTATCATCAGTTCCCAGCAATTTGGTCTGATTGCACATGACTTATTGACTCACCTTTGGGGCAAGCAGACTGAAAATGCAAAGCTTTTCATAGTCTGAGTCTCTCTGGTTAGACTATACTAATATGATGACCTCTTCACCCTCCATCATGAACTGCCGCAGACTGTTGGCTAATCGGTATGCCCAAGACTTTAGGTTCCATTCCACAGTGGTGAAAAAAAAAAAAATTTAATGCGGAACACAGTTCCGCATTAAAGACCTGAGGTAGCTCACTCTGCCTGCAATAAACACTGAGCTTCTCGTGTTTAATGCATTGCAGTTCCGCATTAAACATGAGAAGCTCCGTGTTTAGCGCTTTTTGATTGGCCCGCGCATATGGGCCTGTTTAGCAATTTTGATTGGCCCGTATGCCAGGTATACGGGTCAATCAAAAAAACAAAGTGGAGGCTGGCCGGGATTTAAACCGGCAGGGCGGGACTCGGGATCAGGCTACTGATCTCGGGACAGTCCCGCCCAAATAGGGACGTCTGGCAACCCTGAGTATGACCCTATTACTGCATGCAGGATGTTTACCGCATGTTGCACAATGCGATCATGTGATGGCCTGGTGGCAGAATACCCCAGGATGGCACTGCAGCTCCCAATGTACATCCTTCAAGAAATAAGTGTTGGTGGCCAGTTGGCAGCAGTAGGAAGAGACCACATACAGCAGGCTCGTGCACAGTACACAGCTGTGCAAGCAAAGATGCTGCATTTATTCTACAGCTATGGACCATGACATTAAGGATAATGTTACCTTCATTAGAAAAAGCACATATAGACTATAACTGATGCATGCAGTGCGATATGCGTGTGTTGTGGTGTGGTGCAAGGACTACTGCCACTGTTCATCATACAGTCCTTCTTATCTTTACTTTCTTATACAGTTACTGACATAGTTTATGTATCTTTTCTGTTTATTGTCACCATATTGTCAGAGTCATGCCTGACTGCTCACTGAGATCTATGCAATGAATGGTAATGGCAACATTTACTTAATATGTAGTTTTGTACTGTATTGCTGCATGTTTTGTTTTTTTGTCTGAAGAGTTTGTAGTGAAATATGCAGGTGTTGATTCAGCTGGAATGTACATTACTTGATCATTCATATTGCAGTCTTTGATTGAGCAGCTTGAGTACATTTATATATTCCAGCATGTATTGTTGTATTCCACAATGCAGTTTTCATGAAGTGCTTTCTTCTACTGGAAAGGAAAATTGTATAACATTTATGGTGCTTTGTTCTAATGCTCTGTAATCATTTTATGATACATAAGAAATAATGTCCGTCTGTTAAGACACTGGACATCACATTCATGCATTCTATCACAAACACCAACCCTGGTATCCTCAGAAGTAATAGCAATCATCATTTGTGCAGTGTAGAGGGTGAACTAGCAACAGTGCTAATGATGCTTAAAGGGTTGGTGTTGCTCCTATAATCATTCCTTTCCCCTATGCGCTAGGCTCTTATTACTTTATATATATATATATAGGTTTACTATCAATATTTCGCCGTACACTTGCACGGCTATGAAGTATTCGAATAACATATGTTCGAACACTTCATAGTTCGGCAGGTTATGTGAGCGAACGTTATCATTGCGAATGGTCTGTGCATCCACAATTAAAACGTTCGCTCATATAAGGGGATTGCGGTACAGTGCGTTTAGGGAAATATATCCCTTTCCTCACTGTAGTGCGATCTCGGAGTTGGAATATTAAGTTGGGGGGGTGTGAGGGACGCAGCCCCCCCACAGGGGGGTGCAGGGGGGCTTTCCCCCTGCATAGATGTGAGTTTAGGCTAGTTAGGTAGGGAGTTAAGGGAAGGGTGGGAGTGCTGTTAATTAACAGCTGTTTTCGACATTAGGTGCATACGGAAATGTTCATTTCCGATGTTAAAATTCTCAGTTTCGTACACTTTTTTATTTTCGAGTCTTTGATAGTAAACCATATATATCTGTATATGGAAGTCTGCTGATCCCACCCCCCCTTTCTATTTTTTTTGTTTGTTTTTATTATCTTCACTTTTATATTGCAATCATTAACATTACAGAAGCCAAACGCATGCTGCTGAACCTTGCAGTATTCACATCCCCCCTCCTTTTTTTTTACAATTGTTATTTTTACATTTCTTCTTGTTGCAGGCATTTCAAGTCAAAGACATGCTACTAAAAGGGCCCATAACACAGGTCTACATTGCAGTCTGCAACCTCCTGCTTTTTATTTTTTTAGACATATGATTTTAGTTTACACAATAGCATTGCTGTGGTTTAGAACATGCTGATGAATTGACATGTGATATTTTCATTACTTGCACTGTGCACCCTGACCTAGAGTAGGTCAAGGTCAAATGTGTCATACACAATTTTTGCTATGGACAGTGAGGGTGACGGTGATGCTGACTTGCTATAATGACATGACTTATAGGATGCAGGTTATCCTATACATACTTATTTCACAGTGCAGCGTGACTGAGACCTCGACTTGGAGGTTCTGCTAAGTATAGATGAATGCTGTTCAGGCCTGTCTATCGTCTGTTGTGTTAACTCCTCTTCATTTTTTCTGGTACTTTCCAGACAATCATGTGGTATGTGATCTGCCATGCCTTCACATGTCCAGACAATACACTGTCCTAGTCTCCATGGAAAACAAGATAATCTATGCAGGGCATATTGCAGAGCACACACTTACAATAAAATATTGAAATACAAATGTTTTAAGATGCATCCCACCCCCAATCAGACAAGCAGGAACCAGTACAAATTTATCAAATTATAGGAAGTCTTGACATCCTTCAGTTTTTACTTGCAGTAAACAAAGTTAGGAAAAATAATTGTCACATGATGTAAAAAAAAATATTACTGAAAGCACAGACACCATTCCTCCTTGTTAAGAATTTGCATGTTATATTTATAGCCCTACTGTGCTATTTAGTAAATGTATAATATATGGCAACCAAGCATCCCTGTTGTTTGTGTAGCTGAAGAGGAGATTAAATAACAACTGACATCAAACTCAAAGAATGAAAGACAGGCTAACCAAGAATGCTCATAAGTATAAAAACACTATTCATGCCTAAGAAATCAGTATGCAGATTAAGGAAAATTTTCTATTGAAAATAAAATGAAAATAGACCACTTCTTTTTGAAAGTAATCATTCAGATATAAGTAATAGTCAAAAAAGAATTGCACGGATACTGTAATATCGATAACTTTTCCAACACAATACATTAGTACAATATAGCAGACTATTTTGTTAGTATAAAATGTAGAACCATTTTCATATCTTGCACCTATGTATTAGTTACTCACTAAGCATTATATTATAAAGTATATAATGATGCAATACCTAATTTTCTGTCAATTTACTGTCTCCATTCTGTGTGTCTTTTTATTCTCCCTATCTTTTTTATTTTATTATGCATTATTTTGCATTTCTTTTTTCCTTTCTCTCTCATTTATGTTCCTTTTTCTACAGGTCCAGGGATACTAGAGTAACCCATCTAGAGTCCTAACAAATCAGGGAGTGTTCTAGATCATTATCTGCATGCCCAGGAATGTCTTCTCATGGTCAAGTGATCTCTAATATCTTGGAAAAGCCCTGGCTGCTGTCTGCTCCTGTCCCAGCGTCTTTTGCCTTAGTACCCTGCTCTCCTTGTGCTATTCCTGCACTAGTCTCTAGGAACCTACCTATCTGGTGGAAAAGGACCCTATCCAAATCCCTGCAGTTTCATCTCACAGCCTTAATTCCCTGCACCCTCTCTCAAAGAAACAAGAAATACCCTGCTCTCCTTGTGCTATTCTTGCACTAGTCTCTAGGAACCTACCTATCTGCTGGAAAAGGACCCTATCCAAATCCCTGCAGTTTCATCTCACAGCCTTAATTCCCTGCACCCTCTCTCAAGGAAACAAGAAAGTATGTTGTTGTCTAATTCCTGCCAGTAAAATTGTAAACCATTGTACTATTGCTTTAGGGGTTCAAAAGCACGCTTCGAGCCAGGACAGCCAGCAGCTTCTACCCCCCCTCTCTTATCTACCTTATTACCCACGTACCTCATATCCTTCATAGTAACCCCTTTTACTTGCAGTCACCTCTTCCCAGTTCTAAACCAGCTTGCTCCCTCTCAAACTTACCTGCAATAGAAGACCTGGCCACTAGGCGACACCCTTATCCCAGCCTCTACCTCCTGCGTACTCGCTGTTTTCTTGTTTCATTACCTTAACATTTCTGAAGTCCCAGACCTCCTGTTAATTCTCTCTCTTCACCCTTTACTACAACTGTCTACAACTACCTATTCCATCATAGACTCCTTACGTATCTCTGCTCTTACCCACTACTGACTTACCTAACTTACCTTCAGTATCCAGCTTTGCTGATTGTTTCTTTCCCAGCTGCTTCACTACCTGTCTCTAGCTCCAGAACTTAGCCCCTTCAAACCCCTTTACTGCGTGTCATCTCCCTGTTCCTTGATTCCCTATCTGTCTTAGCCCTTGGTCCCTATCTGTCTCAGCCCTCACTATTCCTACTTCCCTTGTATTCTAAACCCATTGCTCTTCCCTCAAACCAACCAATAGCCATCTTAAATGTGGATCATCTCTTGCCCCTCCTTGCTGTACCTGTCCTTCACCTTTCTCCCCCTCCCCTCTTCACCTTTATCCTCTGGAATCCCATAAATAACCTGGGTCCTGTGTGGTGCCATCTAGCCCTGGCTGCTGTCCGCTTCTCTCCCAGCTTCTTTTGCCTTAGGTATGTAGTGTTTGCTTGATGTTTTTTGTCTTCCCTAAAGCAGAATTGTTACATCATTAACTGTGTGCCTCATAGTTGTAATATTTTTTTTTACTTGTTTTGTAAACCTGTTACAGCTATTTAAGTATCTCGCCACCCATGTGGAGCCATTTCTGAGTGTGCTTGAACTCAATTGTTTGTCTTAAGCCCATAAACGTTTTTTTTTGTACTACACCACCCAAGTGGAGACACTCTGAGTGTGTTGTAGCTTAATCTTTGTCTAGCTGTTCTCTAAATGCTACAATTAGATGTGACTCAGATTATTTATTTGTCTAGCTGGTCTCCAAATGCTGTAATTTAGATGGTCCACTAATACTCTCTACATTGTTATACACAGTTCCGCATACCCTGCTTATTTTTTGCAAATAACTGCTGTATTGGTAATTTGATACCCTCATTTTTCACTTCTAAGCGTCCTCTAGTTTGTAGAGTTTCAGGTGCTTATTTTGCTAACATGGGCCCTTCTGTTTTTATCTTTATAACAGCATGGGGGTCTTGCTTATGTACTGATTCAAACACTGTTTCATACAGAGACATTATATTTGTAGCCTGCATTACCGACAATTAGATAGTTCAGACAAGAATGGCTATTTTGAATGTTTGTTTCCCACTTGGTGTAATCTTTTAGCGATCTCTAGCTCTGTAGAGTCCCAGGTGTTTAAGCGCTATCACAAGCATACTGGAGTTGCTCATGCTATAACATTGGGTTTTGGTACCTACTCAGTGCAAAATTAAGCATCTCCCTTGCTCCGTAGAGTCTCAGGAGCTTTATCTCTATAACGAGCATATTCGTGTAGCTGTCCCTGTCGACTGCTGCATACCACTACTCCATGTGTAGCTCTAGTAGCATAATTAAAGTTTGTTACCCACATTGTGCAACTTTATCATTTCTCTAGCTCTGTAGAGTCCAGGAACTGAATCGCTACCACAAGCATACTTGAGTAGCTGTCCTGGTTGTCTGCTGCATATTACTTCTCCTTGAGTAGCTTATATAGCTGAAACACGATTCGTTACCCACATTGTGCACCTTAAGCGTTGCTCTAGCTCTGAAGAGTTCCAAGAGCTTAATCGCTAATGCGGGCATACTTGGGTTGTAGCTTTAAGCGCTTCCCTAGCTCATAATGGTCCCAGGAGCTTATTGTAAGCTCTTGCATTCTCGAGTAGCTATCCCTGTTAACTGCTGCATTCTATTACTCCATTGAGTGAGGCATGTAAAACTAGTTGTATTCGCCTAGGTGTTTTTTCCTACTTGGTCTAACTGTTGCTTTTGTACACATTTCTTCTATAGTTGGATCAAGGCCTACCTGCTATCTGCCCCAGCTCATAAACGAGATCATATTGAGTAAACTGTACTGTTTTTCCTATGGTAGGTTTTCTTATAAATGGCTATACAATTATTTATATGCATCACAGGTTGAATATAGCTTATATCTTAAATGTGGATAATAGTCCTACTGACCTACAAACAGTGTCCTGCTACAGTATTTACTTACAGAACTGTTGGTTTAAATGTGATACCCATTGCTGCTACCAATGATAAGGGAATGATTATATGCTCACTATATATTTTGTGTCTTTGTGTAAACTTTTGTGAAAGTTCCTCCTTTACACTTCAAATACCATCTAAGGTGTGATCATACTCCCAGTCCTCTCCTAACTTCTTTAGCTAAAAATATAATCTGCAATGACTTACTCCTGTTCTTTACCTTAAAATTACCTTCTGTGCCCTCAACTTCTTCTATAAATCCCCTGTTCCTACTCTATATCATACCTTCATAAATACTCGACACTCTGAAACCGTATAACCTATGATGTCCTCTGACTCTTAATCATGTTTAATTTGTGTTTCTCTTTACTTTGACTGTAACTATGAACACTTTGTAACATAATTTTATTTAATTATACTCTTCTTCATCTAAATTGGCTTTTTATGTGTACAACTGGGTATAACTGCATATATATTTTCACATCACTTAATTTGATTTTTTATGTGAATAACTGTATAATTTCTATGTAATGCAGATTTTTATGTGAATAACTGTGTATAATCACTATGTCATGCAGATATTTTGTGAATAACTATGTATAATCACAATGCAATGTGGAGCTTTTCTCCCTGGGCCTCCACTGAAAATGGGCTCCCTGAGCCCAGTGGACCTCCCTGGTCATCAAACTGAAATAAATAATAAATAAATAATAAAATAAATAAATAGTGCCATAACTACCTTAACGTGCTAACTCTTGTTTCTCTACACCACGTTGTCTCTCTCTCTCTCCCTCCCTTCAGTACCCTGCTCTCCTTGTGCTATTCCTGAATTAGTCTCTAGGAACCTACCTAGCTGGTGGAAAAGGACCCTATCCAAATCCTTGCAGTTTCATCTCACAGCCTTAATTCCCTGCACCCTCTCTCAAGGAAACAAGAAAGTATGTTGTCTAATTCCTGCCAGTAAAAATGTAAACCGTTGTACTATTGCTTTAGGGGTACAAAAGCACACTCTGAGCCAGGATAGCTAGGACAGCCAGCAGCCTCTACCCCCCTCTCTTATCTACCCTATTACCCACATACCTCCTATCCTTCGTAGTAACTCCTTTTACTTGCATTCACCCCTTCCCAGTTCTAAACCAGCTTGCTCCCTCTCAAACTTACCTGCAATAGAAGACCTGGCCAGTAGGTGGCACCCTTATCCCAGCCTCTACCTCCTGTATACTATCTGTTTTCTTGTTTCTTTACCTTAACATTTCTGAAGTCCCAGACCTCCTGTTAATTCTCTCTCTTCACCCTTTACTACAACTGTCTACAACTACTTATTCCATCACAGACTCCTTATTTATCTCTGCTCTTATCCACTCCTGACTTACCTAACTTACCTTCAGTATCCAGCTTTGCTGATTGTTTCTTCTTCAGTTGCTTCACTACCTGTCTCATCCTGCTCCGTTCGCCCTGCGGGCTCACTCCGCTCCCCTACCCCCAATTCTCACCCACCCCAGGGGTCCTACTCTTATACTACTTAATCACACCTTTTCCCCCTCCCATCACTCTCAGGCAACCTTACCATTGGCCCTCACACTCCTAATCATCCTTCTCTAATCACTCCCTATCAACCACACCCTACAATTTCTCCCTATCCACACCTACTTTACTCCCATACCTACAACAAGACACCGAACTACTAATCCATCCAAATGTATAAACTATCCACCCCAATACACTTACACTTACAGCTGTTACTTCTACTACTTATTCTACCACCTTTAATTTTAGCCTACATACTTACCTCCTATGAACACTCATTATATCCACACCTTCATAACCCCAATAAGCTAACTATCTCTTCTTCCCTACCAATACTCTCTAACCATGAAAACATAACATCTACACCCAGCTATCTACTGGCAGAATTTCATAGAATACTCCACATTAGGTATTACACTCTCAATCACAGAAAATCTCCACATCTATACAGCAGATTCCCAAATCCAACCTTTCTAAAACAACTCTTCTCATTAAAAGATGGAGACATTCCTGGCCCAACAACAGTTCCCACCACACAACTCCATAATTCCAATCAATCCAATATTCATTCCCTTACTCAACCAATAGCTGACCTCAATATACATAGCATTAATCACAAAGTCTCACAACTCCATGCTCTCTTGGAAGTCTACTCCTTTGACATGCATTGTTTAACAGAAACCTGGTTAAAGCATGTAACTAAAGACAATGAAATCACCCCACCCAGATATAATATATTTAGACTTGACTGTGTAGCAAAGAAGGGCGGCAGAGTAGCTATCCTATTTAAATCAGGGTTACAGATCACCACATATGACTTTAAGCCACCTGTAGATTCTACTGCTGAAATTCTTATTTCCAAACTTCAACTCAACAGTTTCAAATCCATCTATATCATCTGTGTCTATCTATCTACCTCTTGGCAATAACAATGCCACCATAGATGATATGCTCTGCTGGCTATCTCAAAACTTGCCCCCAAAAAACGTAATCCCAGGCGATTTTAACACTGATTGGAATTGCTGTAGCAGCAGCCACCCTACCACCCACATTAACCTATTTGTTTTTTCTCAAACCATTACCTCCCCTACCAGGGTAAACAAGCCTAATAAGAAAGAAAGTACCTTGGATTGGATTCTCATAAATAACCATCCCCATATATATGAATCTGGAACCCTCCCTGATGATGTAAGTGACCACTCACTTACCTACATCATCAGGCATAAGACCAGTGTTTCCATTCCAACCACTTTCAGGAATATTAGGTCCAAGAAAAACTTTAACGCTGATCTCTTTCAAAGTGAACTAAGAGCATGTGACTGGTCTCCCTTAAAACACCTCCCATTGGAGGAAGCTGTTAAATGCTTTAATTCCAAATTCCTAGCCATTCTAGATAACCATGCACCAAATCGCTCTATTAGAATTAGAACTAAATCTGGCCCATGGCTTTCAAAAGAAACCAAACAAAAAATCCACCTCAGAAATAAATACTGGGCCAAATGGCAAATGACTAAAAACCCTGTAGACCAATAAAACTTTAGACAGCTGAGAAATGACACTAAGAAAGCTATACTGTCTGATAAAAGAAACTACTACCTACAGTTCCAGCAAACTAAACATAATAACCCACAAAAATTCTGGGCAAGTATTAACCAACTACTACACCCAGGTCAATCCATTACGCCTAACCCACAAGGCACAGACCAGGAGAATCCCAAGCATACTGCCAATGCCTTCAATACCTTTTTCACTGAGGCTATTCAAATACTTGTCAGCTATCACCTAATAACTTAACTTTACCTACCTCTAACACAACCCCACCCTCTCCATTTCTCTTCCAACCTGTCCCTACAACATATATTCTTACCCTTATCCAAAAACTGAAACCATGCTCTCCTTCAGCAGACCAAGTACCTGCTGAATGTCTACAGAAATCAGCCAAATCCATCACCTATCCCATTTCCATTCTGATTAATATTACTATCAGCGAAGGACACATCGCTAGCATCTGGAAAGTCTCCCATATTATCCCCCTTCATAAAGGTGGAAACTCTACTGAATTCTCCAACTACTGTCCCATAGCCCTACTTTTACCTTTGGAAGAACTAATGGAAAAATGCATCCATAGACAATTGCTAGACCACCTAATCCAAAATAACTTACTTTCCAGCTGTCAACATGGTCTCAGACCTTCCCACAGCACTACTACTGCCCTCCTTTCCTTTACTGACTGTATTAAAAAACGTAACTCCAATATGCTTTCCTCTGCACTATTTATTGATCTGTCCAAGGAATTTGATATGGTTAATCACCAAATACTTATAAATATCCTTAAATCCCTGTCACTAGATGCACTCACTATAAAATGGTTCTAGTCCTATTTAGATAACAGACAACAGGCGGTACTTTGGCACAACATTCTATGTACCCACCTGCCCGTTAACCTTGCCGTCCCTCAAGGGTCCATATTAGGACCCCTTTTTTTCTCCATATTTATCAATGACCTTCATCTAGCAATCCCCCAAGCTACATGCATTCAATATGCAGGTGATTCCACACTTATATCCACATCCACTTCCAAACTTCACTCCCTTACCCAAAAGGTATTTAATACAGTAGAACAATGGCTTACACAACATTGCCTCCTCTTGAACCCCCAAAAAACTAAACTCTTCCTTTTTAATCCTACTCATAAGTCCTCCCCAGTAGATTTCTCAGTTACATCCACTAATGGTACTCATATCACCTGACCCAACTACCAAACTACTTGGTATCATCATAGACAACAGTCTTAACTTTGACATCCATATCAACAATACTATAAAACTGTTAACAAAAAACTTAGCTCTCTCAACAGGGTCAAACCCTTCCTTTCACCAACAGCCAGAACAACTATTGCTTACACTCATCTAATCTCTACACTCCTCTATGCCTCACCCATGTATACTAATCTATCTAAAAATAACCTCAACAAACTGGAAATCTCCTACAATAACATTGCCAGATTTGCTACAGGCAACCCATTTGGAACCCACCACTGTTATAATCTTAAGCAGCTAGGAAGGTTAGAACTTCAGACTGCTTAAATTCCACCAACTAACCATTGCCCATAAGACTCTTTACCAACCTTCCAGTACTCCTATACTATCCACCCTCATCATCCCCTATAATAATCTGAAAGCCTTGCGCTCATCACATAAACTTCTTGTAAATACCTCTAAATCTAATATCAGGGCTGGGGATTCTCTTTTCACTAATACTGTTGGAAAATCCTGGAACCTTCTCCCCAGTGAACTTTCCTCATTTTCCTCTACATCACTTTCCAAAAACAGACTGAAACTTTTCCTGAGAACACACTGGTTATGCCGCTGTACTAAACCTGACTAATCGTCTTTCTATTCAAACTGGGCACTGCCTACCCTTTACTTCTCAATAACAAGTTCTACTTTCCTTATTAACCATAATACCATTTCCTATACCTAACCTTTTTTTCATCCTTTGAGCTTACTTATAGTGTGAAAACTCTTTTTTAATATAATTGTACAATAAGCTTCCTTTTTTGTTATATTCTATATTCTACCTGTAATTTACATTGTACATGCTTTTTGCACTGCAAAGTATTCTGCCCTCTTTGTAATTTGCATTGTACCTGCCTTTTGCACTGTGAAGTATTCTGCCTTCATTAATAATTTCTGTGTTAACCTGTAATGTTCATTGTAAATATAAATGTTTTTATTTCTTTTTTATCCTCAGAGCTTATCTCCCCAGGCTATAGTATATATTCTACCTTCATTTTGTATTGTACCTGCATTTTGCAATGTGAAGTATTCAGACCTCTTTGATAATTCTGTGTTATCTGTAACGTTATTCTAAATATAAATGTTTTTGTTATTTTTTGTTTTGCACGGCGCTTATCTCCCCGGGCCTCTACTGAAAATGGGCATGTATCCAATTAGACTAGCCCGGTCAACAAATGTAAAATAAAATAAATAAATAAATAAATAAGTGGTGCTACCTGGCAGAAAGATAGTACCCTCTTACAACCCTCTTAATGTTTTCCTTGAGTGTGTCTCCTGTCTTGTGTCTCCCCATTTCCATCTTTCTTATCTTCCCCTTTTCCACCTTTCAAAGAACCAGACAAGGTGTCCACATAAGGACATCATGCAAAAAATGCAGAAGCCCCTATGTAGTTTTTTAAAATTCATTCTGAAAAGCTTCACTGATTGCTGGTTGTCAAGTACTTCAACTAATGGGCATGCAAATTGGCTCATTCATCCACAACTTAAAAAAAAAATAAACTGAAGTCAGTTGAGACTTTACACAATAATTAATTAATAATACATAACTAACCATTATTTTCCCAATTTATATTGTTGTAGAAAGTGGGTATTTCTTTGCTCAGGCTTTCACATTTCTATAATCATCACAGATAACATGCAGTCAGTATATGTGATTATAGGCATAGCAATGATCTGTGCAGACAACTGCTACGCAAATGCAAATCTCGACACTATGAATGCCAACTCTTTTCTTTAACAATATCATATTGTTTCAGAAGTTTATATTTGGGAAAAATGGGATAATGAAATGTGCAAAAAAAAAACTGTGCAAAAAGTTATGGCCTTTTGGTTAAAATCAAGTGCAGTATCCATTCCTATCAGTTTAAGGACACGTCCGCATATTACCTTATGTGAAGAAGTATTGTAGTTCGTAATAATGGCATTATTTAAGTTTGCTGTTTTGTTTGGTTTTTTTGCAATAAAATTAATTAAACCACTAGCCTTTTTGATAAATGATGACACAGGCTAAAGAAGATAGGAGCTGATCAGACTTTCATTGGATAATAACAGTATTCCATTGCTGGAAAGCATGGAGGGTAATATTTATTTTTCATCACCTTTATAAATGCTTATATAAAAAATTAACTTTCTTTCACAAATCAGTATGTACAGGAATGTCATGTGAAACAAAATGAAAAATAACTGTAATCCTGAATAATTTCTTAAATGTTTTTGATACTATTCATTACAGTGTGGTGTGTGCAACATACACCAAGCACCAAGTGTCAACCTTCGTGGGACATTAAATTGCAACTGATTGGCACAGTGCACAGTGTTTGTGCCTTAGTGATGGTGTAGTGCCAAAGTTTGGTTAGCTCTTATCAGATATATTATTATAGAAAGAAAAAAAAAACAGCTGCAATTCAGGTGATCCCTGTTTGATTCTGTCAAAGGAAAAAACTTCAAAGACCAATACATGTAAGGTTCAGTTAAGGCATGTTTAATAACTTGCTGCAAGGAGACAAAAACATGCAAATACAAGGATTTGTCTAACTACTAACAGGAAGTAATGCTTATTCTTATACTGTTTTACAAGACATGGCCTTCTAAGGCTGACGTAATCAAACACAACTTTTAGCATTGTTCTACAGCAGATGTTACTCAGATTTTCTGCTGGCATGACTAGATTTGTGAGAAACTTTTGAGAAAAACAACCTGGCCTTGGTGGGCACTAATCTGTTTACAGGCTTCTATTGTACAGTGTTACATTTCAAGGTACTCTTTTAACTCGGATACAAGCAAATGCTGATTGCAGTTCATATTTACAAGCAGGCTTTGTCCTAATTATCTATAGCTTCTACAGCTGTGTATTTTCTCACAGCACAAGCGGAACTCCTTGTCTAAGTTTCATACAAGTAGTATTGTTCTATTCATTATTTTCCTAACATAAGCAGGACTCATCTGCTTCTCAGTAAATTTCCAATGCACAAGCAAGATTTTAGCTAACAATACAAGGTCAGAAAGCATCTGCAGTTTGTACAGATTTATGCAGTATGAAATAGAATAAATGTGTTAACCCTTTTCAAGCTCTAAATGCACTAAGCATATTACTAATACACACATTAATACATATTTTTCTGACATTTCCCCCCTATTAATACTTTTATTCTACTTTCAAAATAAGCATAAACAGTTTTTCTTCTCCTAACCTCTTCCACTCAGGATTTGCAGTTGAGAGTCATTCAGTTTAAACTTATGAAAGCATTTTCAATCTTTTAACAGTTCTTCGAACTCAGTACTTTGATATAAGGTTTCAGAAACTGACATGTCTATAAAATCTTTAATCAGTCTTTTCATGCAGGGGATACCACAACAAACACATACTCCCAGTAGGAGCATTCCTACACAAATGGCAATCAGGATGTTCATTAGGATGGTACCCCACCCCCAAACCATTTCTGGAAAAAGTCCGTCAGTGGGTTTGGGCCTGGTTTGGTCATGGCCGACACTTGCTGAATTACCTCAAGATGATTGTCTATCTTGCGTTTATGGTCAGGAATATACAAACAGCATTCTTCTTGGATTAAAGTGCAAGTACCACCTCTCACTGCTAGGGTGAAGTTGAGAGCCATGCGGTTTGAAGCACTACAGTTCTCATAGCATTCAGTTCATCAGTCACCAATTCGAGAGCAGAAAAAGTTGCATGACTCATTACTTCAAGAAGTTTTGACAGTTTTCTCAGCTCCCAGATCGATTTCACCGCTCCATATGCTGGTAATATGCCTGCCCACGATATAACACTATCACTCAAGTCCATGTGTGTCAGTCCTTTGCCTATAGAATGATGGTCTTTCCAACGTGCATCGATTTGTCCCACTGGATTTACAGGTTTCTTGACAACCTCTCGGACATTTCAAATTTTTCCTCGAGGCAAAACTGCAGTGTGTCATATGGCTGGAACCAGGTAACCCAAAAAGAACTGCTGGACCAATTCTTAGGTAACCATTTGTATGCCTTTCTGCCACACACAAAATAACAGTCCTCTACTTTAGTGGTAACCTTGCTATGAATATACACTCACTCTGCATGAAACATTTTTCTATCAATTATAGACAGTTGTTTATAAAGAACAGAATTCATCAATTGTTTTGTGCATCAATCCAATAAATGAATCATAGTGTGTATTACAATAAAGATCTACATTGTTACCTTTAGTGTAACATTTATAAGGAACAGTCACATTGCAATTGCTCCAACCCACCTGAACAGTATCATTTTTATAAAAACACACAGTTCCCTTTTGTGGAACAGACAAGTGCAATGCTATTTTATCTTGTGATGTAATGGTTGAGGTATCATAAATCAAGTTCTCCCAGGTCTCATTGACCCCTAGGGGGACTGTAGTCATTAATAACCCCCCGTATGCTGTCAGCAAAGCTGTGCAAATCCAGCAATTCGAAACATTGAAAGTCTCAGCATACACATATTTAATTGCCTGGTAAGTGTTAAAGTTTGGATGCCAGTCTATGAGTAACGCTTCACGTTTATTCAGTTCAGTCTGTGTGGCTGGGAAAAGGAAAGGCCACAACAAAAAGATTATTGTCAATAGTACAGTTAACAGGATGATTATGCAATACTTCTGAGGAAAGGGTTGTTCTGCATTCTTGTTTCTTCTGGACTCTATCATTTTTACTCTTGGCATGTGACAAGATTTTTGTCCACTTCAAAGCTTTTGACTAATTTACAGTGCGTCAGGTGGATCCAGGAGGCGCGCTCCACAATTTTGACTGCAGTGGGTGTTGACAGAAGCACTTGATATGGACCTTCCCACTTTGGTGATGCCCAGTTCTTTTTCTTTACTGTCTTCACCCAGATCCAGGCACCAGGGGGCACTGCCACTTCTGACGGTCTGGTTCGTTCTTTATCTAAAACAGAATTTGACTGCAACAAATGTTTAGAATTTAACAGGTTTCACATATACTCAGCTAACGTACTGTCAGCTTCCTGGTCCGGGCATGAAAGATTTCCACTGAGGTATATAATAAGCCCTTCCAAATAATTTTTTCAAAAGGAGTCAATCCCTTTGCATTCGGAACAGTTCTCATGCTCAGCAGTGCCAGGGGCAGACAGTACGCCCAATTTCTCTGTGTTTCTACTATTAACTTCCTTAGCTTACTTTTTAAAATCCCATTATGCCTCTCTACTAGCCCTGCAGATTGTGGGTGATACACACAATGATTTTTTAAAGAAATACCAAAATGTCTACTTAACTGTTGTATGGTCTGGTTTACGAAGTGTGTGCCGTCGTCTCTGTAGATCCTTTCCAGAATGCCGAATTTAGGGATGATTTTTTTAACAAGAACTTTGGCCACAGTTGCAGAATCTGGATTTTTAGTTGGAAAGGCTTGCACCCATCTGGAAAACATATCTACAATGACAAGACAATACTTCTTATTTTCACATTTATTCAATTCTATAAAATCCATACAGATAGTATGAAACAGATACGGTGGTGTAGGGAAACTCCCTTGCTTAGGCTTTAACGCCCCTTGTGCATGATGTTTATTACAAACGTGGCATACCGAGCAGAATTTTTTAGAGTAGTTTGAGAATCCATATGTTGTGAACACTTGGTTCACCAGCTGTACCATCCCCCCTGTTGAGACATAGCACTGCCCATGGCTCAACAAAGTTGCATATCTAAACAAATTAGATGGCAATATCGGTTTCCCTTCTTTAGAGATGTACAGCCTCTTTTCGAGAATTGCTCCTCGTTTTACCCATCTTTGTTTTTCAGCTTGCGTAGTAAGTGTCTGCATTGTCTTTAACATTTCTAAGTCTAAAATCTCAGAGGGTTGTAATTCCTCATTCAAAAGAAATACTTCTGAAGCTGCCTGCTTTACAGCTGTATCAGCTCTCGCATTCCCTTTTGAAATCCTGTCCTGTTGCTTGGTATGAGTTGTGCATTTACAAATAGCTACTTTCTGAGGTAACTGAATAGATTCTAAAAGATCTAAAATAAACTGTGCATGATTGATTGGTTTGCCAGTAGATGTTATCATTCCTCGATTTTTTCACTGTTGCGCAAAAACATGTACAGTAGAAAAAGTGTACTGGCTGTCAGTAAAAATGTTCACACATTTACCCTTTGTTAAGGTACATGCCCGTGTCAAGGTAATCAATTCTGCTGCCTGTGCAGATAAATTATGTGGTAAAGATTTCGCTTCTATAATGTCAGTATCAGAAACTACTGCATATCCTACTAGGTTCTGTCCTGCAAGACCCCTTTTGCATGAGCCATCCATGTAGTATGTCACCTCGGCATCATCCAAGGCAACATCCGTAAGATCTTTTCTAGGCAGTGTCTTTTGCTCAATCACCTGCAGGCAGCTGTGTGGTGTGCCATCTGCAGGGGTTGGGAGCAAGGTAGAAGGGTTTAAAGTCGTACATCGCTCAATTGTCATATGAGGTTGGCTCAACAATATAGTCATACAGGAAAGATGCCTAGCAGGGGGAAGATATGCTACCTTCTCTTGCAGTAAAATAATCATGACTGCATGAGGCACTCTCAATGTGAGAGGGTGGAACAAAACTACTGAGGCCGAAGCCTGTACTGCCATTGCAGCTGCAACTACTGCTTGTACACAGTGAGGTAAAGACCGTGCCACTGGGTCCAGTTGTGATGAATAACAAGCAATAGGGCGTTGCTTGTCCCCATGCTGCTGTGTTAACACTGATGTCATATAACCTTGCTTACAATCTACAGTTTGGAAAAAACGTTTATGATAGTTTGGTAATCCCAAAACTAATGAGGACGCTATCAACTGTTTCAGTTTGCAGAAAGCAGATTCTGCTTCTGGTGTCTATTGTAACAAATCCTGTGCTGCCACAGGCTTTTTATAAATCAGGTTAGTCAATTGTGCAGATTCCAAGGCATAGTTTGGAATCCAACTCTAACAAAAATTAGTCGTACCCAGGAAGGACATAATTTCCTTCTTGGTAGTGAGTTTTGGTACTTGCAAAATCGCTACTTTTCTGTCCTCATCTAATGTCCTACCCTCCTTGGATATGACGTATCCTAGGTATTTAACTTGTTTTTTCCAAAGCTGCAGTTTATTTTTGTTTACTTTATGTCCTTCAGTGGCTAAAAATTGTAATAGCGCTATGGTATCTTCTTTACAATCTTGCTGGGTGGGGGCCGCCAGCAGGATATGATCAACATAAAGCAAAATCTGGCTACCTCTCGGTGGGCTAAATCCCGCCAAGTTGCTTGCCATTTTTTGTGAGAATATTGTTGGACTTTCACAATACCCCTGTGGTAGTCGATTATATGTATACCTTTTCCCCTGAAATGTGAATGCAAATCAATATTGGCTCTCAGGGTGTATCGGTATCGAGAAGAACGCATTGCTGATATCTACCACAGAAAAATATTTCTGTTGAGGTTTTAAATCATTCAACAGGGTGTGTGGGTCTGGCACCGTAGGTGCCCTTGGTATTACTGCGTCATTTACAGCTTGTAAATCTTGGACCATACGCCACTCTCCATTCGCTTTCTTATCAGGAAATAAGGGTGTGTTACATGGTGAATCAGGAGATTCCACCAGTACCCCTTCCTTAAGTAAGGCTGCTATAATAGGTTTGATTACTACCTCTGAATCTTTTCTTAAGGGATACTTTCTTTTTTGTGGTCTAAATGCTGACTTTGGCATTATAGTAACTGGTCCCGCTGTACGAATAAGTCCTACATCTTATTTTCCTGTTGACCAGAGAGTCTCTGGTATATTCTGTAAGGCATTCTCTTCCTCCTTCAATAGGAGTGCTAATCAGCTGTCCTTGCTAGACTGCAAGTGTACAGCTGGGTGGGTCTGAGTTATCCAATTCAACTTTTGCATTTGTATTCCCTGTTCTGACAGTTCTAACTCTGTCTGTTTCTCCCATATCGTGACTTTTTCTCTCAAGACTACCCATTTTACATTTTTGTCCTTAGTTAAGCTAACATGTGGTAATTGATTAGATTTATAAAGTGCAAAGAACTCCTGGGGCAATGAACAGTGGGCTACACTGTTCCTTTCTATGTCCCAGTACAGATTACGTAATATCAATCTGTTTGCACGATTTCTAAACAATTCTTGCTCATATTCCTTATCAGGTCCTGGTGTCTTACAATAATACAGAGTACAGTGCAACAAATGTTGTTTATCAATGTCAAGGGAGGGGAACTTGCCAATGGCTACACTCATCAATTCTTCGGTCACTGCCCCTGGACCAGTCGTACCCAAGTCCTGGTTGTACCAATAAAACATTTCACCCTCCGATTGCACTGCAAAGGTATCAATTTGTCGCTGTGCTTCCATACCGTGCATAGTCGGAACTACTGCTATACCAAATAGCTGCATAAGGTCTCTGCCCAAGAGGTTTACTGGGCATTTTGCAGAAACAACAATTTTGCCTTTCTGGGTCAATCCTGAAACAGGATCAGTTATCACAATATTATGGGAGAGGGGCTCCCGATACAGCTGTCCATTAGCTGCTTTCACTAATATGTAATAAGGTGACTCTGAGTTCTCTGGCAGTTTGGAGGAATGTATCAGGGTCCGTGATGCCCCTGATTCACACAAGAATCTGACTTCCCTCCCTTCTACTAGGAGTGTAACTTCTGGTTTCGTGTCTGCTAAATAGAGCTTTAAGCTCAATAAAGCCAAATCTAATATTTCATTTTCTTCACTATCCGTGACTTCCTGCACTTCCTCTATTTCTTCTGTCACATTATGTACTCCTTCTATCACATTCTCATTTGTCCCTTCTCTGCTATCCCCTTCTAGTGATTCCTGACTATCATATAATCAGTCCTCACCCTCCTTATCTTCCGCGGTCGCCTTCTTGTTTTTCTTGCAATCCCTTGCCAAGTGTCCCTTTTTATCGCATTTAAAACATTCACCCCTTTTCTTTCACCCTTCAAAGTCCTCTGATCACTGATCAGATTGTTTGTTTCCCTAGGAATTTCTTTTGCCCTTTTTCCTGGACTGTACTGCATAAACTTCTGCTCCATCTTCTACAGAAAATACTTGGGCTTTCTTCTTCTTTTTGCTATTAAAATGCCTTTTAGCATGCCTAGCATATTCAAGTAATGACTGTAACCTGCTTGTACGATGATCTACCATGTGCTTTGTAATAAAACTGCTTATGGGTGCAATACTGCCTTTCAAAAATGCATTCTTTAACTGCTGCTCATATGGGGAATTGTGTGTCTGATCTTCAGGAACCTGCATTCCACAGTGGTTATTAAAACATTCTAACAGTCTGGCATAATATCTGTCAACAGTCTTGCCTTCTTGTTGGATGCATTGGATAATGCAAGTCCAGTCTGCCCTAGGCTTCCATCTCTCAGAGATTTGGTCTGTAAGACCTTTCACTCTGTTGTCTAGCTCTGCGCTGCTATGTGGGAGGGGCCTGAGCGCAGAGTCACGGGGATTCCAGTCGCCACTAATCATGTGCCAATCTGGCCCCACAATTTGTCTGACTACTTTTTCTACCTCTTCGTTTAAATTATAACTTAGCCTCATTCCTTGCAAATCTTCTAAGAACTTTCTAAAATTAACTTTTGGATGGGGAATTCCCTCAGTGGCTTTCCGGATGTCTTCCGGAGTCCAGGGTCTATACACTAGAATAGTTGGGTCCTGACCTTCTTGTCCTGCCTGAGGATTAGGCACTTCTATAAGTGGGCAGATTTCTTCTTCACTCATAGATCGTGAATTTCTACCCATTTGATATAACTCAATGTCCCCTTTTGAGTTTCCTGCCCGTGTTCGAGACCTGATCTCGATGGGATCTCTAATAAACGGTTTTGCTTTTGTAGTGTCTCTATTTACAGTGACAGCAGGATATCGTGGGGGTGGACTAACTTGATCACTTGCTTCATATTCTGGTAAGGTAGGTGAAGGGGCTGATGCTATTACTAAGTTATTGTCCTTCTTATCTAAAAACATTGCTTTTGAATTATTATTCTTTTGTTCCCTTTGGTTTACTTCCTCAATCCACCTGTGTGCGTGAGGAATTCCTAATTGACGTTGCTTTTTTACCCGACCTTTGGAATCGGTTTTAAGCTGTTTGACAAGTTTGACAAGCGAGGGTTTTTCTAGTTTACCATCAAATTCATGCTTATTAACCCATTTTGAGTAGTATTTAATATTATCAGAATGCTGTGACTGCATGTATTTCACGTCTTTGGTTAACGGCGGATTTTGGGGTCTTTTTGTACAGTTATTACCCATTTTGTTCTACCCTTTTAATCGTTACGTAACTCCTAATTTTTAATGTGGTACCACGGATATTGTTATAGTCTCTTCAGAATGACTGCCTACCTGCTCTGTTTCCCTGATCTATGACAAGACAGTAATCTTTTTGTCCCTGACTTGTATAAACAAAGTCTTCACAAAAAAAATACAAATCTAGTCCCTGATCTAAAACAGAAAAAAAGAAGGTAGATTCACCTTACCTGAGCCTTCGTGATTGATCACCTGGTTCGAGTAAACCCATCCTTCAGTCGCAGATCAGAAAGTGGCTGGCCTCTTTTGTATGACAATTCAGTCAGAGGGCTTTTCAAATAAGAAGAACCAATGTGGTTTCTTCCCCGTACGGTTTCAAGCCACCCGGTCTGTCTAATCCAAGGCGAAGTGAGGATTTCCGGTCCGAAGGACCAATCTGTCAAAGGAAAAAACTTCAAAGACCAATACACATAAGGTTCAGTTAAGGCACATTTAATAACTTGCTGCAAGGAGACAAAAACATGCAAATACAAGGATTTGTCTAACTACTAACAGGAAGTATGCTTATTCTTATACTGTTTTACAAGACATGGCCATCTAAGGCTGACGTAATCAAACACAACTTTTAGCATTGTTCTACAGCAGATGTTACTCAGATTTTCTGCTGGTATGACTAGATTTGTGAGAAACTTTTGAGAAAAACAACCTGGCCTTGGTGGGCACTAATCTGTTTACAGGCTTCTATTGTACAGTGTTACATTTCAAGGTACTCTTTTAACTCAGATACAAGCAAATGCTGATTGCAGTTCATATTTACAAGCAGGCTTTGTCCTAATTATCTATAGCTTCTACAGCTGTGTATTTTTTCACAGCACAAGCGGAACTCCTTGTCTAAGTTTCATACAAGTAGTATTGTTCTATTCATTATTCTCCTAACATAAGCATGAATCATCTGCTTCTCAGTAAATTTCCAAGGCACAAGAAAGATTTTAGCTAACAATACAAGGTCAGAAAGCATCTGCAATTTGTACAGATTTATGCAGTATGAAATAGAATAAATGTGTTAACCCTTTTCAAGCTCTAAATGCACTAAGCATATTACTTATACACACATTAATACATATTTTTCTGACAGATTAGCAGCTTGAGCACCTGGTGGAGTTTGCCTGAGAAAGGAGAGGAGTAACAAAGCTCAGCCGGCTCACCTTTATTCAGGGATAGGTGTGTGCTCCTGGCATGCTTTCCTCAGTACAGTTCCTGGTGTAGACTGAGGATCCAATGAAGTACTTGTCTTCAGTGGAAAAAGTGGCACCTTGTCACATCACACATGGGATCGTGGACATGCATCACAGCAGCCTTTCCATGCCAACACCTAGACATCAGTGAACACATGAAGGGAGATAGGGCTATAATCTAAGTAATCCTCTTAGTTCTTTGGCTTTCTCAATGCCTTCCAGTGGCAGCTCATATTGCCTGTAAAGTGAGCTGTTAACCTCAGCTGGCATGGTTAGAACCAAATCACAGAATTCTCAATGGACTGATGATGACTGCAGGCTGATGGGGTAGCCAAGCTGCTATAGATGCAGAAACCAACCTGCAGGAGTGGGAAACCTTTCAAAAATAAAACTTTGGATAGGTCTCAACTAACTGCTTTTTATTTTTTATTCTTTTATGGGGGGATCACATTTACTTAATATAAGTACATGTTTGAATGCTTTGTTGAAACCTTGAAATGTGTTCATTTATTACTATGACATGATATAACCAAAATGTTTATTTTCACAGTTCCATCATCACTGACCCTGGATCCTGACACAGCACATCTTAATCTCATTCTGCCTGAAGACCCGACCAGTGTGTGATATGATGACATTCTACAGCATCTCCCTGACAAGCCTAAGAGATTTGATAATCATGTCTGTGAACTTGGGAAACAGGGCTTTAATTCAGGTAGATATTATTGGGAGATGGAGGTGAAGAACAAGACTGCATGGGGTGTGAGTGTCGCCAGAGAATCCAGCAATAGGAAGGGAAGCTTTGAAGTGAATGCAAAGCAAGGATATTGGAGGATGACTCTGAGGAATGGGAATAAGTACACAGCTACAGGTTCATCATGGAAGAAGTTCAGCTTACTGTGAAACCCCAACAGACTGGCGTGTACCTGGACTTTGAAGGGGGAGAGGTGTCAATGTACAATGCTGATGACATGTTCCATATCTACACCTTTACCGACAAGTTTACTATGATATTATATCCTTACTTCTACTGCAGTCTTAATCATGAGGGAGAAAATGCAGAGCCCTGAAACTATTTCACCTGAAACTGTAATCTGAATAATAAATTGTTCTAGCACTCAGTTTTATTGCATTCTTTCTAGTGCATTATTTTCAGTCTTTTTAAAAAGAACACTATCAGAAAGAGGTAGAATGCTAGTTCAAAATGAATTATTTTATTATACAGCAAACATTCTTTTCATGTTACACAAGTAATTTGCTAATTAATTTAACACTGTGATCAAAATAATTGTAATACTACTTCCAGTGGATTTTGCAAAGTAAAGCTTGAAAGTCATTGATTTATTTAGGATGCCTGTGTATAGCAAGTCAAAGTGACAATTTTGTCTTGCACTCTACCAAATGTAATTGTAATAGGCAGTGCTATTTGTGCTAAAGTTCTCCTGTTGCATAAGTGAAAATTCTCCAAACTGATGCATTAAAATTATTTTCATTTCATTCAAAAGTTAAAAGATCATGGAAATAAAAATACATATGCAATGCTGAAGATATTATGTTATAATTCACTAGGTGTGTCATTAGGATATTTATGTACGCATCTGTCTCTGTATGTATGTAAATTTGTATGTATTTATTTTTTGCATTTGTTAACTGGGAATACTGTGGCCTATTTCCAGATATGGTGTGAGAGAAAAGCTCCATATTTCTTCAGACAGTCAGAAAATACTATACAACAGGTCCTTGACTTTCAGCAAGGCTCCATGTTTATGCCGTCATTGTAAGTCAAGTTTGTCATAAGTTGAAAAGCCCCATAGACTGCACTGTATTTTTGGCACTACTTGAACCATATAAATGTGTAAACTAATGTGCATTAATGCTGATAACTATCATTGTATAGGCAGTTGTAAATCGCACACATTCAAGTTGAAGGCGTGCTGTACACCTGAAATGAGAAATAAAGACTCACATGTATATGTGAAGATGCAGCACAACAGTAACATACTGTAACACAACAGTAACATATTGTAACACAACAGTAACATATTGTAACATAACAGTAACATATTGTAACATAAAGTAGCTTAAGACAATGGATGTCCAGGTAAGATGTATTAATAGCAGTGACAGTTTGTAGGGCTATACAGGTTTCAGAGTAATTACAGGTTAGCAGATTCAACAAGTTTAGTTATAATGACTTGTAAACAGCCAACTTGCATGATGAGTTAAACTTATGGCATTAAGATAGTTACATGAATAAAGCAGCAGATGAATAAGAAGGTACAGGAATTTTACAACTTCATCTTATGGAGAAGGCAACAACCCTAGGAAGCTGCTGAGAAATAAAATTGGATGATTATTTATATATGTTTTGTTTTTTTATAATTATGTTAACATGGGTTGGGACCCATTTTCAATGGAGGCTGATAGAGAAAATCTCCAGAGAAACAACTTATACAAACAAAGATAATATATGGTACAGGGCAAAAATAAAGGAGTGCAATTGCTTTTGCACAGCTAAAACAGACATACCATTCTTTCTTACAAAAAATATTAGCAGCAAAAAACATTATCTTATGAGAGATGAATAAATAAGGGGATGAGTTATACAATTTTAAGGAAGTGTTGTGTAAGACCCCTTCAAATGTAAAACTTCAGGTGCAATGAGTTGTAGTAATACGTTATTTAATGATACCTGCATCACCAGTGAAAACACAGATGGGATATCTGAATAACATCCACTCCAGTGCTCAATATTATTATTTAACTGAAAACTAAAGTTCTGGTTTACTTTAGTCAAATGTTTTTATTCATTTGGCAGAATATCAGGGAAATTTATAGGTTCATAGGTAGGTACTAGGCTATTGGCCCTAGGGCCTATACAAGCCTAGCCAAAAAGGTACCCTGGCTTTTGCCACCCAGGAAAATTATTTTCCTGTGCCTCTGTCAAGCAGAACCACAGAAGTGATCCCCAGGGTGAATTTAGATAGGTAGTCTGTTCTAGAGTATGGGAAGTCTCTGGGACAGGAATCTATCCCTCCAGCATGTTCTGTTTATTGTAGTGACAAGGTTTAGGTCCCTAGAGTGTGTAGCTCAGAGGGATTGGGATTTCTTTAAGTGGAGCATGTCCAACAGCTCTGGGTTTGACATAGCTTTGTATGTTAGGCAGAGATCGCTTCTGAGTAGGCGATATGCGAAGGAGTAAAGCTAGAGTTATTTGAGTCGGTCTGCGTAAGGCATATGTTTGAGGCCAGTAATCCTCATTATGAGATATTTTTGCAGCCTTTCCAGTTTTTATAGATGTCTTGTGAGGTACATACCAAAAGGGGTGTTGTACTCTATAATGGGTCTAATGAGTGATGAGTAGAGGGGAACAATGACCTCTTTTTTTCTGGATGAGAAACCTTTTGTGATGAGATATGCCATGCAGAAGGATTTTCTGACCACTGTGGCAATGTGATTATCAAAGGAGAGACTACTGTCCACCTGTGTCCCAAGGTCTCTTATCACACTTTAGGTGTTAAGTAGACTACCGCCTATGTGGTAGTTCATGGGTACAGAGTTTTGACCAAAGGGGATGACAATGCACTTTTTGGTATTGAGCTTGAGACCATGGCTTTGACACCAGGCATCTGTCACAGTGAGGCCCTTTTGTAGGATGTCCACATCATTAGGAGTTTCGATTATGGCTCCTAGTTTGCAGTCATCTGTGAATTTAGTCAGCCAAAGACCTTCTGTGTTAGCCTGTACTTCAGAGAAGTAGATACTAAACAGGAGAGGACCCAGGACTAAACCCTGTGGTACTCCACTTGTCACTGGTCTGAAATCTGATTTGGAGTCTGCGACTTTCACAGTGTGGGTTCTGTCAGTAAGCCAGTTGGCAACCCATCTTGTGACATATAGATTTATACCTAGTTTAGTGAGTTTATCTATAATTCCAGAGTGGGGGATGGTGTTGAACGCCTTGGCAAGGTCTAGATAGGCTGTGTAAACCACCTTACCCTCATCTATGGCTTTGGTGACTGCTTCAAAGAAGTCTATCAGGTTTAGGAGACATTATCTGCCTTTTACAAACCCAGGTATAAATCCGTATGTCACAAGATGGATTGCCAACTGGCATACTGACAGAACCTACACTGTGAAAGTCGCAGACTCCAAATCAGATTTCAGACCTCAAATGCTATGGAACAACTAGTCACCACTCCCACAAGAGGGGACAACATACTAGACCTGATCATTACCAACATGGGGACTCTATGCTCCACACCAGAAGTATATCCCTCATTGGTAAGATCAGACCATAAATTAATTTCACTGGATGTCCACATCCCGACCCCACCCCCAGCCCAGAAAACCACAGTGAAAAACTTCTCAAAAGTGAACTTCTCACTTCTCAAAACCGAAGTGTAATCCTTCAAGGCCCCAGGGCCAGTGGAAACTACAGCCCAAACTGCAGAATCCTATATAAATGCATTCTATGGACATCTCCAGGAATGCATGGATCATGCTATCCCAAACAAAACCAAGACCCAATCATCCAAAGGCAGGCGTCCAGTCTGGTGGACCCCTGCCATAAATAAACTGTACAACAGAAGGAGGAAGCTACTACATGATAGAGCAAAATCCCTAATAGGGAAGGCATCTCTGATCAGTACTAGCAAAAAATTACGATCCCTCATAAAATCCTCCAAGGCTAGCTTCGAGAGAAAAATTGCACAGGGCACCAAAGACAATCATAAGGCTTTTTTCAGTTATGTTAGAAACCTGGGATGCAACTCCCAGACTTGTTCTGAGTTGATTCTAAATGACAAAAAATACACTGAACCCACAGACATCACCAATATCCTGGCAGACAGGTTCAGTGCAGACTTCTCCACCCCCTCCCCCCCAAAAGAGCAAGTATCTATCCCAGCAGAGGGCTGCCTCCCAAACATCTCTGATGCTCAGGTGAAGGCTGCCCTCTCCAAAGCAAAAAACACTGCTTCCATGGGACCAGATGGCATCCCAGGTTGTGTCCTACATGAATTCCAAGACGAACTAATCCCTCAAATAAAACAGCTATACAATCTCAGCCTCACTACGGGATATGTGCCCACAGAATGGCGTACAGCAACAGTGGTCCCACTCCACAAAGATGGAGCCTCTACGGACCCTGGAAACTATTGCCCCATAAGCCTGACTAGCTTAGTCTGCAAGGCTATGGAGAGGATCATCATGGAGCTCATAAACAAAGACAGTGGGGACCTACAGACACTAGATCCTACCCAGTTCAGCTTTGTCAAGGGCTGATCCTGCCCTTTGAACCTGGATGACTTCTTCGAAACAGTCACCAAAGCCATAGATGAAGGGAAGGTAGTCCACACAGCCTATCTGGACCTTGCAAAGACATTTGACACAATACCCCACTCGGGCATCATAGATAAGCTATCCAGCTTAAAACTAAACCCCTATGTCACAAGATGGGTCGCAAACTGGCTCAAAGACAGAACCCACAGAGTGAGAGTTGCTGGAGCCATGTCCGACTCAAAATCTGTCACAAGTGGCATCCCACTGGGTTCTGTCCTGGGACCACTCTTGTTCGGTATATACTTTTCTGAGGTACAGGCAAATGTGGGAGGACTATGGCTCACCAAGTTCGCAGATGACTGCAAACTGGGTGCCATAATGAACTCTCCAGCTGACACAAACATCCTTCAAAAAGGTCTCACAGAGACAGATAACTGGTGCCAGCGCCATGGTTTAAAGCTAAATGCCAAAAAATGTATAGTCATACCCTTTGGCAAAAACAATGTGCCCACAAATTACCACATAGGTGGAAACCCATTAAGTACAGAGAAAGTTATTAGGGACCTGGGGACCCAAGTTGATAGCAATTTCTCCTTTGAAAACCACATTGCCAAAGTGGTTAGAAAAACCTTCTACATAGCCCACCTCATCACGAAGGGTTTCACATCTAGATCAAGAGAGGTATTCGTGCCCCTTTATTCATCCCTCATCAGGCCCATCATAGAATTCAATGCCCCTTTTGGGATGTACCTTACCCGACACCTGCAGCAATTAGAAAGACCCCAAAAGTATCTCACCAAGAGGATCAAGGGTCTCAAACAGATGCCATATGCTGCTCGGTTAAAAGAACTCCAGCTCTACTCAGTTGCATACCGCCTACTTCGAGGCGATCTATGCCTGACATACAAAGCTATGTCAAATCCAGAATTAATGGACATGCTCCACCTCAATAAATCTAAATCACTTAGAGCCACACGCTCGAGGGACTTGAACCTCAGCACAGAAATAAATAGAACTTGCTGGAGGGACAGGTTCATAACCCAGAGGCTCCCTTCGCTCTGGAATAGAATTCCAGTTCATGTGAGGCAGAGCTCCTCACTGAATCTCTTCAAGAAGAATCTCGATAGGTGGATGGGGGATCGTAGGATTGTCCCAGGGATTACTCCCGTGTCACTATTGGACAGAGGCACAGTAAACTAAACCTTAAAAAGGGCACAGTATACTCAGATCAAGGGGTGGCGTAAGCCATACAGAATCGGGCTAGGCTTATAATTGCCCCAGGGCAGATAGCCTAGTATGAACCTATGAACCTATTAACCTATGAACCTAACTGTGTGGGGTCCAGAGTTTGGAGATCTCCAATGTCTTTGTTTATGAGTTCTTGCAGACCAGGCTCGTCAAGCTAATGGGGTGAAAGTTCCCAGGTCTGTTATGGCCTCCCCCCTTTGTGGAGTGGGATAACCATCATGGTGCGCCATTCAATGGGCACAAAACCTGAGGTGAGGCCATGAGTGAACATGGTACTTAGGTGGGGTGCCAGTTCATTCTGTAGTTCATGTAGAAGGCAGCCTGGGATGTTGTCAGGTCCTTGGATACTGTGCTTTTGGCTTTGGAGAGTGAGGTTTTTACCTATGCAGCCATGATTAGAGGAACTTTGCATTCTTCCCGTATAAAGGTGGGCCCTTTGGGGGTGAGAGGGGGGTAAAGTTAGCATTGAACCTAACTTCCAGGATGTTGGCAATATCAGTTGTTTCTGTATATTTAATGTCATTGTGCTGTAACTCAGAACAGATCTGAGTGTTGCCATTGAGATTCTTGACATAGCTATAGAATGCTTTCTGGTTGTCTTTAGAATCAGTGGCAATTTTGTTTTCATAATTATCTTTGGAGGATTTTATGAGGGATCTCAGCTTCTTACTGAGGCTGATCAGGGAGTTCCTCCAATCGTGGGATTTTACTCTTTTTTTGCAACAGTTTCTTTCTACTGTTGTAGAGTTTGTTTATGGCAGAAGACCACCAGATTTGCTTCCTTTTTTTGGAGGATAGCATCTTGTTTCTGTTAAGGATAGCATGATCCATGCACTCGTGTAAGTGCTTATAAAGTGCATTTGTGTAGGATTCAGCAGTCGTACCTCTATTGTCCATCTGCATGGGTGTTGTGAAGTTTGCCACGTCTGTCTTAAGAAGCGTGAAGTTGGCCTTGGAGAAATTTTTTACAGTTGTTTTCCTAATGGGGGGTGGGAGTGGGATGTGGATGTCTAGGGTGATTAGCTCTGACCAATGAGGAGCTGACCTCTGGTGTGGAACACCGGTTGCCCATGCTGGTGATGAATAGGTCTAGAATATTGCTGCCCCTTGTGGGGGTGTGGAAAAGTTGATCCAAGGCATTGGAATTGATGATTTCCAGAAAATGTTGAGCAAAAGAGTTGGTACACGAGTAGTTTTGCCAGTTAATGGTGGGGTAGTTGAAATCACCCATTATTAGGGTGTTGGGTTGTACCTTAATATTTTCCAGTGTATCAAGAAAAGAGGAGTAGGAATCTTGGGGCATGGTGGGGGGTCTGTAGCAAGCTACAATCTGGATTGTGGTTTTGTCCAGAGTTAGCTGAACTTGGATAATCTTGGATGCATCATGCTGAGCAACTAGCTTGGAGGTGTGGATATCCTTAATGAATATAGACACACCTCCACCTTTAGTGTTTTGTTCTGAGTTTGGTGGCCAAAAGGTGTGGTATGAATTATAGCCTGGTAATGCAGGGGTGCTCTCTGGAGCTTTGAACCAGGTATCTGTCACTGCACAGACGTCGATGTTCTCCATTTTAAGGAGTGCCTCGAGTGAGTGCATTTTGAGGCTTAGACTTCTAGCATTGAGTAGCATTACCCTCAGATTTTGCTTGCTTGTACCTGTTACGGTAATGAATTTGTCATTTGAACATTGCCTAAAAAGGCACTATAGGGGGTGGCAAGAGCCTTAGCCAGTATCTGGAATCCCAAGGGCGACAGGTACAGGCCATCTCTGGAAAAGCAGCATGGTCTGTGAATCATGTAATCCCAGACAGACAGATACTGGATTCCCTTAGAATGACACCAGAAGCTTAGCCAATTGTTAAAGTCAATCATGTTGTCCTTGTACTGTGGTATCATTCTGGGTGATGGCAGGATGCTACTCAGGGTTAGGAAAATACCTGCCTGGGCACAAGATCGGAGTGCTCCACCATGTCTCTTTTCATGTAGTCCAGGGAGGTACATCTCAGGTCATTCACACCAACATGGACAATGACAGAGTCATATTTGTACTTGTTGTGGAGTGACCTGAGTGCATGCATGCATTATGTGGCAGACTGTGGCAGCTGACAGTAACTTTCTCCTTGTTTAGCCTGGTGAGTGGAACATAAGTGCGCCTGACTATATCGTCACCTATGATTGGAATATTGGGTATGTTATGCCTTATGGGCTGTAGTTGAGTGGCACACTGAGTATGTGGGCTATGTGTCATTTGGGTTGTGTTGGGGGGTGGAGGTTGCTTGCATTTCTGCTTTGGAGGTCTCGGTTGTTTGGACAGATTTGTACCGAGAGCGTCCGTGAATGTAGGTGTGCGTTTTGTGCTTCTGTGTGTGTGTTTTGGTGGTGTAGGTTTTGAGGGACTATGTGAGGAGTGTAGTGCATTGCAAGTGTTTACCTTGTCCTCTTGACTGTCTAGTCCAGTCTTTGGTGAAGAGAGCTTTGCTTCCAGTTTGGCTATATAAGTGCATCTCTCACAGGTCGTAGTGTTGGGTGGTAGGAGGAGAGGGTTATCTGTGTACATGAGGCAATTGCTGCATTGTCCCAAGATGCCCATATTCATCAGGTAGACAGGAAAAAACATGGGGAGCTGACCTTTAGACATGCATGGATAGGTGCTTATTTATTAAGTACTAAAAACTGTTTTTCTATAGACAAGTGAGGAAAGTTGAGTGCTGTAGTAATTTGTAGCTTATTTAGTGCTTATGAGTTCTGAACAAGGGCTGAGCTCAAAGAAACAGGTTTGAGTGCGAAAACTAAAATGCTGGCTAGTTGCAAGAGAAAATTTGAAGAGTAGACTTTATGGTACCAGGAATAGTTTAACCCTAGTTAAGTGTGGGTGGGGGCTCAGGAGCTCACAAACAGTCATGGACACAGCAAATCTGTAGCTGGACAAGACCTGCCACAGAAAGGGGGGAAGAAAGCTTAGAATTTTTTTTCAGTAAATTTTTTTTCAGTAAATTGGAAATGGAGAAAGCTGGAACAGAAGTTAATTCAAAGTTAAGAATCTGAGTGGGTTGGCCTTCACAAATGTTCTCTATTAGAGTGAATGAACTAGTGACCCTCGACTGGGAGGAGTGTCACAGATCAAATATACAGTATGGGCGGGCAACTGCAAAGCCACACCAAGTATAGTTCCTAGCTGTAGCCAGTAATGTAGTAGATCAACTGTATAGCACAATTATAAGCATTTCAGAAGTGCAGTTCAGTGAAATAAGTGTAAAAAATAACTTATCCTGCTCTTAGAGTTTTAAGGAATTTCCGCTTACTTTCAGTAATGAAATACAATCCACAGCAGGATAAATACAAGCACAACCTTTTGAAGACACAGGGTTTGTATACCAGTAAGGATGGAAGAGTTAGAAGATCTAATTACTACTCAGCCTCTGCTATTACCCAAATCACTCGTACTACAGAAGGTCAGGAGACCTTGTTACTCTCAATAATAATGAAGACAGACTATCAGCAGAAAATGGCTGTCAGAAACACAGGAAATTCAAATAAAACTACCAGTCCTAGACAACAGGCCTCTGTCTCGATTATACCACCTGAGCAGAACACAGAAACCTCACTTTAAAAGCATAGAAAGAACACTCACAAAGAGAAAATACAAGTCTTGCTATGAAAAAGCAGTTTACAATTTAGTAAATTAAATAAAAATGCAATTTTAGTAATGCACACTATTACAGTTCTTAGCTGTAGCCACTAAATGAAAGTTTTAAACAGATCAAGGAGCAAGCAGACTCTAGAGAATGCTTTTAACTGCAAATAGACAATTATAGTAATGCACACTATTACAGTTCCTACCTGTAAAACACAGAAACCTCAAAAAATCAAAAATGCACAGAAAAGCTCGGATAGAGCACTCACAAACAAAAAATACAACTCTCAGTATGAAAAGGCAGTTTACAGTTAAGTAATTCAGTAAACATGCAATTAGAGTAATGAAACAGTATCTAACAATGAAAAATACAGTTAAAACAGTGCATAAATGCATTGAAAAAATAAAAAAAGCTTTATAACAGTGCAAAATGTAGAAGATCAACTGTATAACACAAGTATAAGCATTTTAGAAGTGCAGTTCAGTGAAATAAGTGTAAGAAATAACTTATCCTGCTCTTGGAATCTTAAGGAATTTCTGTTTAGTTTCAGTAATGAAATACAATCCACAGCCTGATAAATATAAGCTCAATCTTTTCAAGACACAGGGTTTATATACCAGTAAGGATGGAAGAGTTAGAAGATCTAATTACTATTCAGCCTCTGCTATTACCCAATCACTCGTACTACAGAAGGTCAGGAGACCTTGTTACTCTCAATAATAATGAAGACAGACTATCAGCAGAAAACGGCTGCCAGAAACACAGGAAACAAACAAAACTACCAGGCCTAGACAACAGGCCTCTATCACGATTATGCCACCTGAGCAGAACACAGAAATCTCACTTTAAAAGCATAGAAAGAATGCTCACAAAGAGAAAATACAAGTCTGAGTATGAAAAAACTGTTTACAATTTAGTAAATTAAATAAAAATTCAATTATAGTAATGCACACTATTACAGTTCCTAGATGTAGAACATAGAAACCTCAAAAAATCAAAAATGCACAGAAAAGCTCGGATAGAGCACTCACAAACAGAAAATACAACTCTCGGTATGAAAAAGCAGTTTACAGTTAAGTAACTCAGTAAACATGCAATTAGAGTAATGAAACAGTATCTAACAATGAAAAATACAGTGAAAACAGTGCATAAATGCAGTGAAAAAAATAAAAAAAGCTTTATAACAGTGCAAAATGTAGTAGATCAACTGTATAGCACAATTATAAGCATTTCAGAAGTGCAGTTCAGTGAAATAAGTGTAAGAAATAACTTATCCTGCTCTTAGAATCTTAAGGAATTTCTGTTTAGTTTCAATAATGAAATACAATCCACAGCCTGATAAATACAAGCCCAACCTTTTCAAGACATAGGGTTTATATACCAGTAAGGATGGAAGCGTTAAAAGATCTAATTACTATTCAGCCTCTGCTATTACCCAATCACTCATACTACAGAAGATCAGGAGAACTTGTTACTCTCAATAAAAATGAAGACAGACTATCAGCAGAAAACGGCTGCCAGAAACACAGGAAACTCAAACAAAACTACCAGGCCTAGACAAGAGGCCTCTATCACGATTATGCCACCTGAGCAGAACACAGAAACCTCACTTTAAAAGCATAGAAAGAACACTCACAAAGAGAAAATACAAGTCTGAGTATGAAAAAACTGTTTACAATTTAGTAAATTAAATAAAAATGCAATTATAGTCATGCACACTATTACAGTTCCTAGCTGTAGCCACTAAATTAAAGTTTTAAACAGATCAAGCAGCAAACAGACTCTAGAGAATGCTTTTAACTGTAAATAGACAATTATAGTAATGCACACTATTACAGTTCCTACCTGTAGAACACAGAAACCTCAAAAAATCAAAAATACACAGAAAAGCTCGGATAGAGCACTCACAAACAGAAAATACAACTCTCAGTATGAAAAAGCAGTTTACAGTTAAGTAATTCAGTAAACATACAATTAGAGTAATGAAACAGTATCTAACAATGAAATATACAGTTAAAACAGTACTTAAATGCAGTGAAAAAATAAAAATCTTTATAACAGTGCAAAATGTAGTAGATCAACTGTATAGCTCAATTATAAGCATTTCAGAAGTGCAGTTCAGTGAAATAAGTGTAAGAAATAACTTATCCTGCTTTTGGAATCTTAAGGAATTTCTGTTTAGTTTCAGTAATGAAATACAACCCACAGCCTGATAAATACAAACCCAACCTTTTCAAGACACAGGGTTTATTTACCAGTAAGGATGGAAGAGTTAAAAGATCTATTTACTACTCAGCCTTTGCTAATACCCAATCACTCGTACTACAGACGGTCAGGAGACCTTGCTACTCTCAATAATAATGAAGACAGACTATCAGCAGAAAATGGCTGCCAGAAACACAGGAAACTCAAACAAAACTACCAGACCTAGAAAACAGACCTCTATCACGATTATGCCACCTGAGCAGAACACAGAAACCTCACTTTAAAAGCATAGAAAAAACACGCACGAAGAGAAAATACAAGTCTCAGTATAGAAAAACAGTTTTCAATTTAGTAAATTAAATAAAAATGCAATTATAGTAATGCACACTATTACGGTTCCTAGCTGTATCCACTAAATGAAAGTTTTAAACAGATCAAGGAGCAAGCGGACTTTAGAGAATGCTTTTAACTGTAAATAGGCAATTATAGTACTGCACACTATTGCAGTTCCTAGCTGTAGAACACAGAAACCTCAAAAAATCAAAAATGCACAGAAAAGCTCTGATAGAGCACTCACAAACAGAAAATACAACTCTCAGTATGAAAAAGCAGTTTACAGTTAAGTAATTCAGTAAACATGCAATTAGAGTAATGAAACAGTATCTAACAAAGAAAAATACAGTTAAAACAGTATAAAGCAGTACATAAATGCAATGAAACAATAAAAAAAGCTTTATAACAGTGCAAAATGTAGTAGATCAACTGTATAGCACAATTATAAGCATTTCAGAAGTGCATTTCAGTGAAATAAGTGTAAGAAATAGCTTATCCTGCTCTTGGAATCTTAAGGAATTTCCGCTTTAGAGAAGGATATGTTATTTGTTACAGAGTGGCTTGATTATGTGAAATTTCTGAAAAACAGATTTTTGAAGACTAAGTCACTGTCACTGCCCTTCCCCATAGCTGTTACATATCTTAATGAACTGGGTATTGTTCACTGTCCCATAGGACTTTGACTTTCATAATTCCATGACCAAATACATTAACAACATTAAAAAAACTTTAGCCACCACATGAAGGGGAGCCTTTTTCTACACTATTCTTTATTATGTTTTCTTATCACAAAACTATCAAAGTGTGAGGATGTGAATAGCTTGTTGATCCATTCACATATTTTTTCTTGGAAATGTGTAATTTACTTTTCCATGACTGAATAATAAGAATGGCTGCCAATTACAGCATCTTCAGTACAAACTGTTTTAAAGAGTACACCATTATTTACTTATTTATTTTATATTTGTAAACCAGGATTATCTGACTGAGCAAAAGCCCTTTTTCAGCAGAGGCCCGGTGAGAAAAGCTCCAAAACACATTTATAAAAAATATGTAGCCATTACAAATACAGTTAACATTATAATCATTCATAATAAAACTTGTAGAACAGTTATCATATATATGTGGTTACAATTATCTATAAAATGTTATGAAGGATACTGAAGGAGAAGGAAAGGAGATAGTGTTAGGTAAAAAATGATGACGTAAGTTGTAAATGCTTTGTTATAGAAGAGAAGAAATGATGGTAAGAGAGATGAAGTTAGATTTGTTATTTAGTGAAACTATATTCAAGGAGACTGAGAACAGGTACAAATCCAGTGACTTTTTAAGTACTCATTAGTGGCTAGCTTGAATACTTTAGGATGTGAACATGATCTAACTTCTTGTGGGAGTTTGTTCCAAGCAATAGAGGGATGGTAGCTGTATGTAATGGCTCCTATTTTGGACTTGGGCTTGTAAATTTGTAAAAGGTCTTGGGTGGAGCTCCTGAATAGTCTGGATGGGACATAGTGGGAGATTATGGTACCTAGTGCTGGACAGTAGGATGGTGAATAAATAATGGAGTGTATAATTTGGAGCTGAGAGAGAAGTAGGAGGTGTGGTAGTTCAAGCCAGTTTAGATGTTGGTGCATGAAACGATATTACTCAGTAACTTAAAGGTTTTCAGAGTCTGATGTTCCACTTACAAATAAGACTACTGCTTGTGATATGTCAGATCAAGGGCAGAAACATGAGCAGCACAGAGGTGCAATGATTAGAATTTCTGCTGGCTTCATTTCTAAACTCTGGTCACTATCTCTGTGATGTCTGCATATTTGCACTTTGTTTGCATGGGTTTTGTTCTGGTGCTCCGGTTGCCTCTGCATTTTACACATATGCTGGTTGACGTATTATTCTAAATTTTATGTTGCCTTTGTGTTTTTAGTTTTGTCTTTAAAAACGTCAGACAAGGCAGTTCAGCAGAATGTCTTTTAACATAAATATGCAAAGATCAGCACTACAGGAAATAATTAAATACGCACACATTGGCATCAGAAACATACAAGACAACTTTTTATTGCCCACCAAGTATGCACTCAGGAATAAAGCAAAGTCTGTGGCTAAGTAATAATTTTGCAAAACAATTATTAGTGTCAAAATTATTTGCAGTTTTTTTTCTGGCCAGCAGCTCCTGCAGCTTTCATTTCCCATGTAGGAGTTTTTCCTCTTATTCATATATATTAAGTTCACAGTCATACTAATGTGGAGAGAAGAATATAGTGAATCAGTACCAGACGTGGTAGAACCAATGCCAGCAATGACTGTGGTAGAACCAATGCCAGCAATGACTGTGGTAGAACCAGTGCCAGCAATGACTGTGGTAGAACCAATCTCAGAGATGACTTGGTAGAAGAACCAATGCCAGCAATGACTGTGGTACAACCAATGCCAGCAATGACTGTGGTAGAACCAGTGCCAGCAATGACTGTGGTAGAACCAATCTCAGAGATGACTTGGTAGAAGAACCAATGCCAGCAATGACTGTGGTAGAAGCAATGCCAGCAATGACTGTCACTGAGAATCAGCCCTTGACAAGCTGCAGCTCAACCAAATGGGAGTGATGAGCTGTGACCTTATCATCTTCAAACTCAGCCAGTAGTAAGGAGCCTGCCATTAATGAATGAAACTGTCTCCCAAGGAATCATAGATGGATGTCATAAGGCATTTCTTCTTTTCATTACTTTTCAATGACATTATAAAGCATTTCTTTTTTATTATTTTTCAGTGTCCTGTCTACATGATGACTGTCACCTAACAACACTGGGTTAAGTCAGAATTGGATTTCAGAGAGATTCATTGTTACTAATACAGACTCAAGTTCTGTGAGCTGTTAGGAAATGCAATCTCTGCAGTAAAGGTTTTGGAATGTGGAGGATTTTGGACCTTTACTCATCCATATATTAAAAAAATAATAAAATGAGTTTAAAAAGTGTGACTGACCGTTATCTATCTATCTATCTATCTATCTATCTATCTATCTATCTATCTATCTATCTATCTACCTATCAAGTTGCACAGCAGATGTAGCAAACAAGAAAATAAGTGATTTAGATCTCACAATATGCATAATGCAGGTGCTGCAGGCAATAGCTTATGTGTAAGTTAGTAGTAAAAGTAGTGGGTAGGCCAGAATTCACAGAGCTGGATGAATAAAGATTTAATGGTTATATTCAGTTAGGTACATCTTTGTAAAAAGCTCATTCTAAACAATGTAAGCTTCTATGTACCACACTTAGTCATTATTATCCGCATATTCTCTCATGTGACCTAGTCTGTGAAAGTATGCACCACACAATGATTTGTTTTTTCCCTTTAGCATATTTGGCCAAGTATCAGGTCTCAAGATACTGTGTATATTGTTTTGCACTAAATATCACCACATTGACAGGGTTTTACCTGATAACCCATGATGCACCTGACATGCATGTTAAATGTCTACCTTGCACCATGTATGCAGGTTTTGGTACCCTTACAAAAGACATAATATGTTACAATTCTGAATTCTTGAATATTTTGGCAGAAGCCATAAAGCAACATTGATCATAATGATGTAAAGCAAGGTTAATGATATGATTTCAATGACAAAAATGATATGGAATGTTTAGGGCAGAGGCTTATAATGAATCAAGTGTGAGAGAAAGTTAAACATGATATAGGGGTACTGGAGATAACATGAGAGAATAAACTCTATCAGAATGGGTCAAAGCTCCACAGCTTTTGCGCTGGACAGGAGTTCGTGGAAGAGAAAAACAAATGAAAAAAAGCAGAAGGTCCTAAAAGGGCATAAAAAGGTAGAAGTGATCGGGTGAAAAGCAGGATGAGTGGCAATAGAATGAGGCAAACAAAATGGCAACTGAGGAGATAAGGATAGCCTCTTTAGGCACATATAAGAAAAAGTAAGGGAGGGACAGACTTGGGCAGGCTGAGCAAAGATGAAGACAGAACTCTGAAAAAAGAGGAGAAATATTCAGTGAATTATCCACATCAGTCTGCAGAAGTAAACAAAGGAAATGTGCCATACCGGGAGGGAGGTGCAGCAGAAGGGAGGGGGGGGGCAACAGGCAGGCATGAAGTTGAAGAAGGAATACCCAAAGGGAAGATAAAGGACAGGGATCAGTTGGAGTGACTTCCATGATCCTCACGACTGTGGCCAGTATGCTAGTATGTCCTCTGAATGAGACTTTCAGCAGATCTAGCTACCAGACACTGCAGAAGTGTTTGAGGAGTGGAAGTAGTAACTATAGTATCCTGCAGAAGATGGAAACTATAGTTACCTGTGGAACAGTGATTAAGAAAAATCCCAAGAATTATGGGCTTTCAGCCAAACAGCAGTGGTAGGAAGAGTCACTGAGGGAAACTCTAAGGGGAAAAGCCAGTTACTTCCCTCAAGAGCAACAATCTGTAGGACAACAAGCTACATTAGATCCAAGGCAGGAAGATGTTTTTAGACAAACCTGACCTGGTTTTATGACTGCATCTCAGGAGAACTTGACAAGATAGTTCCAGTGGATGTAGTCTACCAGGACTTCAATAAGACTTTTGAGTGGTCCTGCAATCACAGCCTCTTTTGAGTGGTCCTGCATTCACAGTCTTGCACAGGAAGTTGCTGAGTTTGTGATAGGATCAAGGTAAACAAATCACTGTATAGTTATATGGTAGGGATCAGGGGTATTGTGGTGAATAAGACAATATCAGAAATAAGGTAAGTAACTACCAGAGTACTGCATTTGGTTGACCCAAGGTCCAGTAATCTTCACTGTGCTAATTTCCATGATATCTGGCAAGTAGAAAAAAATAATTAACTTCTTCTCTGATCACACAAGATTAGAGGCACAGGGATCAGAAAAGGTCAGAGGCATGGGGAATCACACAAGGTTAGAGGCATAGAGTTGAGGATGGGGAAGGAGTTTAAGAAAGGATTTAGAAAGATGTCTCTTAAGGGTCAGAACATGTACTTGCAAAGTACTGGACATGTGCCATAGGAACTGCCCTGTGCAGTATAAGTTAGGTGAATGGAACTGATGTTAAAAAAAAAAAAAACAGGAAAAGGTTCAGGAATGTCATAAAGTGAGTAAAAAGGTCACAGTAGGTAAAATAAAGCACAGTGTATCCTTAGAGAAGTAGGCTGTGGAGGCAATGTAATAAAGCTAGCACTGCATCAGGCCATGGCCTGGTCAGACCTTGAATACTTTTGCAGTTCTAGTTACAAGGACTAAGATATCATTCTGCTAAAAGGATTTCAAAGGAAAGCTATCAGAAGGGTGCATTAAATTGCAGAGAATGGATATGACCAGAGACTAATGGAGCTAACAGTCTTCTCATTTTAGAAGAGACCAGTAAAAAGAAAAGAAAAGGTGCTGGGAGAATTCAATGCACGACCTCACTTGTGATAACAAAATGAACGCTTTATTCAATATTGCGTTTTCGTCCAAAAGACTTCATCAGATAAAATATGTACTTAAAATCAAAGCTTTTATACCATAATACATATTATTATTAACCAATCATGTTTCACTTCTAATTAAAAAAGAATCCCAGTTGAATTCAGCATTTTACAATATACTGAATAGTACATTCATATTCATTTTATATAAGAAATTCCACTATCTAAAATATTAATTTAAAATAAATATTTGTTTAAAAACTTTCATTAGTTTGTAAAAATTGCATCATTCAAAGATTTGTGAATTTATTAAGCATTTCAAAGGGTTTACTCTGGAATAACCTTACTTTTTCAATTTGCAGTGAACACTGCCATCTACTGACCTTATTTGTTATAGTTTACAAGATTATATTTTAGCAGCTTTTAACTTTAAAAATGGTAAAATGGATATGTTTTCATTTAAACCTGGGGGTCTATTGGCTTCCAGGGCCAGTTGCCACCACAATTCTTTGAAGCCTATATTTTCCTCCCAGGGACCCCCTCTTATATCAATTTTTACTTGATCTAATACAAAAAATCTATATTTATATTCCCTGAAGACAAGTGAGTGCTTAAAAAGTGCATTGGTTTCCTTGCATTTTTTGATTTCATAAGTATGTTCGTAAATCCTCTTTTTCAAGGTACGCTCTGTCTTACCCACGTAGTAAGAAGTACATTCCTTGCAAATCGCTAGGTAAATCAATCCCTTAGACTCACAATTAAAGTATCCTTTGCTATATAACCAAATATTTCTACTTTCCAAGTAAATTTTATCTTGGTTGGTTATATACTCACATTGTCTGCATCTTCCACATTTATATGTGCCTATTTTTCCAGGGTTGCCCCTTTCACCTTTGTGTCCTAAATTTCCTTTTTCTAATACATTTTTTATGTTGAATGAGTTTTTAAACACTACTTTTGGGTTGGAATCAAGTAATCCTTCCAAATCCGTGAAGGCTTTGAATTTTTCCCATTCATTGTGAAACAAGTCTTTTACTTTACTATTGAGCGCATTATACTCTAGTATGAGTGCTTGTTGGTAGTTGTCTTTCTTTTCTGGAGTATTTTTATAAGGGTTTTCTGTTTCTTCTTTAAGTCCCAATATAGGTTTGAACCTCCCATTTCTAGCTTTGGACACCTCAGTCCTGTATTCCATGATAAATTCCTTAGGATATCCTCTATCCAGGAACATTCGTTCTAATCTATCACATTCCATATTAAATTCATAATCAGTGCTGGTCATTCTGGAACCTCTGACGAACTGTCCCTTCACTAAGTTTCTTTTACAATGGTTGGGGTGTCCGCTTTGAAAATGGATAAAAGAATTAACATACGTATCTTTTCTATACACTCTTGTTTCTATGGTATTCAAATTTTTAATAATTTCTATATCTAGATAAGCAATGTTTGTATTTGATGTGGTATATGTAAATTTCAAGAAATCTGTTGTCTCTCCTATATATAATATGAATTCTTCAAGTTTATCGTAGTCCCCAGTCCAAAGAATAATAATGTCGTCAAGGAACCTTTTGTACAACATACAAAGTTTGAAGTATTCTGATGTAAATACAAACTTTTCCTCCCAGTTGGCGAGGACCAGGTTAGCAAATGTAGGTGCACAGGCTGCTGGACCCAAGGTCCAGTAATCTTCACTGTGCTAATTTCCATGATATCTGGCAAGTAGAAAAAAATAATTTACTTCTTCTCTGATCACACAAGATTAGAGGCACAGGGATCAGAAAAGGTCAGAGGCATGGGGAATCACACAAGGTTAGAGGCATAGAGTTGAGGATGGGGAAGGAGTTTAAGAAAGGATTTAGAAAGATGTCTCTTAAGGGTCAGAACATGTACTTGCAAAGTACTGGACATGTGCCATAGGAACTGCCCTGTGCAGTATAAGTTAGGTGAATGGAACTGATGTTAAAAAAAAAAAAAACAGGAAAAGGTTCAGGAATGTCATGAAGTGAGTAAAAAGGTCACAGTAGGTAAAATAAAGCACAGTGTATCCTTAGAGAAGTAGGCTGTGGAGGCAATGTAATAAAGCTAGCACTGCATCAGGCCATGGCCTGGTCAGACCTTGAATACTTTTGCAGTTCTAGTTACAAGGACTAAGATATCATTCTGCTAAAAGGACTTCAAAGGAAAGCTATCAGAAGGGTGCATTAAATTGCAGAGAATGGATATGACCAGAGACTAATGGAGCTAACAGTCTTCTCATTTTAGAAGAGAAAAGAAGAGGCAGGAGGGGGCATAATCTGGGTGCACAAGATCGTCTCAAGGAGATGTAAAAAGATTATTTTGAACAGGAATAATTGAAGGGGAAGAGAGGGCACAAGCATCAGATTTCAGTGGCCAACTATTCTTTGTCTCTATAAAAAAATATTTCTTCATGGAGAAGGTTGAGAACCCATACAGAAAATACCAGCGTAAGTGGTGGAGAGGAAATCCACACAGACATAGGACAGATGGAAAAATTATCATTGGAAAGATAGGAAAGGAGAGGAGGAAGAATGCTGGATTCACTTAAAAAAAGATTAAATAAACATGGTCTTCTTCTGCTACCCAGAAAATATGAATGCGTTCTAAAGGGTATTCACTTTGGATCTGCTGCAGGTGGATCACTGACTGGGAAAAGCAGAGCAGATGACATGCAGAAACATGTGCTGCCACTTGAGTAAGCAGATGCCTTTCTGATCGGCTTCTCAACATTTTTCTTGAAAATAACTTTTTGATATTTATTTTCTTGTTTTAAACAACTCAGACATAAAAGGTGGCAAAAGAAGGTAATAAATTCACCTTCCTAACTGCAATCCTAAAGAAGAAATTAAAAAATTCTGAATCTGAACCAGGTCCTGTGGAAAGCATCCATATTTAAAGCTGTCTTGAAAGGTAAGGGTCCCTGTACTGGGAATTACATTTAAAAAATGCTATGAGACTTTGTTTGCAGAATGATCAGTTTAAATGATTTTGTTCCTTGTCCTTGTCTGTGTGTGTGTGTGTGTGTGTGGGGGGGGGGGGGTAGAAAAAAATCTAAGTGCTGAGTCTAACATAAATAATGTGTCTATGAAAAGCTATTTAAGAAACCCAACATTTAACAGTAACTTCACAAACACCAGAATGGGCTGCCTCAATTCCAGTGAAGCTGGAATTAGCAAAGGCAGTAGTACAAACTTTCATTCTTTTAGGAGAAGAAATAAAATCTATGAGGATGTCAATCGTACAACAAAAACAGCATATATCAGTTTCTACAGAAAAAAAAACTTTTTAGTTGGAAAAATGCATGAAGTGCCTATGAAATGTGAATTATAGTTTCTTGATAATTCAAGCTGCAAACCCAGGTTCAGGGCTTTGAGGATGAAACTGTAGAGCTAAAATTTAGTGTGTGCAGAATAAATCAAAGGATTTTGTAAATTAATCAACATTCGAACCATTCAGCCTTCTTTCAGTTAACTATTTCAAAGTTATTCTCTGAGATTGGAAAATACTTCCTTGATAGTACTATATCATGTATAAAAATGACTTGGCCTACAGAATTGTTCTCCCAAAGCTGGATCTGGGCAGGGCTTAAAAGATGAACTTTATCAGACATACATCAGATTTTTCAGGCTGCTCAGTGTAAAATGGATTATATGATTAACCAAGTTCCTATTAATATATGTCAATACCTCCCAGCTGTAGCTGGTCAAAAGCAAATGACATTTGGTCATTCATGCAGAAGAATATATCAACCAAGATTTCTTTCCTGCAGTCCTTTTGATTTTCTACCAAGACCCAGTGCTGATATTCACATCAGTTAAAGAAACCAAGTCCAAACTATGAGCTATGAATTTTCTGCCATAAACTAAAGGTCAATGGAGGGGATTCTCCAGAAGGACGATGAAGTCTTATCTGGACATTGCTATTTATCTTTTTTTTGGGGGGGGGTTAGTGAGCTCCATAATGGTGGCAAGGTATTGTTCAGAATGATTAATAAATGCAATATCCATAACTATTTATGACTTAAACCAACAAATTAAGAGCAAAAATGTTTAGATTTCTTTCTCATATTTCTGCTGGTATTACATGCCTTCATGAAATACATGTAACATCCGAGGAGCATAAGTTTATAACATGAAAATCACAAGTGACAGTAAATCTTTAGGTGTTGAAAAAATGTTGCAGGCTTCTGATTTTTTCAGAAGTCAGACAACAGAAGTCAGATTTTGTCTGACAAAGGCACTAATCTCTCCTAAACTCATGCCTCAACATCCTTTCTGCATTACTTCCCCAACCCTTTCAACCATTTCCCCTTTTCCTCTACTTCTGCTCCTCTCCATACCTTATTCAAACTATCTCAATCATCTGTCTTCATTGCTAACTTCTTTCCTAACTATGACATTTCTAACAATACCTTGCTGTGTCTACCAATTATTTCCTCCACACTGCTATGTACCCTTTTTCTGTGTATTTTTTTACTTTGCTTCTCTTTAAACTTCTCCTATACTGTGTTTCACATGTTCCAAAACTAGTTTTACATAACATTGGTTGATGTATTAAGTATCCAATATAAAGGTATTACATGATTGCTGAACCTGTTGTCTACTCAGATTGGTAAAAAAATATTTTATATATATGTTTACTTCTGCATTGTATTGTAAAGTATCTGGAACATTTCTTACAGAAACCCCCTTGTTCAGTGAAGTATCCTAATCAACAGATGATAGAATGATGCATAAGTAAATAAATAAATAGTGCAATTTATGATTTGGAGTGCTATAATGATTTAGAAGTAAGGATTGTCTTGATAAGATACAATTAAAAAGTTAACAATCATTTGGATTCTATTTATGCACTTTTTTATAGTAATGGATTTTCTCTTAAGTACTCTTTTTTTCTCATATTGTTCATCTTAACACTAATTATCTAATTAGCTGGGGTTTATATTACTTTTCAGTAGAATAAACAAATGCAAGCAAGATTTCTTACAGCTGCTTGATCTTGTCACCTTCTGGGCACTTATATATCTCCAGAAAAATGCTTACATTCATTGAGGTTTAAAAAAGTATGCTATACTGAGCTTTGTAACTGTTTCAGCTAATATAACTCAGAGGTTTAAGAAAACAATTGAATTTCTAAAGTGTCTTTCAGAACACGCATCGATCATGTTACTTTATAAAATGTGAAAGAAAAATAACTTATCTTAACTTAGAAGTATTTCATTTCTATAGAGAAGGAATCTGTAAGGCCATAAAAGAATTATAGATCAATAATAATGATACATATTTACCTTTTTGTGAAGATTGGGTGAAGATAGGTGAAGGCTGCCATCCTAGCCAGATAGAATTTTATAGATAATTCTGTCATTTGTAAATATTAATGTAAGCCACAGGCTTGTTGTCTTAAATGGACAAAAATGCTGTTACAAAAATGTAACAACAGTGCACTCTGCTGACCAAGTAAAGAATGGTGTGACCCTTTGATCTAAAGTCAGCTCTGGCCTGTCTAGATGAAGCAATTCTTGCTATTGTTTTAAGGCCAGCGTTAATGGCCAGAATTTGCATGCATAAATGTCCTTTATTGCTCTGGCTTCGCAACAGAGGTGAAGAATGGAAATGTAGTTTATGTTAGCCTGGGAACCCAGGGAAGTGTGAAGAATGATGTAATGTGAACCAGGAATGTGATTTTAAAAACAGAGAGAATCAGAGAGCATTAAGCATTTTTGTCTTGACCATCCAACTCAGCACTGTCTTGCTCTATATATGTAAGTTTATCTTACAATTGTATTTTCTCTTAGAAATAGTTGGAAACTAGAAAGATTAGACTAAGTGTTTTTCTGTGATGTCAGAACTGTACTACAAAATTATTTTAAGTATTTCTCTGTGATCTCTGAACTCTTGACTAGCACTGTGTAGTAAAAAGTATTGTCTTGTGTTTTTATTATTTATTATTAAATATTTTAAAACCTTTCAACTGTGGCTGTTTTATGTAGAGATAAGTTAAGCTCTAAGAGTACATTGCATATATATAGTGATCCTGTGCCAAGTCACTCTAATAAGCCTTGACTGTTTAGTTATACTACCAACTGGATAATAATATTGCACAGTAATAATTGGACACCCTTTTAAGGGCCTTTGAGTATTAGTGGGTGGTGGCAGCTGATACTACTGTATAGTCTGAGAAAAAGGGGCACAGCTGGAGAACCTGTGCCAGCCTTCCCTAGAAGTGTCTGTGTGGTTGTATAAACTCTTCTCAAAGTGTGTGCGTGTGTGTGTGTGTGTGTGTGTGTGTGTGTGTGTGTGTGTGTGTGTGTGTGTGTGTGTGTGTGTGTGTGTGTCAGCTACTTGGGCAGGGATAAGAAGCGTTGGTTGGACAGAGAGGGTGCTGGAGGTTTTAGCTTGCTCACTAGGCAGAGATTTGTACCCTATATTTGTGCCAGTGAAGCGTCTTACTGGGGACCTGGAGAGCAAGAGAGTGACCAGCCCCAGACTGACTGTGAGCTCTGTGTGCTCTTAAGGGAAATTGCACTTTACTGTGTGTATTTGTTATCCTTTCCTCCTATATGAGATGCCCCTCACTGGTGCTAGTGGTGAGGATTGCTGGGCCAAGGCATGGTTGTCACATATTAATTGTTTGGCAATGGTGGGATATCCACACCACATATTAATTGGCTGGCAAATACTAATTGGCTTGTAGTGGGGTGGGTAGAGTGAATTCCTGTAGCTTGTGTACAGTGAGCTTTGAAGGTGTTTTGTACTCTAAATCAGCCACACAGTTCATATCACAATTGTTTTATATCTTTTGTTAGCTTAGTTAGTCAGGGTGAGCAGGCAGCTTGTCAGCAGAGGAGTATGGAAATCAGACAAGGAGCCAGCTGGCAGAGATGTGCCAAGCTAGGGGACTGGTGCATGGAAACCTGACTAAGGCAGACCTGATTGCAGCCTTGGTTACAGCTGCATCAGAAAACAGCAACCAGGAGGACAATCAGACTGGCAGTGGAAATATAATACCCTCAGAGAATGGACAGCTCAACCTTTCTGCATAGGACTTAAAAATCAATCTGGAGCTAAAGAGACTTGAGTTGGAGGCCAGGAGTTTGGAGATAGAAGCTGAGGAAAAGGAGTGGCAGAGGAGGCATGAGAGCGAAGTGCTGACTCTTTGCCAGAGTTGTGGAGGTAATAGGAAAGGGAGTAACTGGACCCCAGAAGCACAAAATATCAGTACATTTCTTCTGCGATTTAAAGAGGGGGATAATTTTGATAGTTGCATTCATATGTTTGAGAGAATATGTAAACAGTATAGTGTTGAACAAAGGCTCTGGGTATGGTTCCTGACCCCCTTACTCCATGGTAAAGCTGTAACTGCTTTGTCAAAAATGTCTGATGTTGCATGTTTTGAGTATACCGCTGTTAAAAATCACTTGTTAGAATTGTTTAAGCTAACACCTGAAACAAAAGGTGTGTGTGAATATGTTGCTGAACTGGGCACTTTTTTCCATAGGTGGGTGAGTGGATATCAGGTCACCACTTTTGAAGGGCTGGCAGGCCTTTTGGTGAGGGAACAAGCCTTTAGCACTTTGCCTGAGGACATGAGGATCTGGTTAGCGGATAGACAATGTGCTACTTCAGATGAGTTGGGGGAGAAGGGAGACATATACCTGGCAAGCAGGGCAGCCCTGCATAGGAAGGGGACCCCAGTACTGCTCATAGGTCTAAATGAACCCATGGTGGGCAGCACAGACTGCTCCAACAGAAGCCACTAGTCCAGGTACATGTCCAGGAGCTAGGGGTAATGTTTTGAATGCAACCAGTGGGGCCATGTGGCATACAGGTGTCCACAGAGGCAAGTTGGGGAACAAAAGGTGAGGGACCAGTAAGTGGGAAAGACAAAATGCCAATAGTAGGTTGTCTTGAGACAACAGGGGTACCAAACTACCATCCTGCAGATGTTTTGATAGGGCAGGATTTGGATGAGGCAGTACCATATGCTTATGGAGTTATACGCAGTCAGGCTAGGAGACAAGCATGTGGGTCTGGTAGCCTGGGGGAGACCCAGACAGACTGCACACTTGCAACCAGGACTGGTGAGGTGGTTACTTCAGGGAAAAAGATACCCTGTAGCAGTGAGACTGAAGGTGAGCCACAGCTGCTTGGGGGCACTGACAGTCCCTTGGACAGAGTAACTGCAAAGGTACAGGTGAGTAGTAGTACCCAGGTTGACAGTGAGGCACCACTGTCAGAGGATGTCAGACTTCCTGTAGAAGGGAAGCTGGGAAGGGTTATAAGGAGAGAGTTGAGACAGGCTAAGCTCTCAGACCCTACATTGCAAGGCCTGAGACAGGTAGCTAGGAAGGCACTTGATTCTCAAGGAAAGGGGGAATCTGTATACTAGGACAAAGGGTTACTGTACAGAGATTGGACCTCCGAGGGAGGGCTAGAAGGTGATAGAGTACAGCAGTTGGTAGTGCCTAGATCCTACTGTCTAGTGCTTCTATCCATAGCCCATGATATTCCCTTTGCAGGTCATATGGGTATAAACCATACAAAGAGGTGTATTATGCAGAACTTCTATTGGCCTGGAATTTCCAGAGATGTAACAGGGTACTGAAGCACTTGTGAGCAGTACCAAAAGGTAGGCAAGGTAGGAAACAAGGTGAGAGCTCCTTTGATGCCTTTGCCTGTGATTGAGGAGCCATTTCAGAGGGTAGCTATGAATATTTTGAGTCATCTGAGTACCCCAAGTTCCACAGGGAAAAAGTATATCCTAGTGGTAGTGGATTATGCTACACGATAACCTGAGGCATTGGCTTTGTCCTCCATTGAGGCAGAGAAGGTGGAAACTGCTTTGTTAGAGATTTTCAGCAGGGTAGGTTTCCCAAATGAAATACTGACTGACAGAGGTGCCAATTTAATTTCAGACCTGCTGGCTTGTCTGTGGAAGTCCTGTGGGGTGAAGCACATGCAGACCACCCTCTACCATCCCTAGACTAATGGTCTTGTTGAGAGGTTAAACTCTACAATCAAGTCCATGTTATGGGCATTTGCAGATCAGTTTAAGAGGGAGTGGAACAAATATTTGCCCTATCTGTTGTTTGCTTACAGAGAGGTTCCCCAGGAATCCATAGGTTTTTCACCCTTTGAGTTGCTGTATGGGCATACGGTGAGGGGACCTCTATATTTAATTCAAGATGAGTGGGAAGGTGAGTGCGAGTCTCACAAGGAGTCTATTGAAGCATGCATCCTAAACCTCAGGACAAGGCCCAGGGAACTCACGGGCTTGGCCCAGGAGAACCTGGCAGAAGCCCAACAACAGAAAAAGGTGTGGTATGACAAGAATGCTTGAGCTAGAGAGTATGCTGTGGGGCAGCAGGTAATGGTTCTCATTCCTGTCAGGCACAAGTTGCAAGCAGCTTGGGAGGGACCCTACAAGGTGGTAAGAAAGGTTAGTGATGTTAACTACATGGTGGAACTGCTAGGCAGAAGGCAGGGGCACAAAGTGTACCATGTTAACATGATGAAACCTTACCATGATAGAGAGGCCTTTGTGCTGAGCATTTGCAGTGAATTGCAGGAGAGTCTGAGGGAGATCTGGGGACTGATCTCCTCGGTGAGGCTGGGCTGACACCTCAGTGGAAGGGGTAGCAATGTCCCAGCAGCTATCTCCTACCCAAGTTTGAGAAATCCAAGCAGTGTCCAGGGTGCACCAACCTGGGGCAGCACCAGGTGGATACAGGACCCCCAATGCCTATTAGGCATGCCCTTTATAGAGTGTCTGAGAGAGTCAAAAAGACTCTGAGGGAGGAGGTACAGGAGATGTTGGAACTAGGGGTGATTGAAGAGTCGAACAGTCCCTGGACCTCCCCAGTGCTGCTGGTGCCAAAGAAGGATGGCAGCACGAGGTTCTGTGTGTACTACAGGAAATTAAAGCGTCACTCAGAATCAGATGCTTACCCCATGCCTAGGACAGATGAGCCCTAGAGCAGCTGGGTGGGGCTAAGTATCTTACAACCATTGATCATACCAAGGGTTACTGGCAGGTGCCTTTGACTCCCAATGCTAGAGATAAGTCAGCCTATGTGATGCCTTTTGGCTTGTATGAATTCACTAAGATACCCTTTGGGACGAAGAATGCTCCAGCAACTTTCCAGAAGCTGGTAGAGCATATCCTAACAGGAGAAGGGAGTTTGCCCTTGCTTACCAAGATGATATTGCCATCTACAGCCATTCCTGGCAAGAGCACCTTCAGCATGTCAGGGAGGTGCTGGGCAGACTACAGAGGGCAGGGTTGACCATTAAGCCGAGCAAATGTCAGGTGGGTATGGCAGAGGTCTCCTACCAAGGACATAGAGTGGGGAGTAGTAAGATAAGGCCAGCACCTGCCAAAGTGGAAGCTATTCAGGCATGGCCTGCACCTGTTACTAAAAAGCAGGTGAGGGCATTTTTAGGGACAGCAGGGCACTACAGAAAGTTCATTGCCAGTTATAGTACCACAGCTGCTCCCCTCACAGACCTGATAAGGAAGAACAAGCCAGATAAGGGAGTGTGGACCCCAGCATGTGAGCAGGCATTTCAGAACTTAAAGAAGCTTTGGGAGGACCCCCTGTGTTAGCCAGTCCAGATGACAGCAAAGAATTTGTTGTGCAGGTGGATGCTTTGAACCATGGGGTGGGGGCTGTACTAAGCCAGATTTCTTCAAAGGGGGAAGAGCACCCAGTAGTTTATCTCAGTCATAGGCTCCAACTCAGGGATGAATGCTATGCAGCTGTAGAAAAGGAATGTCTAGCTATAGTGTGGGCACTGCAGAAACTTCAGTCTTATATGTATGGAAGGAAATTCACTGTTATGACAGATCACAACCCCCTAACATGGTTAAACAGAGCCAGCCAGCAAAATGGCAGGTTGCTAATAAGGAGCCTAAGCTTGCAAGCATATGATATGTCAGTGCAGCACCACAGTGGGATTAGTAATGCCAATGCAGATGGGCTCTCAAAACAAGGAATGGAGTAAGATATGCTCAGATAGACCTAACTCCCTCAAGCAGCGTTTCTCAAGGGTTACTTGAAAAAGTAGCTTGAGTTATCCAGGGGGGAGATATGTGAAGATTGGGTGATGACAGGTGAAGGCTGCCAGCCTAGCCAGATAGAATTTTATAGATAATTCTGTCATTTGTAAATATTAATGTAAGCCACAGGCTTGTTGTCTTAAATGGAAACAATGTTATTACAAAAATGTAACAACAGTGCACTCTGCTGACCAAGTAAAGCATATTGTGACCCTTTGATCTAAAGTCAGCTTTGGCCTGTCTAGGTGAAGCAATTCTTACTATTGTTTTAAGGCCAGAGTTAATGGCCAGAATTTGCATGCATAAACGTTCTTTATTGCTCTGGTTTCTGCTCAGAGGTGAAGAATGTAAATGTAGCTTCTGTTAGCCTGGTAACCCAGGGAAGTGTGAAGAATGATGTAATGTGAACCAGGAATGTGATTTTAAAAACAGAGAGAATCAGAGAGCATTAAGCATTTTTGTCTTGACCATCCAACTCAGCACTTTCTTGTTCTTTATGTAAGTTTATCTTAGACTTGTATTTTCTCTTAGAAATAGTTAGAAACTAGAAAGATTAGACTAAGTGTTTTTCTGTGATGTCAGAACTGTACTACTGAATTATTTTAAGCATTTCTCTGTGATCTCTGAACTCTTGACTAGCACTGTGTAGTAAAACGTATTGTCTTCTGTTTTTATTATTTATTATTAAATATTTTAAAACCTTTCAACTGTGGCTGTTTTATGTAGAGATAAGTTAAGCTCTAAGAATACATTGCATGTATATAGTGATCCTGTGCCAAGTCACTCTAATAAGCCTTGACTGTTTAGTTATATTACCAATTGGATACTAATATTGCACAGTAATAAGTGGACACCTTTTTTAAGGACCTTTGAGTAGCTAATAAATATTAGTGGGTGGTGGCAGCTGATACTACTGTATAGTCTGGGTAAAAGGGGCACAGCTAGAGAACCTGTGCCAGCCTTCCCCAGGCGTGTCTATGTGGTTGTATAAACTCTTCTCAAAGTGCATGTGTGCATGTGTGTGTGTGTGTGTGTGTGTGTGTGTGTGTGTGTGTGTGTGTGTGTGTGTGTGTGTGTGTGTGTGTGTGTGTGTGTGTATGTGTCAGCTACTTGGGCAGGGTCACAAAGCACTGGTTAGACAGAGAGGGTGCTAGAGGTTTTAGCTTACCCACTAGGCTGAGATCTGGACCCCATAGCTGTGCCAGTGGGGAGTCTTATTGGAGACCTGGAGAACAAGGGAGCGATCAGCCCCAGACTGACTGTGAACTCTGTGTGCTCTTAAGGGAAATTGCACTTTACTGTGTGTATTTGTTATCCTTTCCTCCTATATGAGACGCCCCTCACAGTTGTTAGTAGTGAGGATTGAGGCTCCTTGATTACTGGGCCAGGGCATGAGTGTCACACCTTTCTAATAATTTCAGCCTCGTTCAAATATTATATATATATGGCATAGATTGGAAAAACTGCTTGATCAACTCCAAATTGTTGAAAGATTTCTGGTTGTTACATTACACCCCCCCTCGCCACATTAAAGCACAGACTTAACAATGATTTAACTCCATATTAAGACAATTAGATAATACTGTGTAGACAGTTGCAAATAAAGATTGATCTGAGTAACATGGCACATTCTTTCTTAATATATTTACCCAAGACATTAGTTCAATGTATACCCAGATAATACAAAGTCTGCAGAGATTAGACTCAAATCTGATATACATTTTATATACTTTTCCAGACTAGTGTTCTGAAATTTTTATTTCAGCTTTTCAGATTTAGTCAAATAACATCTTGAGCCGTATCCAACAATATAGTAGAAAACTATTTTATGAAGAATCTAAAGTATTGTCACAAATAATAGGAAACATTCTGTTTTTCCCAAATAAAACTTGACCTGAATGCTCTTCCAACAGAATGGTGTAAACAGTTTATTCAGGAGGTAGCTCTGTACGTAACACAATTACTGGAATACCTTCTGACTTCACTCCTAGACATGGATTATTTTTTTTCTTTGGCCAAGTTGATTCTTCTTAAAAAAATTGAGGAAGGTAAAACTTTATTTTCTAACTATAGACCAGTTCTTTTAAACTCTGACTATAACATTTTATGGTAAAGCTACTTAACAAGCTTATTCCCTCATCCACCTCTAATATTATCCATCAGAATCAATTGGGCTTTATATCAGGAAAAATGTCTACCATAAACCATATTCTGCAAGTCATTCTACTATATTACAAAAATAATAAACAGCTGACTAGAACCTGTTTTCTTTTCCTTATATGCCAAAGTCATCTGATACAATAAAAAAGATATTTAAGCCCAGTTCTTATATGTCCAGATTTACTGACTCCCTTATTAAACCTAATTCAAGCTTTTCCCCCCAAAGTAAGCAGTGTGCACATGTATTACTGGTTTACATTCAGTAATGCACATTTAATCAGTGAGCATGTACAAAGGCTGGCCTCTTTATCAAAATGTGTTTTACTAGCTATTAATCCAGTACTAAATTCCATAAAAGAAGACTGTGCTATATCTAATTGTTATTAATGGAACATTAATAAAACTTCTAGCAAATGCAGATTATTTAATATTACTCAAGTTCTCTCTTTGCTACCTCATTTCTTACAAGAAACTAGTAAGCTACTTTCTATACCTATAGAATTAATCTATCAAAAGCAAAAGTCAGTTCTGAATTATATTATCAAAGTTTTATAACTTTGAATACCATATGGTCGAAACCATATGGTCAAAGTTACAAAACTTTGAACAGTTATAAAAAAAAAAAAATAAAAAAATGGTACCCTGATGAGTTAAAGCAGGGGAGTAAGCCCACCCTGCACCCCCACACCCCTACCTCTTTAAATATACCAACTCTGACAATGCACTACAGTGCCATAAAGGGAAATCTTCCCTTTACCGCATTATAGTTGGAGTATAGTATAGTATCTCGGAGTTGGTATATTTAAAGAGCAGGGGTTGTTGGGGAGTGCAGGGGGGCTTTCCCCCTGCTTACAATGCTTAGTTTTTTATTTTAAGTTTTATTTATTTTTTATAACTATTTGAAGTTTTATAACTTCAACCATATGGTTTTGACAATATGGTATTCAAAGTTATAAAGCATTGATAATATAATATAGGCCCAAAAAAGTCATGTTTTTGTTAATGGAACTTTTATTTCTGAACATTCCAGTTCATCCAGTATTAAAAAAAATCGGGGTGGTTTTACTGAAATGACTTGACTCTCATTTCATTGCCATAGATAAATAAAACATTTGATTAAATGCTTTGGACTTCATCAAGATGGTTTAATTTCAGCATTTTTTTTTTGTGGGTAGATTTTTAAATTAAACATGTATCCAATTGGATCTTTTTTCCAATATAACTCATTTATGCCCCCTAAGTGAAAAGGGTAGAGTAAAGTTAAGAAAATCTGGATCATGTTTATTTATACAGGTTGACACATTGAATGCAGTGGGGCTATAATGACTGTGCCATCTAAAAAGTGAGGTTGAAATTTAAATTACCTACAGGTTTCAATACTCATTCAGCTATGATAAATTATTATCATTATAATATATTTGTTTAATAATGTATTGCAATATTGTCTGTCCACTTAGACTGAATTATTAGCCCCATCCATCTCTAAGGACTCTTACCTTGATTTTATCCACTTAACTGACAATAGTTCTAATCTTCATTCCTGCATTTACTTTCCATGGCAACATATCCCAGAATCAGTTTGGTTAGCACAACTGGTCAAATGGAACGCAAACAAATGAGACCATGTTGAATCTTACTTTTCTTCAGATTTTGTTTCCTGCTTAAATGTTGTTAAGCTCCATTCTAATGTAGGTTACCATGGTGCTTTTGCACCCATTACTGCTGTTAGTGGAAGAATAAAAAAGCACTCTTTCTGAAGTATAATAATTTTCCAGAAGTAATATACTTTAGCCAAATTATTTGACTTTGTTAGAACTATTTGCTATGGCCTCATTAACGACAGTATAACCAGATGGACTGCTGAGCTTTACCACTGAATTTCAATAATTTTTAAGTATTACTGCTGTATAATTAATCTTGCTACAAATATTTTCATGGTAGTCTTGAAAAAATACTACACATAGCTTATTAGATTCCCCAAGAAATGGGACAGGGCTGAAATTAACATGTTAAAATGGCTGTAGTCAGTTAGGTGCATGGCTTCACATGTGCTGGGCATGCCCCTGAAAATTATTGACTGCCCCCAGCATGGCTGCAAAACAAATTATATTATCACATTGGAATGAATCCATCCCATTAGACTCTAATTTATGGGAGAAGGTAAATTCACTCCTGGGGTGGCACTTATGTTTCTCATGGACAGGGCTAATTGGTGTTGATCATAGACTTGCTATGTGAATAACCACCATCTAACTAAAGTCAGTTAGGGAACATGGGTATAAAATGTCTAGGCTAAGAAAGGTCCTAGGACCATTAGCATAGTAATTTTCCTATGAACCTATGAACGTAATATTTGTATAAAACAAGGGTGCTGTTTATTTTTGTACTTACAAAGAATTTGTTAACTAACCATCTTTACGATTTTGACTGTTGGTGATATGGATTAGGGGTAGTTTATGATTAATACAATATTGCCTGACATCCCTAAGTAATTTAATAATAATCTTTATAATGGAAAGTTACTAGAAAAAAGAGAGACCCTTCAGATTCCCTAGACTGAACACCAGCTGCTCACTGTACAGCATATTGATCTTAGCAAAACTCAACCACAACATGTATTACTGAAGGTTTTTGAATGTCATATGTAACAAGCGAGATTTGAGTAGTCACATTAGTCTTCATGCTTTCAGAGCTCCTGGCTCAGCACCAACTGCTCGCTAAACAGCACATTGTTCTTAACAAAGTTAAAATGTAAGACATTATTCTGAGGTTTCTAAGTGCCACGTCCTACAGTTGAGATTCGGTTAGCCCCATTGTCTGTGGAAGCTGGAACCTGAATAACATCACTGCTCCTAGTACTGTATTAACTACATACCTCCATAAAAGTGGGATTATTTTTTAAAAATACAGTGATTTAATACTAAGAAATCATGAAAGCCCTTTAAAAGCAGTTCAGACTTTCAGTTGCATAAGAGTTTTAAGATGAGTCCCTTAGCTGGTCAGTGCTTCTTGACTTTGACTCAGCCCTCTGCAAGTGGGTTATATGGAATTTTAAACATCAGAATGCAATGTTGTATATTATAGAAGGATATGAGTAAGTATTTTCAAACCTGGTTCCATTAACTAGTTACATTTAATTAGATCTCTTTCTGTCTGTCTCTCTCTCTCTCTCTGTGTGTGTGTGTGTGTGTGTGTGTGTGTGTGTGTGTGTGTGTGTGTGTGTGTGTGTGTGTGTGTATTAGCTCTTTCATGATAATCTTTTACCATGTAAAAATGCCTCCAGTCACTTATACAGTTCTAGATAGGCCCAATACCCTTATATGCTAATGTAGATGGAAATGTTTAACCAATCATGGTTCCATAAATTCTAGCCAACCAGGTTACACTTATTATAGTCAATCATACTATATGTTTATTATAACCTATTGGAAAACAGAGCCCTAGACTCACTCCCTTCACCTTGAGTTGCCAGTATATTTATTTTTATTTATTTTACATCTGTTAGCCGGGGTAGTCCAACTGGATATATTTCCATTTTCAGCAGAGGCCTGGGAAGAAGAGCTGCAACAGTAACATACAAAAAAGATTATCATGCAGAAATATAAAAGAAATTATGTTAAAATTAATCAAAGAGCATTAGCAAATAATAAAAAAAAAATACTATTTGTTTGACACAATACCCAAAAGGACAGGGCACTCTTTCATTAAGATATCTGAGGTAGTTTACAATACATTCAAAGTTTAATTCATCTCCTAGTTGTATCAGTAATTCAAGACAGTTTCTACTTCCTGAGGGGCATGCAGTATTGACTGGTGAAAGGAGGCAGTATAGAGATAGGAAATAGAGAAAGCAGAAGATTGGTCAGGCTAGCAGCAGGGGCATGACCAGTGTGTTTTAAGATGTTTCTGGAGCATTTGTTTAAAGAGTGGAAAGGAGGGAAGTAAAGTTAGATCTGATGGCAACAGGTTCCAATATTTTCCAGTGTTAATAGAGAACAAAGAGTCACCTGCCACGTTATTAGACTTGCTAATGCTAGCCAGTATTTAGTGGAAGAGCGTAAGGAATTGAGGACTGTATAGGGGGTAATAAGTTTAGAAAGTACTGGTGTGTTGTTAGGTTGGTAGAATATCCTATGGACAATGGTAAGTTGGGAAAGTATCAAAATGTTTTTAGTTCAAGCCAGTCTAGCTGCTGTAGGTTATGACAGTGGTGAGTTCTTAATGGGTTCCCAGTGGCAAATCTGGCAATATTGTTATAGGAGTTGGCTAGTTTAGTGAGATTATTTTTCTTTAGGTTAGTATATATGGGGGAAGCATAAAGAAGAGTTGAGATTAGATGGGAGTGGGCAATTGTAGTTCTGACTGTTGGTGTTAAGAAGGGTTTTATTCTATATAGGGAGCCCAACTTTCTATTAGCAGTTTTAATAGTGTTATTTATATGGTTATCAAAGGTAAGGTTATTGGGGTCTATATCAGAACACCGAACTTTCAAAATTTCGAGTGTTCTAATATCGACCCGCTGAAAATATCGAAGAAACAGAAAACTGAATTTTTTCCTAGGGAATGAATTTGGTTGTCTGTTTCTGTTGCTTCGGTATTTTCAGTGCTGTGGTGGAAAGTTATGGGTCAGGTTCAGGTAAATGTGTGATTGTGTGGACGTGAGGGTTAGGGCGGGTTAGTTGAGTTAGGGTTAGGGCGCGGGTCAGGTAAGTGTGAAATTGTGTGAACGTGAGGGTTAGGGCGGGTTAGTTGAGTTAGGGTTAGGGCGTGGGTCACGTAAGTGTGCGACTGTGTGGACGTGAGGGTTAGGGCGAGGTAGGAGAGTTAGGGTTAGGGCGTGGGTGAGGTGACTGTGTGATAGTGATGGACCTTAGGTTTAGGGTTTGGGATAGTTAGTGGTGTATGTATAGTTTAGTGTAGGGTTAGGTGTAAGAGTTTAGGTGTATGTGTGTGGATTGCTGTTTGTTTGGTGTGCTTGTGTTGTGTGTATGTGTTTTCGAACAGCAAATTTTTTCCTAGGAAAAAATTCACTGTTCTGTATGTTCGATGTTTTAAATTTTCAATTAATAGGGTTCGATATTAGAACACCCGAAATTTTGAAAGTTTGATGTTCTAATAAAGACCCGGTTATTGTCAGTTATGATTCCTAGCAGTTTGGTGGTAGAGTTGGGGGTTATAAGGGTGCCCTTATTTGATTTGATAGAGAAATTTATAGGGGGGACTTACTGTTAGGTGCAAAGAGTAAGAGTTTGTTTTTTTTTTTGCATTCAAAAGGATGCAACGTTTCAAGAACCAAGCCTCTACTGTGTTAAATACTTTCTGGGTTAGAGATTGTAGTTCAGATGTGGAGTTGGCAGAACATATGAGTGTGGAATCTTCTGCATACTGTATGCAGGTAGCTTGAGGGATTGCTAAATGAAGGTCATTGATGAATAAAGAGAAAAGAAGTGGACCTAGAATGGAGCCCTGTGGGACTCCGAGGGAGACTGGCAGGTGGGAAAATAGTTAATTCTCCCAGAGGACTGCTTGTTGCCTATTGGTAAGGTAGGACTTGAACCAGAGAACAGCCTTGGTGTCTAGAGAAAGGGATTCAAGAGTATTTATGAGCATGGGGATGGCTGACCATGTCAAAGGCTTTTGACAGATCAATAAAGAGTGCTGATGAGAGGATGTTGTTATTATGGTTTCTATTGATGGAGTCAGTGAAAGATAGGAGAGCTGTGGTGGTACTATGAAATGGCCTGAAGCCATGCTGACAGTTAGCTAGTATATCATGTTGAGTTAAGTGGTTTATTAGTTGATGGTGAATGCATTTTTCCATAACTTTTGTTAAGGGTGATAAGAGAGCTATAGGCCTGTAGTTGGAATAATCATTGGAGTTACCACCTTTATGTAAAGGGATAATGTGGAAGATTTTCCAGATATCGGGAATGATTCCTTCATTTATGGTTCTGTTTATATGGATGGATACAGGATAGGCAACTGCTTTAGCTGCTTTTTGCAGGTATTCAGATGGTACTTTGCCAGCAGAGGGGGTACACAGTTTAAGTTTTTGGATACGTTTTTGGATGTGAGAGGTAACAATGGGTTGTATTTGGAATGTTGGGGGAGTATCAGTTAAAGAGGTAGGGAGATTAGAGTTGTCTGTGGAAAATTGACAGTCTAGAGATTTTATGGTGTCTGTGAAGAAGGTATTGAAGGCATTGGCAGTTTGATGGGAGGTATTATCAGCCCCTAGAGGGGGTGGTGTGCTAGAGTGCCCTGGGTGTACGAGTCTATTTAAGCTTGACCAGAACTTTTGAGGATTGTTATGGTGAGATTGCTGTAGTTTACAATAGTAGTTTTTTTTATCAGTGAGTATTGCTTTTTTGTACTATTTCTCAACTGTCTAAAGGTTTGTTGCTCAGAGATATTTTTGGATGCTCTCCACTTGGCCCAGGATTTATTCCTAAGCAATATCTGTTGTCTTGTTTCTTTTGAAAGACAGGGGTCCGGTTTGGACTTCATTCTAATGGACCATTTAGGTGCATGCTTATCAAGGATAGTTAAGAATTTAGAGTTGAAATATTTAACAGCCTCCTCAAGAGGGAGAGTTTTTAGTGGGTTCCAGTTACAGGCATTAAGTTAATTTTGGAATAATACATGGTTAAAGTGTTTGTTGGTTCGTGAGATCCTATATGTGGGGGTGTTTTGGATGTCATTCTTTTTTCTTATAATGTAAGTTAAAGTATGATCACTTAAGTCATCTGGTAGAGTTCCTACCTTGTAAATTTGTTGTTTATTAATAAGTATCCAGTCTAAGATACTCTCTTTGTTGTTTGGTTTATTAAGTCTAGTAGTGGTGGTGATTGTTTGACTAAAGCCATGAAGATTAATATGTGATGAAAGATTGTCTGTATTAACACATTTCCAGTCAGTATTAAAGTCTCCTAGTGTAATTGTTTCTTGTGGGTAAGTAGTGGATACCCAGCTTAGAATGTCCTCTAATGTAGTACTATTATTACCAGGAGGTAAGTAGATGCAGATGATGTATAGGGCTTTGCTAGGGTTGAGTTGAAGTTGGGAGATAAGGACTTCAGCCTTAATATCTTGAGGTGAGTTATAAGGTCTAAAGGAGATCTGTAGCCTGGATTTAAACAGTAATGCTACTCCCCCTCCCCTATGTTTTATGCTGTCGAGTCTCAATATATTGTAACCTGGGTGGATTATTTCATTGTCCTTAGTTTCAGGTTTTAACCAGGTTTCTGTGAGACAGAAGATATCAAAGGAGTGTATATCAAGGAGGGCGTGGAGATGATCAATTTTGTTATTAATACTGCGGATATTGAAATGACCTGTAAGTAAGGAATTAGAGACACTGGTTTGGGTTGTTAGGGTAGAGGGAGTGTTACAAGGAATTGTTAATGTGGGGACATTAGTTGGGCCTGGGTTAGGGTGGATGTCACCATCTTTTAAGGTGGGTGTTTTTAGGCCAGAAACTGGGTAATTAATGAAGCTGGTTAGATATTTCAGCTTCCTTACAGTGGTGGCATTGAATTTGATATGTGTGAGTTGATGGCACTTGGCTAGCAGGTAGCAGGGTGTGGATGTGGTATTTATTTGAAAATGGGTAAGGGTATAATTTTAAATAGCTGTTTGTTTAGGAGAGTAGATGAAGTGGTAATAATTCAACTTTTCAAAGGAGGTGAAAGGTATGGGAGTAGCTAAGAGTATTAACTTGGTTAGGATAGTTTTTGTTGTTGTAGATATATTGTTAGGATTACCTATACTACTACAGCAGGGCCTGGGCTAGGCTAAGACAAAAAATGTGTAGGTTTTGTAGAGTCCTTTGAGAGGAAGAAGTGGTAAATGTAATGAAATAAGATCAAGTACTTTAAGAGGAGGTACTGGATAAAGTGGGTAAGGAGAAAGTTAGATAGGATGGGTCCAGGACTGGAGCAACGAACACTCTGTGTGTTTGTGCTGTGTTTTCAGATTTTCATGTCTATGAGAAATATGACATAGGTGTAATAACAAGTATTATTTAAGGGGCATGTTCTCTGCTGGTATTAGAGAATCATAGAGCAGATGTCACTCTGATGAGACTAGTCAAGGTAAAATGACTCAAGAGAAGTCAGGGTTTTAAAAGTTGCTGAAGAGATGGTAAGGATTGGGCTTTGGACACTTGTTCAGTCAGAGCAGTGATGGTTTTGAACAGGAATGGCAGTGGCAGAAAATTGAAAAGGTAGATGGAAGAGTGAATCTACCATGGGGCAAAAGGGGTGAAGGAAGTCAGAATGCCAAAACTGCATGCACCATAATGACAAAGAAGAAATGAGAAACAGAGATACACAGCCACTAATACCAGTACCCTACAGTTATAATAAAAACAGACAATGCAGGCAATATGGCAGCCTACACAAATAGCAAATTAAGAATATATAAGCAATATTAGCACTAGGCAAGTTTGGTGACATCTACATGTATGGGAAAAAAAATCATCTGGGCACTTCTATATCTGAGAAGTACAGGAGAAGGACAAATCATATTGGACATGTAACCTGAAATGCTCAGAGGGTTGCTGAAGGCATGCAACAATAGTTACAACTTATAAAAGCCAAAGCTGAAGAAATAATCAAACCACCATCAGATACCTGATGCAGAAGAGGCCAGCTACATTCTGCTGTCCTGCTATATGAACATGGGCTACTGACAGCAGAGGTCTCTCCTGCCAAGTAATTAAGGAGCTCAGTTTCAGAAGGGCTTATGGTGTTGAACAGCCTGCAAAGCAGATGTTCTTATGTATAGCACATCCACTGCCTCAGGGATCATACTTTTATTAAAACTCTTAAGGCGGAGTGTCATTATTCAGTTGAAGCAAGCCACTTTTTGCACTATTATATTTGTAAGAAGTGATTTGCTACAGTTTAAAGAATGTTTTATTTTGTTCCTTAGCTAAGAGCTGAGAGGTGCTGGAGTGGGGAACTGCATTTGGGACTAGATCAGCTTGTTACAGCTCTTCTGGGTTCGGACAGAGTATGACTAATGCTATTTATCAAGCACCCATATATGTTGCCAGGACCTATGGAGGAAGTCCATTTGGTCTTTAACTACTAAGAATATATACCTTAGTGATGATAGGAGAGCAAGGAGTTCTGGGATGAGTAGTATTTGAACAAGAAATCCAAAGTTGAAATTTGTAGTGAACTGATTTGCTAGTATATTTGCAATGTCATTAGGGTCAGACTGGAGTTTCCATTAATGAAAAGTTCAGAGCAATGTTGAGTATTATTACTTTATTTTCTAACATAGCTGAAGAATAGTTTGTTGTTATTCTTTGCTTCAAAAGCTAATCTTTATTCATGATTTGCTTTATTGGTCCTTATAGTGCTTTACAGTTTCTTAGTTATACTTTTTCTGGCCTTACTACACAGTTTAAGGATACTTTTTTTGTTGTTATAATGTTTACTGTACAGTTTAAGGATTCTTTTTGTTGTTATAAAGTTTAGAATTCAACACCCCAACATTAAAAAAAAACATGTGTAAAATTTAATAAACATAAACTAGCTTTCACAAAGAATGTTGAAAACTTAGTAAACAAACTAAAACTAAGTGGCGATATACACCCAAACCCAGGCTCCACCACAAATCTAAACTCAAATTCAAACACATACCTTACCAGAAACCACACACAACCAACAGTCATTCCCCAAAGAAATAAAGGTGATATACTTGTCCTACACTTGAGTATTAGAAGTATCACCAATAAAATCCAGGACCATGCATGCTAACGTATCTCTCTATATACACTTGATATTTTAATGATTACAGAAACCTGGTTGAAATCCCATATCACAAATAATGAAATTCTCCCTCCAGGATACAGCAGTATTTGACAGGATAGCATGGCAAAAAAGGCGGAGGCATAGCAATATTCTATAAAACTCATCTTTCTCTACCACCCTAAACTTTGGTAAAGCTCAAACACTATTTTGCAAACTTACCATAAATTCTAATGAAACATATTAAGATAATTGGCATCTATATTCCTCCAGGAGACAATATAACTACCTTGGAAATTATCTTAGATTTCATTTCTAAATGCATTACCCTATGAAACAATTATATTAGGAGATCTTAGCATTGATTGGACAAGCTGCAATGGCCAAAACCCCACTAATGATATAATTATATAAACCTCCATAGATTTACCCAACTCATCCAAAATCCCACCAGAATAGATAAAATGTCAAACAAGCCCTCCAATCTAGACTGGATACTTGCAAACAGCCCTGACCACTCTCTTCACTTGGGCTGTCTCCCGGACAGTCTTATTAATCATCTCCCAACATACCTATTAAGACAATATCTTAACCCCACACAACTAACACTATATCGGCAGATAAGAAACAAAAAAAAAAACATGAACCTCGACCACTTCCTTTATATCCTTAAACATTGCAGCCGGTCCCCTGTTATAATTCTAACCCTAGATGAAGGGACTAATTACTTCACTAGCACGTTCCAATCTATTCTAGATGAACATGCCCTTCCCAGGATAATTAGAGTTAAATCACACTTTGTCCCATGGTTAAGCAAAGATACGAGGTCACTGCTAAAAGCAAGAGATAAAGCATTGGTTTACTGCAAAAAAAAAAAAAAATCCCAAGTTACAAGGGAATCTTACTGTGAACTTAGAAATAAAGCTAAAAAGCAAATAAAATAAGATAAAATAGACTATTACTCTGAAATACAAACTAAACACCACAGTAACCCCCAAAAGTTCTGGCCTGCAATTAACAACATTCTCTGACATGTAAAAGCTAGTACACCCCTTCCCACTACAAAAGAGAGGTCTGACTGTATAGCCGCTTAACACCTACTTCACATAAACTATTCTAGATCTGTCTAACAGCCAACCCCCTACTGATACCTCAAAAATGTTTACACCCCAACAAAACAATTCCAGCTTTTACCTTCAACCTGCCTCAATACATACTATTAGAACACTTCTTAGGAAACTAAAGCCCAGTTCTCTAGCTGCTGACCACTTACCATCTGAGTTCCTAAAACTATCTACTGAAGTAATTGCATATCCTGTCTCCATTCTAATAAACAGATCTGTATCAGAACAACTGGAATACTTTATACATCACCACACTCCACAAAGGTGGCAATTCTACTGAATTGTCTAACTACCACCCTATCACAATTCTATCCCCACTATATAAAATACTTGTAAAAATTGTTCATAAGCAAATCATGGATCACCTAGCTGCAAACAAATTGTTAACCAATACACAACATGGCTTTTGCCCTCACCACAGCACCACCACTGCACCTATGTCATTTACAAGCACAGGTAACAACCACAGGAATAATGGTAAGCATGTATCCTCCATCTTTTTAGACTTATCAAAAGCTTTGGATATGGTGGATCACAACAAACTCCTACATGCCCTCTCTGACATGGCCTTATCACATTCTACTCTTATCTGGTTCCAGAGCCACTTAACTGGAAGACAACAACAGTACATTGGCACCAAAGTCTGCCTCCCCTACTTCCAGTCACCCAGGAGTCCCCTGATGATCTATTCTTGGTCCCCTATTCTTTTTATATTTACAATCTCTATACTGCAGCCCCTTCTGCCACAGTTATTCAACATACTGATGATTCCACAGTAATATATGTTTCCAATACCCTTCAAGAGCTATAAGCACTCACTCGATCATCCTTTCTCAAAATAGAGTCCTGGCTAACAAGCTCCCGCTTAATTTTAAACCCCAATAAGACAAAACGCATGCTATTCCATCCCAATAAAGTGACTATATTCACAAGATCTTTTTACATTGTCTCCACTAATAACACTCTGATCATTCCCTCTCCACACACAAAACTATTGGGTGTGGAAATAGACACCTATGTGAGATTTGACATCCACAGAAATCAATTAAAAAAAGTCCACAAAAAATTAGGTACACTGTATAGGAACAAGCAGTATCTCACAAAAAACACAAGAAGAGCTATTGCCCAAACTCATTTGACCTCAACACTTCTTTATGCATCACATTTGCTTATAAACCTCAGTAAAACTGAAATGGCAAAACTAGAATCCTGTTACACTAAAATAGCTAGGTATGCAGCATGCATTCAGATCTCACCACTTCTCTTCCCTGAAGCAATTAAACTGCTTAGAACTTCCTCAGCTTTTACATCTGTCCCAGCTTAACATGGCTTACAAACTTTTATATCATCCTGTAAAAACTCCATCACTACAAGGCTTACTAGAGCCTTATTCCTGTGGTAGAATGCTGCGTTCTAACAATATGCCCCTCTTGCTTATCTCAACAGCACACAATCGTGCTGGAGAATCCACCTACTTGCATTATATTGCCAAGATTTGGAATTCTCTACCTATTAACATCACATCTAGCTCTACTTTAACCAAATTTAAACAAACGCTAAAAACCCACCTTACCAGTAAATGGCTCTGCCCTTGCTCTATCCCAGACTAAGAATTTCCCACTCCTCTTAGATAACCTTTCTTCATACTAACACTACTATCCTGGATTTCACTGTTGAGGTATGTATTATTGTTTACTAGTAACTTATAGGTATCCACTCAAATGGGAACTCTCCTAACCTACAAACATTGTGTAAATATAACTCGATGCTACTCTATATCTCTTTTTATGTTAAGTACTTTTATCCCAGTTGTATCTTTTTTGTACATATTTGTTGCTATCAAGCTATGCAAATCTATACTCTATGTCTAGTTGTTTATCTTTTACCTAACTGCCTCATTTAGGATGCTATTTTTTCTGTTAAATATTCTTTGAAATATTTTTTGTTTCTTTTTTTTATTTCTCTGTGTGGACCTTTTCTCCCTGGGCCTCCGCTGAAAATGGACATGTAGTCCAATTGGACTATCACTGTAAACAAATGTAAAATAAAATAATGAATAATAAATAAATTTATTTATTTCATTAGTAGATTTGTGTTTAAATTTTCTATTCTTTTTGGCTCTGGTTGGGACTGCTAGACCTATGCATTTGTCTAAGTAGGCATAAAGCTACTTAGTGAAGTTTGCTGCTGTTTCAGGGTCAACAGTGGAAATGTCATGGGAAAATGTAGAGATGTCTTCATATACTTCTATAATGTTTATAGTTATAAAGTCCTTAAATATGAAAATGATGGTTACAGGGGTGATGGTACTTCTAAGAGTAAATGTTATGAGTTTATAGTCCAACTGTACTGGTGATGGAGAGACATGGGAAGTGGAACAAGCAGAGACAATATTTGTGAGCATCAGATCAAGAATATTTTGTCGTTTAGTCAGTTCACTAACAAATCAATCTAGGAATTATTTTTTATAAAATCTAAAAATCTCTTGGCATAACCTAAATTAGGGGTCTATATCACATTGTCAAACTTGCATAAGCTTGAACTATGTAATATTGAACCCAAAAGTCCAAAACGCAAAAATAGCGAAGCCACGACACATCGATTTTTTTTCCCAGGGAAAGAAAATCGTGGGCCATTTTCGGAACTTTGCTATTTCTTCCACTGCGATGCGATCTCAGAGTTGGAATATTTAAGTAGTAGTGTGTGGGGGGGCACAGCCCCCCAAGTTGGGGGTGTGGGGGCAAAGCCCCCACTTTAGTTTTAGTTTAAGGTTTATGTTTTTTTTTTTTTTTTGTTAGGTAACAGCGATTTTTTTCCCAGGGAAAAAAAAATCGCTGTTCTGTGTGTTCGTTATTGTGTGGTTTTGGATCTTTGGGTTCGATATTATACTGTTTGAACTTATACAAGTTCAACGATGTGGTATAGACCCTAAATTAGAGGTACAGTATAAGTTGCCCATATTATGACAGTCATCTAGGATTATAGTGGTTGTTGCTTGAAAGAATTTCTTCTACAACTTTCAGGAATCTAATATGATCATCTAGGAACATGAAGGGGTTCTATAATATCCTACAAATTGGAAGATAGTCTTGTCCGAGATAAATTGATGTTCTAGCTGTTCAGTTTCTGGGTATCTGGATATCAATTTGGAAGAGATCTAGTACTGATAAATATGGAGAAATACTGCAGTTTCCACCAGGCCTGAAAGCATGACAGGTACAAAATTCAGGTATGGAGAGAGTGCTCTATTTACATTTAAACTAAGTCTCTTTAACTACACATACCTGGACATGTTCCAGATGTAGCAGCACCTCAAGATTGGGGAATGTGTTACTGAGACTCCTGGCAATGAAAAAAAAAACAACCTTAATGTGGTCCAGTTTAAGGTTAGAAACATTTCCTAAGCTGGAGTGTCTATTACATGGACTAAGTCTAAAAAGGCAGTATTGGAGCAGCAAAGGCTTTTGCCAATATTCAAAAATCATTGAAAGAGAGAGATGGTTGTCTTCTCTTGCAAAACAAGTACTACTATCAGTCTTTTATTCTATTCAAATGTAACCTAGACATCTGGATGGGAAACTGACACTTCACCCCTGCTTTATCACCCATGTTCCTTATGGATAGGGGAAACAAGTTATTATCTCACTACATACTTTGTCTGCCCACCTCTAGGTTAGTCATATACAAAATATAAGTGCTATAAAAATGCTATTGGAATGTAAGGCTAGGCTTCTTAAGATCTTCACAGATCAATAGTCTAGTATGAGCCTATGAATCATGAACCTGTAATCATCTCATTCCAAGCTGATGTATGTCGCAACCCACTGGAATAACACCAGCTATGAAGCCAATTGTTAAAGGCAGTCTTCGCTTTTTTTTTACACATAGGAATCATTTTTGATGAAGGAAGTATTCCACTTAGGAACGGAGTCTTACCTGCGTCTGTAACATGCTCAGACAATAACATGTCTCTGCATATTCCTCAAGGTTTTGTATCCCAGGTCATTCACTCCCACATGGACTATTGCCTTGCTGTATTCTTACTTGTCACAGGATAGAGTCTTGAATGACCTAGTAATGCCCATGATCCTGGCACCCAAAAGGCACCTAACAATAACCCTGTTCTTTTCCAGCCTGGTGAGTGGGATTCTGAGTGTATATTTGCATGCATAACAACTGAGAAGTCAGTTGCTAAAACATATTTGTCAAAAGCTAGTTTTGATTACTTAATTGGGGTCAGACTGACTGATTGTGGCTTGTTGATTCTGGAATGCATGGAGTTGTTGAGCCAAGAGACTTTTGCTAAGACCTGTTCTTGCAACTTCATGGAAGCTTTGGCAAGGATTGCTTTATGGCATCAGTGTATGACAGTTTTGTGAATTCTGTTTGAGAATGTGATAGTGGTTGAAGTAAAAGTGTAACATGAGAAATGCACAACTGGTTGCAGTTGGTCTGTTCTCCTTTTCTTTCATAGTATAACCAATCAGAGTATAATTCCTTCTCTGTAACACTCAGACATACATGTATAGTGACTATTTTCCAAAATACATGGCACCTCTCAAACACACAAAACCTGTACAAACATCCACTGCATTTCTACGAATGCCAGACAGGTAAACTTTTCAAAACTTGTGGACACTATTCTATTTTATGCTTAATTGTGAGCACTGTTTTGCAGTTGTTTGGAAGCTAAGAAAGACTGTTGCAGTACTTACCTATCTTGTTTGGTAATGTCTATTTTTCACATTTTTATCAATGTGCTTATATAGCAGAGATCTGATAGAATGTAACTCCTAATTTCCTGTTTATCGATATTGTATAACACTGCTCTGCTGTGCTTCTTTATTTATGTATGTATGTAAGCATTTTGTTCTTTTTTTCTTTATTTTTTTGCCTTTTTTGTTTGTAGAGGAAAGGTCCCAAGTACCCTGCCCAAAATTCCTCCAATCAGTATGAATGCCACCTTGGGTCTCTTCTGAAAACAGAACGCTAGCCTAGTGAGATTAAATTGAATAGCAAAGAAAAACTAAATAAAATAAATTATTTGTTCATTGACAAGGGTAGAGCAGAAATCTAACAACTGGCAACCCACAAAAACAATAAAGGAAATATTTAAAATCACACTAGTATCCCACCAAAAAGCAAATTCCTCAAAATGAGAAATCCTGTTGACTCACTTAGATCATCTGATGACCATCTTCTTCTCGTGTACCCATATTAATCACTGATGGCTGAAAAATCCTTCTTTAAATTGGCATAATGATAAGTGAATAAAATGCCTTCACTTATGAGAGATCCTGATCCCTGAATGATGTTCATAAATCTTTTACTTTATTATTTATTTATTGATATTTGATTACTGGAACAGTCTGACTGGGTAGGACCCCATTTTCAGCAGAGGTTTGGGGAGAAAAGCGCCACAGTATTGCAAAACATTTTAAGCACAGGAGTCTTACAGTCTTCAACAATATTACCAAAAAATCTACAGTTTAAATATGTACACAAAAATCGACATAATATGGTTAGCGATACTGTACTATCTATGAAATAACAGTTTAATTGTATTGCATTTTCAAGTGGTGAGTTAATGGGACTGGGGTTATGGTTGAGTTTATGGCCAGTATGCAAGATTTCTTTAATGGCTTTCCATAATTTCTTAAGGTTGTGTTTACTAGTATCTGAAAATTATTATAGTATATTTTTTTTCTTTATTTATTTGCTTTGTAGTACGATTGTGAAGCATTCTGAAGTTTCCAAGATATTGAGGTATTTTATACTTTTGTTATTCTTTCCATGCCTTTTCTCTGTCCTGCATTTGCATTCTACCTTTTTTGGATAGTCAGATTGCATTATTTGTTTTAGTCTTGTCCTTCTAGGAAGTACAAGGCTATTTAGGATATTCAGGAAAGTTGTATTGAATTAATTTACCGCATTATCTAGGGATTGGATTTTTGTGAATTTCCAGTTAATAGATGATAGAGCAGTAATGAACATTTCTGGGTTAAATTTGGGAAGACACGTGTTGTTTTAAAAACATGCTTTTTAAGTGGGTGTGTGAGCTGTCTGGTTATATAGAATGGGAGATGATCACTGACAGAGTCTGACATAGTACCTGTTGTGATGCATTTGCAGGGGTCTGATACTAGGATCCAGTCTAATAGGGAACTTGATGTATTGCTATAATGTATGGAGTTATTAGCTGTGTGAAACCATATAAGTTCAAGTTAGATGTAAGGGAGATAGAGTTTATGTCTAATCAATTGGCATTCATATGACCTAGTAGTATTTATTTTTGTGTAATTGTTATGGATATCCAGTGTAGGATATCTTCCAGTATTGTTGTATTGTCACCAGGGGGATGTAAAGGACAGTAACACATGCTTGTTTATAATTGTTTATTTTCAGGAAAGCAATAAGAATCTCTGCTGAACTGAGTTTTGGTATTGGTTTGTTGTAGGGGGAAATGCAGTAGTTGTTGGGGAATATTAAAGCAACACAATTGCCTTTCTCTTTATACTATCATTATGGATTATATTATTGCCAGGAGGTATAACTTCAGAGTAGTTTATGCTGGGTTTATGCCAAGTTTCAGTTACAGAGAAAATATCAAGCTTATGTTGGGCAATCCAGGCATGCAGTTCAGCAGTTTTATTGTTATGCTTCGAATATTTATGACAGCAAAAGCTAGATTACCAACGTTGTCAGTTTTTGATCATTGTGAGGTTAGAGTAGTGTGTGGAAGAGAATTGTCTTGTTCATTGTGATAGGTGGGACCAGGATTAGGGTGAACACCTCCTACTAGAAAGATTTTTATTATACTGGGGAATTATTGATGCTTGTTTTTAGAGTGTGTTTCTAACATAATCATATTTTGGTTTGAGACAACATGGAGTTTATATCTGGAGTAAAGTGGGGGGGCATCATTAAATAGTTTTAGTGTGAAGTATGGAATGTGTATGAATAGGTGGTTGTGACAGAATTGGAGAGATGCTGAGAGTCATTACAGAGTCATTGTAGGATGAGTGATGGTTCAGCAGGAGGCTATGAATAGAGGATAAGCTGAGAAGTACCATGATTAAGTAAAGGGATGTGCATTTTATTGATGGCAGGAAGTGAGGAAGTAGGACTCAAGAAGGAAACAAGAAGCTGGAAGGCAGCAGGATATTTAATGTTGGTGGAATCTATAAGCTGGTTGAGGGTGCATAGGAAACAAGTATTTTCTATAAAGGAAAAGAGTTAGGATAGGCGGGTATCTTCTCTGGAATGTAAGGAAAAGAGGGGTTTAAAAATCTACAGTATAAGGATGTTCTTAAAACAGGAAGACGTGAAGATTTGTTTGGGAAAAGTAGATGCTACATGTAAAATAGATGCATACTGTTAGGAAGGGGTGTGAGCATACATTTTTATAGTGCAAAGCAGTATGGGAGGGAAAAGGGTTGTTAGGAATGGTACTAAATGATAAAATGAAGTTGGGAATTAGGTAAAAAGAAACAGGAGTGCTTGTATGATAGTAGTAACGCTGGGTGGGGAGGATTAGGGAATAAGAGTCACAAGTGAAATGTGTATGTAGGAAGTATAATAGTAAAGTAAGTAGGGGTGGGGGGAGAAAATGAAGCCAAGCATAGGAGGCTTTCCACCCACAGATCAAAGTATAACAGAGAATAGTCTGTTTATACTCAGTATTGAAAGCAATTAACAAAGAGGAGCAAAGTAGAAGAGGGTTTCTTTCATTTCCGAAATGCAAAACCTGGCAGGTAGGGAGGCTACATAATGGGTATATACAGTGTAATCTATTGGCAAAGAGAAAAGACAGTGACCAACTTAAAGTTGCCCTTAGAGTGCAAGAAATACTCCTTTTGAGAAGGGAATGTTACTGACACTTTCTAGCACAGGGCAAGCACATAACTGACTATATGAGGTTAATACGCAACAAGGGACTTCATGGTAAATTTGCTTGCATTGTGCATTGATAACATTTTCAGTGAAAACTTTTGGGAGCTGCACCTTGGGGCTGAGCTCCTGTAGTATTAGGGTCAGTTGTAGTGACCACATGCCCTGAAAGAAAAGAAAAGAAAAAGAGAAAAACTCTACTAAACTGTCATATTATATCAGGGCAATAAAGATAATACTTATTATAACAAGAGATGGAAGAAGAACCACAGAGAGTCAAAGCAAGACAACATGGGAAAATTATATGAGTACAAAATACCATTGCTTTGATAATCACACCTAGGTACTTAGATCATGCAATTTAGCATCTTATGTCAAGTGCTGTATACTTAGAGAGCTATCTCAGTCTATAAAACATTCTCTTTTGTACTTTTATTCAGTTGATGCTAATGGCCTTTCTTATTGGCTTTTGCCCTTTATCTAAATATGTCAATATTACTACTTTTGTACTTCTTTTTCCTTTATTTGTGTGCCCTCATCTGACCATCAGCAGTACAGCTGCACTTCTTTTAAGTTAAGTGTCCCAAATACTATCTCATGAGGCTGGGACTGCACCAGTGTGCAGTACTTTATGATATCTTGTTTTAGTTCTCTTTTTATACATTGTAAATGTTATTTGTTAATGTATGTGTAGCAATTTGTCGTAAAAACAACCAGCTGTTGTTCATTTTATATTTGTAATATTTTTTCTTCTCCCCACATCCCATTTTGGCTATGATCTTGCTGGAAAAGGTACCGTAGACCAGTGCATTTACCCATTTACAATTTTTAAATAAATATATACATATATAGATATATACATATAAAGTGAAGTATATATATATATATATATATATATATATATATATATATATATAAAAGAATTACACAAATTATAACTACAATAAAATACACACAGTGAATAAACAAATAAAAAAGGTGAAGTGAGAGATTCCTTACAAGTTATCCAACATGTAGACAGAAGTTTAGGTTAAAAGTGGAGAAGAGAGACATGAAAAAGGGAGAGTAGAGACAAAAGGACAGTGGTTGAAAAGAATTAGAATAAATGCGGAGATCTGAAAAAGGGACGTGGAATGGTTTAACGAGTACATTTCTACCTTTCTGAATTATCTGTATTTTACAATTAATTTCATTTCCAGCTAGACTTTTTAATGTTGCAAGTGATGTTGCAAACAATGAACATTATATTGTGCTTTTTGATTATTTAGTTTTAGTATTTATTGTTTTTCTGCAAACAGACCCTGAAAAAGAAATCATGGTATTGGGCAATAATTTACATACATAAAAAACACATTATAGGTAGGTAAAGACAGCTTACTTCTTTAGGAGAACAACTTCTTACTTATATTGTGGCTTCTCTACAAATCCTCACATTAACTGTCAATGTAAGGTGGTCTACCTGCAACACATAGTTGATGTCCTGTTTTCTAGGAAGTAAAAACTCCTGTATTGCATAGGAATGCAGTAGCTAATACATTAACACAGGTAGTGAGGCACTGGGATTTTCAGCTTCAAGAATAAAATCAGGATGCTGACTTTATCAATACAATAAAATGCAAAAAATACACACTTTCTACATCAAAAGCTTTATAATTTGGCATCATATGTGGGAAAGAGTTAATATCCACCCTCGGGAGTTATTTCTTACATTTACTTCATAAGTTACCAATACTCATTCAAATGTATCTACAACTTTCTGAAGCATCTTTGTTTTGGCATTAACTTTCATTTCCATTTATATTCTTATTAAAATTGTAGGGGATTTTGAAAAAAATAATTATTTTTAGTGTTTTAGTTTCATTGTTTACCTATTTATTTTTTCTTTATAGGTTTATAGTTAAGTAGTGGGCTAACTGCCCTTGCGTGTTATTTTAAGCCTAGTCAGTTTCCCTTTTTTGTGCTCAAATTAACTTATCCCATTTGGCTAGAGAGTAGCCTTACCAATCCCATGGTTAATATATTACCCCTGGTGTGAATAAATGGATCATACCATAAATAATTTGAGAGGCTCCATGCATGAGATAAAGCACTTAGAAGCTGCTTGTATCCATTAGTAGTACAGGGGCATTCCTGGGGTAAATTTTCTGTTTCCCATCCATAGATCAAAGCTGCACTTGATTATGGGCATGGATGAACTTTGTTTAATGTGGATGGGGAGTCTGTTCATGAGCACTTCCGCCTAACTATGTCATGCTATGTATTGGGTAATGACTTACATAAAACTGTAAAACTTTCTGGGTAAGTAAAAGACAGACTTGGGAATAAAAAGCCTTAGTGCCTGATTGTTTGAAGATTAAAAATCAAAATTGACTCAAGCAACAACAATAACACTGTAACAAATAAAACTATTGTTGCTACATTAAACACTTAAAATAATGCTTAGTGTGTTTTTTTTTTTTGGGGGGGAACAGCGATTTTTTTTCCCTGGGAAAAAAAATCACTGTTCTGGTAGTTTGTTGTTTTTAGTTTTCGATGTTTTGGGGTCCATATAACAGCGTTTGATCTTTTGATTGTTCGCTGTTATAATATAGACCTATATATATATATATGTGTGTGTGTGTGTGTGTGTGTGTGTGTGTGTGTGTGTGTGTGTGTGTGTGTGTGTGTATATATATATATATATATATATATATATATATATATATATATATATAATATATATATATAATATATATATATATATATATATATATTTTTTTTTTTTTTTTTTTTTTTGGTGCATGGTTACTGTTGTGTGGTATCAGTGGATTTTTATTTTGGATCCTCAGTCAGTCTGGCACTACATGAGCCTTTTTTTTCCTTTGTGCCTTTTAATAGGCTGCATGGTCACACGCCAGTTTTCTCTTTGGTCAAAGTAAAAAACAAACAAACCAAAATATTTGTAAGATCAGCTTCTTACTTGTATTGCGAATTAATTTTCAATATGAAGTGCTCTCCCTGAAAAATCTAGTTGAAAACTTTTTTTCTCTAGGAAGTAAGAAACTATTGCTGCTACATTAAACATGTAAATATATAGCCTATTCATTAACTTAGATAGTGAAACATTGTGGGTTAATTTTTTCATGATGTCACTGCAGGAGGTTTTAGTTCCAAGAAGAATGTCAGAGGATCACCCTTAGCCATAAAATAAAATGCAGAAACAATACTCTTTTTTTGGTGCAAAAATGAAAGTTATATACTTACTATAATGATAGATGCACGTTGTCTCTTTTCATCTGGTTCAACCTTTGCATTACCAGATCCGAGTCAGATCTGAGAGTGGCCACATTCCAAAGACTTCAGCCCACTGACGTCTACCTCCTCAAGCCATAATCCCTCACTCAACTAAGATTACCTCAGACTGAGTTTGTCCCACACCACCAAAACTGATGCCAGTCAGTCCCAACAGAAAAATACTGAAGACTCAACAACAGATTAAATTCAACCTCCCCAACTCAGTCATCCTGTGATCAAGAAATTTGCCATAATGGCAGGGTCAGGAGAGAGGGATGGTTGAGCCAGATAGAAACATGGATCTATTGTTATGGTAAGTACATAATTTTCATATCTGACATTGTCTTTTCCAAATGGATTTAACCAGTGGAACAGAGTCCACAGCCATGTAAAACACCAGAGAGGTCTTACTGAAGATATTGTGCAATATGGAGGAACCAAAAGAAACTCTGGACCTTGAATGAATGTCCAACTCATAGTGGGACACAAACTTGTGAGGACTCACCGAAGTAGCAGCCGCATGAACTTCATGCATCTTTGAAGAATATGACTGTTATGCTTTATAATCATTTGTAGCTTTTCTCTTTGGGCTTCCACTGAAAATAGGCTTCTAACCAGTCAGACTTTCCCAGTAAAAATGTCAAGAAAGAAAGTAGCCATAGGTCTAGTAGAATGACCTTTTGGTATACAATGCAAGGGCTTTCCTTTCAAACTATACCTGAAGGAAATACAGTCGGATAGTCACTTAAAGAGAGAGAAACCTTAGACACTAACGTGGTCAGCTGGGCTTTGGAAAATTAAGTAAATAACTGGTTAGACTTTAGGGGAAATTCATTAAAGCTTACACAAATTTTTTTTCTGTGTGTGCATTTTTAGATTCAGTAAACCCTGCTGCGTGGTGCACAAGCACATGCAAATAGGGTAAGTTCAGTGCAATGCAAATCTTGGCTTAAGTAGGTGAATTTCATGCAATTAGTCAAGAGGAGCAGATCAACAACCTGTAAGGCATCTGTGTAGACTCCATGACCATATCTGTAGTGTACAAGGGGTATACATGAAAAGAAGGGGATGTGAACGGCTACAAATATGGACATAACTCCCATGAAAAGGTTAGATCACATGTATGCATGTGTTAAACATGCATTGTGGATGTTTGAAATAGGCAGGAATATGTGACATTAAATGTATTTTTTCTGTATATTTGTGCTATGTGCCGAATTGTGCAAACATGCTTAACATAAAAATAAAACAAACTGTAAAATAACACTTATAATGTAGTTTTGAAAAAAGTACAGTAGGACCTTGTGTTGGGTCAGTACAACACTGCATTTGTGTTGTGACCCAGCTTACACAGCTTTGAACCATGTAGTTTCCAGGCTGTAGGCATGAATAGGTATGCAAATGAGGTGCATTTCTTGAATCACTAAAAGAAGCAACGCTGTCCACATATCTACTTCATGTAGGCTCCTACACACTGTTGATATTCTCACTGAAAGTGGATGACATCATGAGGGGGGTGTCATGTTACTTTTAAGATTTTTTTAGTGCTCAGTGTGTATTTGCATGGCACACCACTTATCTTAGCTTGTTTGTGTGAACAGACCACCTATGTCACAGTGATGACATAGCCAGCTATCATTTGAAATCAGATATATTCAATTAATAATATATACTTTTGTATAAGCTGTTCTGCATGACACTGCACATAGCACCATGCCGCACAATAAAGTAGGGCCTTTAAATCATGTCAATTATATCCTAGGCACATAAACTTCATTATAATTAGCCAATCCCACATGGTAGATCTACAGCAAAACTGTATAAACTATGGCTACACCCTACATTCGGATTTCCCTCAATACTCTGAACCATTGGAGTAGAGACTTGAACATTTTAACTGAGATAATGCTATAGACTGCTGCAGCTATTCTACATGCTGAAGCCAATGGTACCGGTGCTGCTGACAATAGGCCTAGGCTGAGAAGGAGAAGAGTGTTCAGGCCCAGGGTAACATTCCAGAATCTACATGACTGGGAGATTGTAGAGTGCTACAGGGTGGACAGGGACATTTTACAAGAACTCAATGAGGTCTGCCGCTCTCATCTCAGAGCCAGAGCTAACAGAAGGAACCTATCCTAGTGGAAACAGAGGTATGTGTAGCCCTTAGGATACTAGCTTCAGGTACTTTTCAAAGACCAACTAGGGACATGATGGGGGTGTCACAGTCATCTGCATCCAGTTTACTCCACCAATTTCTGGATGCTATGCTTCCGCATGCTAGTGAGCACATATCTTTTCTCCTGTCTCCTGGGGTGAGAGCCAGGAATTTTCAACAGTTCTACTATATAACACACTACCCTGAAGTACTGGGTGCCATAGATTGCACTCATGTACACATTGAGGTACCACCTGGTCAGCAGGGGTCAAATCTACACTAACCACAAGGGGTGCCACTCCATCAACTGCCAAGTCATGTGTAATGCCATGGAGAGTATCATGAATGTGTGTGCTGGTAACCCTGGCAGTTATCATGACTCACATATCTGGCACACATCAAAGGTGTACCAGATGACTGCAAGGGGGGGCCATCCCACAAGGCCATTTACTGGGGGATGCTCACTATGCCCTGGAACCATGGATGATGATACCCATCAGAAATGCACACACAGCCATGGAAGAATTCCATAATGAGGCACAGACACAAACTGGAAACATCATAGAGCATGTATTTGGGCTTCTGAAGTCACGGTTCTGGTGCCTTGACATATCTGGTGGAGCTCTGCAGTATAATCTAGTCACATGCGCAAAGTTATTCATAGTATGTGCTATGCTGCACAATCTCATCTTGCCAAAACAGCTTCAGCAAGATCAATAAAGGGAAGGGTTACACATTGCCTAGGTCACCACAGCCACAGTCAATGGAGGACTCAGAGGAAGAACCCCTACTGATGTGCCTGTAGGCAGACATAGGCATGCTCTGTATACCCTGGATTTGGCTAAGAGGCAATTCATAGCATATTTACTGACAACCTAGGGACCTACAGACTGACACCTTACTCCTACTTTTAGACAGCAATGTCATCCTCTTATTGTAAAGCCTGTTAGTGGCAGCTGACCACCAGGTACATTTGTTCTTCCTTGAGTGGCTTGTTTTGGTCCTATCATGTTCGGCTGAGTCAATGCTATTATACAGGTGTTTGTCTAATCCATTGGTGTACAGCTTGCCATAGTTGCCAGTTCCATCAGAGGATGAAGGTGCAGTGAAGCTATTTATACCATCCCATAAGAGGTTATAATCTGGTTTGGAGATGTTTTTTAGTATAGTTGCTGCTAAGGTGGGGAACTCAGGTGTGATAGTTTGAATGAGATTGATTTGTGGCCAGATCTCACCAGGGAGGACCTCACAGTGGGGATGCTACAGTGGTCCTCCATATTGTTAAGCTCCCAATCCAGGATGTTGGCTCCCCTTGAGTGGGTATCAACCAGCTGGCCCAGGGCATTGGAGTTAATGAATTTGAGTAACCTTTGGGCAAGTGAGTTTGAGCACAAGTAATCTACCAGGTCAGTGGGTGGGTAGTTAAGGTCACCCAAATCCATGTTGCTTGGATGTATCTCGATAGATTCATGTAGATCCAAATAAACAGAGTGAGTGTCCTGATTTATGGAGGGGCTCCTGTAGCTGGCAATGACTTGAATAGGTGCCCTATAAACAGTTAATTTCACCTGAAGTGTCTCCAGAGAATCATACCGTTTAAGGAATCGGGATGTGTATTTAACTTTAATGAATATTGATACATGCCTCTTTTAATTTTTATGCCTTCAGTCTGTAGTCTGAATGTGTCAAAGGAGGTGTAACCTGATATGGCTGGGCTCCCCTCCAAAGCCTTGGACCAGGTCTCCATGACTGCACAAATGTCTGTATCTTCCAAGGTGAGGACAGCTTCCAGTGACTGTAGTTTTTTGTTGAGACTCCTAACTTAAGCTTGAGGTTGTTTTTACATGGGGTTTCTACACTGGTAATTTTGTCCTTAAGACACTGCCTACAGAAGCCACTATGTTGGAGGCAAGAGCCTTTGTCATTAGGCAAAATCCCAGGTGTGACACATGATGACCATCTCTGGCAAAGCATCGCGGTTGGTTGATCATGTCATCCCAGGCTGACAGATAGTGCATCCCCTTAGAATGACATCAGATGCTGAAGCAATTATTGAAATAAAATTTTTCTGTATGTATGGAGGCATCATCCTAGGTGAAGAATAACATGATGTTTAAGGCTAGGCACATACTTGCCTGAGGCACATAGTCAGAGATCTATTTCATGTGTCTCTTCATACAGTACAGAGAGGTACGTCTCAAGTCATTCACACCAACATAGATTATGACGGAGTCATAACAGTACCTGTTTTTGACAGATATGACTGCATGTGTGATACAGCATATCTTGGATCTGATAGACAGCTGAAGCTGACCTTGACATTTCCCTTATCCAGCCTGGTGAGAAGGACAGACGATGGAATCACCTATGACTAATATGTTTGTTTTTGTGTTTTGCCTTAAGGGTTTGACTGTTACTGGAGAGTGAGCTATTATGTATAATCTGTTCTGTAGGGGAAGTATTATGTGTACTGTGCTTGTGTTTGTGTTTTGGAGGTCTCTGGTTTTTAGGTATGTTTCTGGTAAGGACCTCTGCATATGTAAGTATGTTTGATGTGCGTTTGGGTGGAGTAGGAGGTGAGGTAGGCATGCTGGCAACCTGTTCATTGTCATATTTACTGACTGGTGTGTGAGCGAGCATGGATTCATGGTTCCTAATACAGATGCATCTCTCACATGTTGTGTTTGTGTGGCATAGGAGTTGAAGGTTGGGGATGCTGTCCATATCTTTGCAACAAACACTGCTAATGCCATAACCAATTGATTATTGTGTGTGTATATGTCACTACAGGTAATGGTTAGGCAGAGGCCTGACAGTTGCTTAAATGTAAGATGTTTTTACCTTTATGTTATCATTGCAAAACAGTATTTAACAGTGTGAGATAACATGGTGGATTGAGTACACTGCTTTGAAAGGCATATGGAGGTTGCCTAATCTATAATTCTGTGGTGGATTGAGTACACTGCTTTGAAAGGCATATGGAGGTTGCCTAATCTATAATTCTGTGGTGGATTGAGTACACTGCTTTGAAAGGCATATGGAGGTTGCCTAATCCATAATTCTGTTATTAGGCAGCATTGCAATATCATACATACACATGTGACCATATACAACTCCAGCAAAGTAAAGGTCATGCTGCTTCACCCTTGTGGTTCACAGCCTCAAGCACACTTTCTATAGGCACTCTTTGCACTGAAGATGTGGATGTCTGTGCATGCAGAGAAGACTTCTCCAATTGTGCAGTAATTCATTTGGCCTTGCAAGACTACAGCGCCTGACAAACAATCAGACTGCAAATAGGTGTTGTGTGAAATAATGTGGCAACGCAGTTTTAGGTACTGGGAACCTAATTGTACAGTATGACATACACAGGCCATGCTGGAGGGATGGGAACATCTCCCAAAGGTTGCCATTCTTCTGCAGTAGACCTCACATCCATGTCACACAGATCACCTCCACTATGCTATTGAAGGGCAGGCTGCATTAATTGCTGTGGAACTGTTAGCTAACATGGATCACTGCGACTGTTGACTTTGCTAGATAAACCTTGGATATCTGTGTCACCTGACATTGAACATGATATTGCTGTGCAGCAGCAGCAGTTAATCACCATCAGGTCAGTACTCTTGACAAATGTTATGAACCTTGCAACCCAATACATAAGGCATGTAAAACTAAACCTATTAGTTTGGTTGTTCTTCAAATCATTTACCTGTAAATCACTACAATAGGCCTACAGACCCTTGCATCATCTGGGACAAGTGTGTGTTGCAGCAAACAGGCTATGGCTTGCTTCGTAATTTGGGATCCTTGATAACGTTTTGCTTCTGGTGAGAGAAAAAAAGGAGCATTGTATCCCAACAGAGTGAGGCCATGGTGAGACCAGCAGTAGTAGTAGCCAGGCAGTAGCCATTGATGCGACTCCCCTCTTTTCAGCATTCTTCACAAGGTAATTCTTTGCTTACAGTAAGCACTGCTTGATTTGTTTCTAACTTCAGAATAGCTGCCTAGATACTCTATCCTTAACTATTCAGGGTGTACGTATTGATTTCTCCTCCAGTGTTTGGTAGTGCTCTATACAGACTCAGACACCTTGAGTGACATTTTTTAAGTTACTGCAATACTGAGTTGCACACAGAAGAACTAGCCTGCAGTGACAAGCACTGTCCCCATAGATGAAAAAAGATACTTGTGACACTGATTGATATTCTCAGTACAAATGTTTGATTAGTAAAAAAGGGTCTTTTGTCATGGATATGAACTTTCCCACATGACTGTTACCACTTTGGTGGATATGGGCATCCTGTGGTTGTGTATAAAGCATCTCATGTTTAACAACAACCAAGTAATTGACAAACAAACTGATATGGTATGTGAGACATGTATTTATACAATGTCCATGGAGGCAAAGTTCTCACATGACACTACTCCTAATTTTAATAAGGTAGTGGGTAGTACACATGCCGGGTCTATATTATCTTAATGAAAGCTTTAAACATTGAATACTAGCACATCGACACATATAACACAAAAGTGCAGAACAGCAAAGGATGCATACGTTGAGGTATAGAACGTCGAATTGTTATAGTTGGCCAACACTGTGATCCTGATGTAAGTAAACTAAATAAACACACGTCCAACACCCAAAAGGAACATTCCTAACTTATATTCACTACATGTATTCCCCTGCACACATAAAGAAAAACTGAAACTGTAGAATGAATTTCTTGAAATTTGTGTCAAACAACTCGCAATTAATACCTAAAACTGTGTCACAAATCTAATATAAATGCATTCTTCCTGCACACGTAAATAAAAGTGTGAATAGTACTTTCCATGTGTACAGCATAACTAGCAGATAGTAATAAACAATACAGTTAATAACATTGCAACTGATTTTAAAAACTCCTGTGTACTATACTGTTCTCTGTTGTGCAGTACACTTTGTAAATGGTGCTGCCGTTCAATAGATTTTCTTTTTTTTTTGGAGAAGGTGGACATGCTGACAAAAATTGCAATCGCAACTCATCAGTTCTGTTTTGTTCTCTAGCTAGGGTAGAAATGACAGCTAGAATATCAGATATTCTCCTAACAAGCAAACAACTAACTTGCCTATGCCAGCCTTCCACATAGTTTAGAGTACGAGGTAGTGCCATCTCGTTTAATGATGAAACATTCCAAAATGAAATTGGATATATTGGTGGAAAACGAAGACTACCTGACTTTCGAGTGAACTGTTAATGAGCACCTCCAAACATATACACATCTGAGAAATAAGTTAACAAGTCTTTTCCTTCAGTTGGAAAATGTTTGCACAAGTCATGAAATGCAGAAATAACTTCACTTTCCTTAACAAAAAATGCTACTAACTGTTTCACACACTGTTGAAATTCTACAGAAGTACCGTATAGCTGTGACAACCCTAAACATTGTACTTTTCTACACACATTTTGGGCAAAATGAAATAGACAACCTTTACAGGGCATGTTAGAGAAGTTAACTGTAATGCTTTTTATAGCAGCTTACTCAAAAGCACACAGTAGGTATTTTACTGTAGCTGTTAACTGAACTCTACACAACAATGTAAACACTCATTCCCACAAGAAATGATATGCCTTAAATGGCTTTTTTCATCATTAAATAGTACACGAGAGGTACACATTTCTGACTGTCACCATACAAGATCAATGCATGAATGTTATACAATTGCCGGAAGAACTGTCCTTTCATCAGAAATACACCGTCCATGAACCAAATACCAGATTTACAGAGGTCTCTCAAATTATCTTCAGTGGAAAATACCAACACATGTAAACTGGTGTGTATGTCTACTTTACATTTGTGAATAAATGTAGACTGCTTTAGTGTACAGTCATGCAAATTCACTGTACTAAGTAAAGTAGATGGTGTGCTGTATGTAAGCAGATTTTTACACCTAATTCTGTTAACTTGCTGCAACATAGATCTTCTAGTATGTAAACTAACAGTACTCTCAGTGGAAGTACTAGCTACCACATCATCAACAACTAGGGCAGGGGTGTTTCTACAAATATTCGCACACTCCTTTAACTTCTAACATGTCTTGCATCTCTCTACTTCTGTCGAGCCAGAAGCATGATCATGACCAGGTGATTTTAGTAGTATTTCATCTTCTCCATGTCCTGTAGTGATAGCCCTTCCTCTACATTTCTGTCCATACTTAAGTCTGCACCACCAGTATTTCCTGTTCTTCATAAACTTTTCTAAATTGTACAAACAAAATCTATGATCTTTACCTTTCTGAGACGTGATAGCACTGCAACAATTGTCTAGCACACTAGGAGCTGTCAGCAGTTTTGTAGCCATGATAACATAGCTTAGAATGCCATAAGCACATCTTTCGTACGTGTAGCATTCCCCTTAAGTAGTTCCTGTTTCCATTTTGTAATAATATTCCTACATTTTATTTTTCATTTTTGTATTGCCTTTGTGTGATTTTAAAATACATCACATGTAAAAGACTATCTCATGAATAGAATGAGGTTATATTAGTTTACTTTAAATCTAAAATACATTCTGATGTATGCAAGATATGTACGTTGCGTAAGTTTTTATGTCATGCATTCACATAATTTTGTTTGGGCCAACCATGGCAATTCGAGATGCATATCTTCGACAGATACTGCATCAGCATTACTGTTGTTCATTGTATATGTGTCGAGCAGTATGTATTCACTGTTTAAAGATTTTGTTAAGATAATCTAGACCCCCACATGCCACACCCATCTTACACATGTCAAAGCAGACATATGCTGAGACAGTGAAATGTAACCTGCATAAATCACAAAGACCTAATGGACAAAGTACAGATAACAAAGACCCTCAGCAGCCCCAAATGTACTCTGTTAAAAAAACACATAGAGCTACATCTCATGGAGGCTCAACCTATAAGACCATAAGGCAAGCCATCACACAATACAACAATCTAGTCATTGCATACTCCATTGTGAAATACACTGCTGTCCCTCTCACCAAGCTAAGTAAGGAGAAATACATGGTCACTTGTTTATCAGGGGCTAGGATCAGCCACATTATGCATGTACTCATGCCATTGGACCACAAGTAACACTGACTTAACATGTCAGAGATTCAACTATATTAACAGCCGGGAGTACATGCTCTCTTGCAAAACAGTCAGTATATATGACAATGAGCAGGCATTCATACCTGAGCTCCTACTTCACCAAAACCCACATCATACATACCTACATATGTGGATCTCCTCACCAGAAACATACATAAACACCAGAGACCTGGCAAACACAAACATAAGCATGCTACACATAATACTTCCACTGCAGAACACAGCACACATAATAGTTCTCGAACCAGTGTCTCAAATGTTAGGCCCTTAAGGCAAAACACTAAAAAACTATTAATATTCATAGGTGATTCCATTGTGAGACATAAACATGTCCCTCTCACCAGGCTGGATTAGGAGAAGCTCACAGTCAGCTGTATGTCAGGTGCCAGGATCAGCCATATCATACATGCATGTCTTAGTCAATGTTGTTGTGAATGACTTCAGATGTACCTCTCTGGACTATATGAATAAAGGCTTGACTGAACTCTTAAAATATGCGTTTCAGACATGTATTTACCATCATCTAGGAAGATGCTTCAATACAAACACAAAATGATTGACCTAAATAATTACCTTAGTTTATGGTGTCATTTTAAGGGAGTACAGCGTCCGTCAGCCTGAGATGACATGATCAACAGACCTCAGTGCTTTTCCAGAAATGGTGTTCATTTGTCACTCCTGGAATTTCAGTTATTGGCTAAGGCTCTTACTACCCCCATAGTGGCCTTTAAGGCAGTGTCTCAAGGACATACTTCCAAACATGAAAAATCCATATGAAAAAACACCTTATGGTTATGCTGCTAAATGCTAGGTGTCTTAACATGAAACTGCACTCACTGAAAGCAGTCCTCACTTTGGGAGACATACATATTTGTGGAGTCACAGAGAGCTAGTTCATGACTGTGGAGAGTACCCCCATCCATATCGGCCTACACCTCCTTCCACAAGGTCAGACCACAAACTGAAGACATGAAAACTAAGGGAGCTATTGATTCGATATTCATTACAGATAAATACATCTCCAGATTGGTTACACAGTAGAATTTCTTAGAGATACTTTAGGTACAATTCACTATTGGTAGGATCCCTATTCAAATCATTGCCAGCTACAGGACCCCCTCTGTGAATTAGGAGATCCACTCAGCCTATTTGGATCTACTTGAATCTGTCAAGCTACATCTAAATACCCTGGCTTTGGGCAACTTTAAATACTCATCCATTGCCCGGGTAAATTACTCATGGTGTAACTCACTTGCCAAAAATTTCCTCAACCTCATTAACTTCAATGCACTGGAGCCTGCTGGTTGACAACAACTAAAGGGGTGCCAACTCCTTGATCTGTTGCTTACCAGTATGTGGGGGGGGGCTATTCTAGCAACCCCACTGTGAGGTCTTCCCTGGTGAGATCTGACCACAAATCAGTCTCAGTCAAAGTAACTACCACACCGCTCCCCAACAGGAAAGAAAGTAAAACACTTCTCCAAAGCACATCATTACCTCTTATGGGATGGTATAAATAACTGTACTGCACCACCCACTTCGGTTGGAATTGACAACTATATCTAGTTCTACACCAGTGCTTTATACAACACCTGTTTAACAATACTGACTTGGCCGTACTTGATAGGACCAAAAAATGCTCCGCAAGGAAGAGCACACCTGCCTGGTGGACAACTGCCATTAACAAGCTTTACAATAAGAGAAGAAAGTTCTGTCTAAAAGTAAAAGTGAGTGAGGCCTAACCTAGAAACACTCCCTACTCAGCTTAAACAAGGCAAGAAGACTTCTTGTGAAGTGCTCAAAAGCAAACTATGTATCAAATTTAGATTTCTCAACTATTGTCAATCATAAGGCATGCTATAGTTACATACATAATGTAAAAGGACATGCCCAGATTTGTATCAAACTGGTAGTTAATGATAGCACATATACTAAGTCTTTGGACATAGCTAACATGCTAGCTGAGAGGTGAAAAGATGCAACCCCCTGTCTTCACCACATGTACTCCATGACATCCATACCACCTGTCCCCTACCTTGTATCTGTAAAGAGCAAGTCAAAAATACCCTCTCTATGGCCAGAAACACAGAATGTATTTGACCTGATAACATCACAGGCTGCATCCTACATGGGCTTCAACAACAAGTAGCAACACCACTGGGTACTCTTTTCAATAATAGTCTAAGCACTGGCTTCATCACAGATGACTGGTAAACAACCACCATTATTTCCTTGCACAAAGGTGGCGCTTCCACTGACACTGGGAGCTATAGACCTATTAGCCTAACTAGCCTTATTTTCAAGGCCATGCAGCAAATCATCATGGACCTTATCAACAAAGATACAGATACGTTCCAAACAGCTGCCCATACTCAGTCTGGATTTGTCAAAGGGAGATAATGCCTGTGAAACATTGCGGACTTCTTCGAGGCAGTCACCAAGGCCATGGACAATGGGTACTCTGTGCATACAGCCTATCTACACTTAGCCAAGGTCTTTGACAGTATCCACCACTCAGGCATCATTGACAAACTCAACCAGCTAGATATCAACCCTTATATTGATAGATAGGTCATTAAATGGCTTACTGATAAAACCAATATAGTCAAAATAGGGGAATCCACCTCCAACAGTGAACCTCTAACCAGTGGTGTTCCACAGGGATCTGTCCTGGATCCTGTACTGTTTGGAATTCAGTTCACCAAAGTTCAAGCTAAAACTAAAGGTTTGCAGCTGACAACGTTTGCTGATGACTGCAAACTGGGAGCAGACATGGAATCTCCAAACAATGTCAACATCCTACAAGAGGGTCTTACACATGCAAATGAGTGATGCCAAACTCATGGTCTCAAGCTCAATGCAAAAAAAAATGTATTTTCATCATTCTCAGTAAGTGTGATGTTGCTACTAACATATCAGTAAAACAACCCTAAGTATGCACTCACTGGAGACAAGCCTGGGCACACATATTGACAGTAACCTTACCTTTGATCACCATGTCTCCACTGTAATAAGAAGACCACTCTGTGTTACTCATCTCCTAAGTAAGGCCATTTCATACAGAAATTAACATAAGTTATATTGTCTCTGTACTCTCCCAGCATCAGGCCAATAATGGAATACAATGCTGCATTTGGTATGCACCTTTCCGAGCACCTACAGCAACTGGAGAGACATCAAAGGGTCCTCACAAGGAAGGTCTTCATCATCTCTGCATCATCTGAAGTCACTGTCACTTTATGCTGTTTCATACAAACTACTCAGAAGCGATCTATGCCTTGCATTTAAAGCAATCAGTGACCAGGATTTATTGTAAATGTTGCATATCTGCAAATCAAATGGTACACAGGGTACTTACCACAGGTTACTCACCAAAAAGACCTTAACTGGGTATGTGACAGTAATAGAACATGCCTGAGGGTGGTGCTTGTCTCCCAGCATTTACTACACCATTGGAACAGACACCTACATCATGTTAAACAGAGCAACTCATTGTCCCTCTTCAAACACAGTGTGGATGATTGGATGGGTAACCATAAATTCACCCTGGGAGTTCCACCTGTGCCCCTGTTGCACAGGGGCAAGTAGTGCTGATTTTGGAAATATGGGGTATAACTTGGCTAGGGTTGTAAGGGTCTTAGGTTTATTAGCCTAGTAACTTCCTATGATCCTGTGATATGACTTAGTCAAGGTCCATGTGGGAGTACACAACCTTGCAACATACCTCCCTAGACTATACTTAGAGATACTTATTTGAGCTCTTGGAAGATGTCTTTGCAGTCACTGGCACATGACTGACAGCTGTGGAGAGTACACTAACAAAGCAGTGTCATTATGCCTTCCACATATTTATACCAGCTACTACGCAGGCAGGGAGTATAAGGTGGAGGTGTCTCTATGTGCCTCAAAACTCAAGATACTGCAAGGCTGGTCAAACAGGACAATGCAGTTGAGCTGCTCCAGGTGCACATCACAATAGGCAAACTCCACTACTACTTCCATGCAAGCTCTAGGCCCCCCCATGACCCTGGAATCCCATACCATGTGTTTACACTTACTAGAAATACTAACCATACAACTCAATACCATATGCATGGGTGACTTTCATTATCTCACTATTAGCTGGGAATCTTATACGACACCAAACAGACAGGCACAGAGATTCGTTGATTTTGTAAAAACAAACTCCCTGGACTAGATAGCCAGTAGACCATTCAGGAATCCAACCATACCAGATCTGGCCTGCACCAATATGGGAGAGTCATGCACACACCCCTACTGTAATGTCCACCCTGGTGCTATCCTAAAACAAATGGTTTCCTTTGAAGAAAAATAAAACATAGAGCCCTGATTAAACATGTAATATTTAAGAAATACTGTAAGGCTGACCTCCAGGTAATATGTCATAAACTGACCAAATCTCAAGCACCTGTAAACACAGAGAACACTGCAGCCTATGCAGAAGTGATCACAGGAACCCTGTACAGGCATGGTAATACCTGCATTGAGGCAGCCATAGCCACCGGGGAGATATACAGATCTAACCAAAATCATGCCACCCAAGTGGCATCACAGAATCAATAGGCTGTAAAACAGAAGTAGGAATCCCATGCCAAAACATATGGGGTGCACCACACAGCAGGGTAAAAGCACTCTTGAAGTAGACAGAGGACAAATGAGGTCTACCAAAGCCAGAACTGGAGTAGGTTCGAGATACCAGGCCAATGACAACCACAAAGTATACTTTAGCTATGTCCACAGCCTGAAAGGCAAAACACAATTGGGTGCAGATGTCATTTTTAATTGAACCACTAATAATGAGGCAAGAGATATAGCAAACCTCCTGGCTGATAAATTGTGCCCCAACTGCGCTGCTCTCTCCACCTCAACCTTCCCTCAGGGAATACCATGAAATAAACATATGCCTTCTATCACTACAGAACATGTCCTTGGTGCTCTCTCTAAGATCAATTACACTGCATCAACTGGCATACAAAATATCCCACCATGCCTACTAAACAGCATGAAACATGACCTATCATGGCCTCTGGAATTACTATTTCCCTGTAGCCACCAAACAGGCTTCATGCCTCGTGAATGGATAACAGCAACATTCATCCCTCTGCTTAAAGGTGGACCATCTACAGACCCTGGAGACTACAGACCCGGAAGTCTCACTAGTCTGATATGTAGAACATGAAAAGAATAATCATGGAAATGATCAGTACAGATGTAGTACGTACAGACACTGGACCAAACCCAGTTTGGTCTCATTAAGGGCAGATCATGCCTACCCAACCTGGTGGACCTATTTGAGAAGGTAACCAAAGCAATGGATGAGGGAAAAATAGTTCACACTGACTACCATGGCCTGACAAGTCATTTGACATTTTATCCCCATCAGGCATTGTTGATAAACTCAACATGTTAGGTACAAAGTACTATGTCAGCTGGTGGATAGCCAAGTGGCTGAAAGACAGGACCCAGGAAGTTAGCATTGGATAGTCCACCTCTACAAAGTACCCATTTACAAGTGGACTTCCTCACAAATTATTCCCCAGACCACTCCTTTTAGGTGTTTACTGCTATGAAGTCAAGGCCACTGTCAGTGGTTTCTGGCTGACTAAGTTTGCAGATGATTGCAAATTAGGAGCTGTCAGTGAATCCCACACTGACACAAATGTTCTCCGGGAGGCCTGACACAGACATAGAGTTGTTGGCACAGCCATAGACTAAAAGCAGCTGGCAGGCAATGCACATTACTATACTTTGGGAAGTCATCCACCCCTGATAGCTATTGTATTGACAGCACACCTCTACCAGGTGACCCACTAGTCATGGACTTAGGGACACACATAGATATTAATGTAGCCATTAGCTGCCATGTGTCTACAGTATTGGTGAAACAATTCTATGCTGCACAACATTTAAACAAAGGAATGGCATGTAAATTCAAGGAAGGCATTGCCCACTGTATTTGGCATTCATCACACCTGTTACTGAGTGTAATATGTGCCTAACCGGCCTTATGTGACAACTGGAAAATCCACAGAGGCTCCTCACTAAATCAATACAAGGTGTAAGTAAAATGTCCTATGCAGACCGCATCATGGCCCTATCTGTGTGTCATGTCTCCGACAGGCTTTGGAGGAGGGATGTATGCCTGCCATACAGGGCAGTGTCAGTGCCAAGACAGGACCTACTGCATATCCACGAAACAAGTAGCACCAGACTTACATGTTATAAAGACCTATACCTTGCCTGTGGTAGAGACAGGATGTACTGGCAATACAGGTATGTAACACATACACTACACCCTATATGGAAGAGGCTCCCCATGCATGTAAAGCACAGTTCTGCCCTAACACAAATCAAGTACAGATTACACAATAATATGGGGAAAAGAACAATCATGCCTGGTTTGGGACCTATGTCTGTAATGGACAGAGGGAGACTGTAAATGGTTCATCTCCATGGGTCATGCTTGTAAATGTTGCATCTCCCAAAACTCTGCTTACACATATCAAGGGTATTAGACCTTGTCAGTGATTTAAGGATGCATGGCTAGGCTTAAAGAAACCCTTGTGTTCATTAGCCTAGTAAACACCTATGAACCTATGAATCCATGCACCTATACTGTATTACCTTTCTGATGACATTTGCTTTCTGTGCTGATATTCAGTCGTGTGCTCTGACGGTGATGGGTTGGTTGTAGATGTGTACCCATAGGTGTCCAACACAATCCTGAAAGTGAAACATAAACATTTCCATGAGACACTTTTCACTGTGTGACTCCACAGCCATTACAACAGCAGCCATTGTAACATACAGAAATTATTATGATATAGTCATTACAAATTATAACATAAAATATTTATAAATGACCGATACAATTATTATGTCAAAAGCACCAGCGGATGAAAGGAATACATACTAATGTAGATAGTCACCCTGTGCATCAGACACATAGCTTTATTTCCCTGCATTCATGAGAAAGATGATGGGGATGTGGCACAGTTGTGTGGGGGTGCAGGAGGCCTAGACTGACCCAATAGGTTGGCAAGCATGTGTGTGAGTCAGGAAGGGAAGCAGGCAAGATGGACCATGGAAATGCTGCGTGTGTGTCTGTAGCTGCACTGAATGTGACAGTGGTATGTTAGTGTCTGCATGATCATAGCCAAGCTCAGTGCTAGCCCTATGTGTCTGCATGTTTGACAGCTGTGAGGTCATGCATGGTAGAGCTGACAGTTCATCATCTCTGCCCCTGAACATGAGAACTAGCTCTGCCAGGAGTTGAACTGGCACCACCACGACAAGCCCATGGCCTGCTATGTCTTGGCATGGACAGCACACCCCCATCTGGAGCGCTGGATGCACTGCCACTATGAGAGCATGATTGTGTATAGTCATGTTGACTCTCAGCAGATGTAGTTGCTGACCTAAGACCATGTGGCCGACGCTCAACTCCAATCAGATGTTCCATCACAGACACCATGTGTTCCAAGACAGATAGTGTGCGACCTGTCTCAGACCAACATCTTTTCACTGCATCAGTCAACCATTACAGGGTATCAGCAGCATGGTGGAGGCAGTCACAAATTTCAAACTGCACTTCATCCATAACCCTGAGCATTCATCAGGAATGTCTACCTGTATGTGCCTGTGCCTTCATGACTGCCCTAAACATATGCAGAGTGACATGGGATGAAACACCTATGACAGGTGGTGGAGGGGCAGCAGGCCTTCTATGAGCATCCCTATCAATCTGCCTGTGTGGAACCTCACCGACTGTTTGGCTATGGCCAATGCAAACAGGCATTAAAGCCACAGTAGCCACACTTCCCTGTTCAATGTCCACACCTTCTGACTGTCCAATGTCTGTGGCGACAGGGGATGAGGTATGTATAGGCATACTGACTGTGTATGGTGATAATGAGGGTGGATGAGGGATGTCAACCTCTTTGTCAGATTCAGCCTCCGCATACCCCAGCTGTGCCTCAGTTTGGCCACCATCATCATCAGAGTATGAAGAGACCCTGATATCAGGTTGTACAGGGGACAAAGACCTTCATCTATGGTTAGCTGTGAAAACAAGGAATATGCAATAAATTAATACCTGCATACTATGCTCTGCTATACTATGGTGGGATATATGTTAAGCTGTATACACTGCTGTCAGTATTACAGACTTCTATAACCCCAATCTCACATAGTAGGACATGTGGACATTATTTTCTAACCCAAATCTGTAATTATTTGAAAATAAAAATTCTTTAAACAAGAATCTCATGAGCAAAACATAAATTATGTATACTGCTGACATTCTGAAAAACTCTGCACAGTTGACAGTTATTGTAATCTGTAATATGCTGACAATACTGTCATATCAATTACTGTGGTCACACCTACAAGGCATAGGTATGGGTCTAAACTGTGTACATTCAGAAAATATCTGTACAATTGGCAGTCATGCATGTAGATCAATGTGTGTATGTCTCTTTAAGAAGCTATCCAAGGGCTTGCACAAGTGTATAAATACTGAGCATGGGCAAGTCTGCCTGCCATTTTGTAGTAAGCTGTTGAGATGTAAGCATGTATGTATGTAAGGCATGAGTGTTAATCAGTTTGTTTATATTTAATGAAGCTGTTTTCCATTCTGATGTGCTCCTATGTAATAATGCATCTTAAATGAACAACACCTACTTTGTCTTCTATGTATAGAGGGACGAGTGACATGGTATCAGAAGAGCCATGGTTGAAACGACTGATGGCCAGAAAGAACTTCAGTTTCTCCACTTTGAATCAAAGAGACATCTAGCTACTGTTGGTGGAATATACAAGAGCAGACCACCCTTGCTGCATGTATAATTTGCAAAACAGGTCAAATAGGAATTTCAGATGTTAAAACAAGCACAAACTATTTATTAGTCACAAAATATAAAACGAAGCATATACAGCACTCTAAATGATATTGAAATAAGTTAAAATGTCTGATATTGCTAGAAATATTCAAATTCAGCCAATATGAATATTGTTTAAAGGCTGATATTGAATGGCCTTTGCAGGGGTCTGACAAGTGCTGTTTTAGGATAGCCAATGTTTACTTATTTATTTATTTGCATTTATTTACCAGGAAAGTCCACTGGGCCAAAAAGTACATATTTTCAGTGGAGGCCCAGGGAGAAAAGCTCCACAATGACTTATACAATACATGCATTTGATAAAAACTCAGTTGGCAGATACAACATGTTTTAAACAGTAAACAAAGTCTTTCACAAAGTAAGAAGGCAATGCAGCTGTACATAAATCTATCTACTGACAATAAATGTGTACATAGGTACAGAAATAGATTATCATTCAGGGATATAGGTGAAAGTTATAGAAGGTAATATAAGATGGAGGTAAGAAACAAGGGGATAGTAGTAGGAGAGAGATAAAGTCAGGTTATAGGTTGTGAGGATCTAGCACAAGAGCATGAAGAGAGATGCATAGTTAGTGGATCTAAGAGAAGGAGATAGAGAGTGCCATAGTCTAGCAGTGGAAAAGGAGTGGAAGGAGGTTGATAGTGTCATAGTCTACCATTGGAAAAGGAGTGGAGCATTTGACCAGTGGAGAGGTTATAGGCAGCCAATATGTTATATGGCCCCACTGAGGTAGTGCTCTTGGCCATGAAAAGGACACTTGTTCTTGGGAATTTGAGGAGGTGTAGATGTGGGTATGCGATCTGGGAATATAGTATGGAAGAGGGGGTGAAGACTGAGTGAAATTTCTCTTCAGGTAGATTCGCTATGTCCACTGGGTTGAAGTATGTGGTATCATTTAATATTAGCTCTACACAGTACTGGGCATTGATTCTGAGGTTGCTAACTTAGTTAAAGAAGGTTTTTGTTTGTACTTCTCCAGGGTAGTTATTTTACCTTATATCTGGCTTTGGTTGATTCGATTAAGGTCCAATGTTCCCTGCTAAGTTTAGCAAGAGCTCATTTGACATCTTTTTGGGGGGATTCCCACTCCCCCTTGCTTCATCCCAACCTCTCCTTTTCAGCTGCTAGACTAATACTGATTATGGGCTGGGGCTGGTGACGAACCTAAGACTATCCTTGGTGGGGGTTCCTTGCTGGTTACTACTTTCTGCAGGGGAAGGGATTTTTTTTTCCATTATGACATACCCTTTTGTCCCTCTCCCTCTCCTAAGCTCATCTGTGAACCACCTAAAGGCTATTCCCCTCTTCATTGTCTGCACCTTTCCTTGTGGAGTCACCCCCTCCCCAGGATAGGCATGCCTCAAACCTCCTCGATAGTGCCTCAAATGCTCATGCCACTAATCGAACATGTCACCTGGGCCATAGTCAGGTCTTTATTCCTAAGCCATGGCACTTGTTTTAGCATTTTTGGTGTATTAGTAGTTAAACTTATTTTTGTCTACAGTGTTTTTTTCGGTTATTATAGAGCATTTTTATATTTGGGATCCACCATAAGGGTTAATGTTTAAATCTGACATTTGACAGATGTGTCTTTGCAGTTATTCACATGTGCATAGAATCTGGGAGTAAAGAATTATACATAAGCAGTTACATCATCAAGTTGGAAGGGGATTTTGAATATGGACGGATCATTTCTCAGTTTTAGTAGATTAGCCTTCCCAAAATATTAGAAAATGCATCCAGTTTTAGTCTTTTGACCATGGAGGATGTTACAATTGGTGGAATACTGAGGTGTCCTATACTGGTAATGACTATGTCCAGGATTGTATTTCTCCTAGTTGGAGTGAAACGTAACTGGTCCAGAGTTTGTATTAATATTGATGAAGGGATAGTTGTAGTCTGCTGCTAGGTATCTCTTTTCCTTATTTGCAACATTTAATTATGTAAGGCCAGGTGACCCCTTGCTAATATTAAAAAAATAATAATAAAACCGAGCAGTCAAGAGTAACTAATAACTGCCTATACATGAATAAGCAATTAACAAAGAAGAAAAGCAAAAAGAGAAGAAAAAAGACCCCACATTTTTTTTGCCTGGATTAAAACTAATTCCTTTTTAAATAAGGCTGCTTCTTTGACAAGCAGAAGCAGGAGTGTGATCCTGTAACTCAATTACTGAAAACCTAAAAGTACAGAGTTATTCTAGCCACCACAAAACTGCATTCACTGGTTTTGTGTTGTTACTGGCACCCACAAAACTGAAATCACTGCCTTGTTAAGCTCCCAAAAGTTAAATATCTTGGTTTAAGACTTCCCCCTGACATACTCAATGTACTCACTTAGTGCGGGAAATGGATACTCATGAAGAAAAAAATGACTTTAGTTTCAGCCTCAGCCAACTTGCAGTAGTCTTTCTAGCTTGTGCAGCTTAAGCCTGAAGGCATTCAATTTTTTTATTTTTATTTATTTAAGATTGAAAATGAAATATATACAATACGTGTGCTGTTGTCTTCTTGAGTTAATACATAAAAATACAATTGAACAGGATAATTGAGACTGTAAATATAGAACAAGCTACAGAATGCATTAGAGTGCAGCTTTCTTAATCTTAAACCTTCCACTAACCTACACATTTGCACTTACTTAAATCACATAGAATGGAATAGCCGCACCTTTGGGACACTTTTTCAGAACTTTGGAAGTTAGTAAAAATGTCTTAACATCCAGAAAATAGGTCACCTCACAGTCACACGTAGCAGTGCATTCAAATGTGTTCACAGCTGTAGTTCTGTCATTACGTTGCTTCTATTGCATGCATGGCTGGTGACGCTACAGCAAGAAGATCAAACAACTGTATTCATTGTACCCTTTTATTTTATTTTGATAATCAGCCAAGTTTGGGACAGTTGAGAGGTATGGGTGGAATGATCCATGAGTCTTTGTTCATACCTGCTTCAGACAAGTATTCTGAGAGCTATATCATGTCTCTTTATATAATCCAGGGAGGTATGACTCAAGCCATTTACAGCCTTGTGCCCTATGATTATATCATATGTGTACTTGTATCATATGTGTACTTTTGTCATATGTGTACTTGTGGTGCAGCGACCTGAGTGCATGCATAACTTTGGTAGGCAATTAACCACAACCCTCTACTTGCCCAGCTTCATCTGTGTGTCTAAATATGGAGTCACCTCTGACTAGAATATTGGATTGTGTAGAGGTTTTCCCTATGGGCAATTGAAATGAGACACTAGATTCTTAGAATTATATTTAGTAGTGGGTGCTGCCCGTGCTGTGTGTTTGTGAGGTGGCTGACGATACTTGATTCTTGGGATACATTTAGGAAGCTTTTGTGGTTTATATATGTTACTTTTAAGAGCCTCAGTATATGAAGGTCTATGTGTTAAGTCTGAGCTGTCTGTGTGTGATTGGTTCAGTGTGATGTTGTGTAGTAAAGACATCCTACATGGCATTTGTATTGGCTTCATGCAAGTGCTTTGCCTAAAGTAACAATGTGCAGCTACATCTTGCGCTCATTGTGCCAGTCCTCATTAATTCTTCACCTGGCCACCCTCTACACCTCCACTACTCCCAGACTACTTCCTTACACATCCTCGTGTCCCCTCTTCTCCTCACTCCCCCTGCCACTTACTCCCACTATCTCCCACTCTTGCCTTCTTCCTTAGTTTTTCTCACTGCCATTACCCTTCTTAGGTCTCTCTTTGACACTCCATCACGTCCGAACTCTGCCTAGCCCCATACACTATCTCCTTCCATCTCCTCTTCCTGTATATACTCTTTCACATAACTCTTTATCCCCTATTAGTGGGGAATTAATCCCTATCCCTGTATCTGTACATATTGCTCATCCTCTTCACTTAAGTACTTTACTCTTCTCCATCTCCCTCCACACAATTCTCAAGATATTCCTCCCCCTCCTGTATACCTTTGAAGCCCCGTATACTTAATTATCTCTCCCTTATTACTATCCCCCCCACCTCTACATTCATTTCAAACACTTATCGTAGCCATGTTCCCTCCCACTTAACTACACCTCCACCTTACGTCTAGTCTTCCGTTGTCTTTTCTGCTTTTACATACTGTACCCCCCCCCCCCCCGCCTACCACATCCGGGCCTGAACTTTTATATGGGACTTGCTCCCTAGAGGCGCCATCTTTAAATATCCCACTCCACACGTGGCTGCTGTGCGATCCCTGGTGTCTACTTTTGTTTACCAATGTAAGTGTGTTACTGATATATGTTTTGTGTTTTTTATTGCAATACAAGTACAAATGTTATGTTTATGCTTCTGCTACCTGTTTTTCACTATATTACGTAATATTATACAATATCTTTCTATACTCTCTTGCAACGCATATCCTGGGTACCTTTTTTAATTTCTGACTTACTGTGGCACTATAATCACCTCACTGTAATGCCAGGAATAAGTACAATGCGTCCACTTGCCTGATTTTGGGGTGTATACAGTAGTCATTTCCTTGATTTTGGACTCATACGGCCAGTTGTTAAACCAAACAGAACTAACTATCTTGCTCCCAGCTAAAGCCTAATTGCATATAACTCCCTAACATCCAGCTTCCTACCCCTGAGCAGTCGCTGCTTTAGCATTCATCGCTTGTAAGGATTTCTCTCCTGATCCTAAAGCCTCGATTCCTTGGTGGAACTCTAATACCAGCTTATAGTTGCTTGTAAGTTGCTCGTAAGTTGTTTGTAGGATATCTGTCCTGACCCTAAAGCTTTAACTCCTTGGCGGAACTCTTATATTAGTTTATAGTCTGCTCGTACTAATCAGCAACTGTGCTGCCAGTCCCGCACTGCTGTTGTATACTATGCTGCCCACAACGGAGATATTGATCTAGTGCCGGAGATATTGATCTAGGCTACTTTTCCTATAATTTCAGGGAAATCAGCACCACCTTAGAAACGTACAGGTCGCATTCAGCTCGCTTTCCTTATGTCCCATCTGCCTCTTGCAATTTGGGACCTGAAATCAAATAAAACACTTTTTGGAATCCATTTATACTGCGCTGTTCTACCAGCTCACAACGGCGTATGACTTGCCGATCTCATCGGCTTACATGTTACTACCAGACCCAAGTACGCTCTTATATTAAGGGGATATTCACTTCCTTTAGGACTAAATACTTTAAACTACTACTATTAAATAACTAAATTACCTGGATGCCATAGAATCTCCCTGACACCCTGTGTACTCAGTCAAGCGTGATTCGCTGCCTGTGTAATTCACAATATTGCATTTTGGCACAGTCTCTGGCTACTTTAACTAGTTATATTGGCGAAATATTAATCCCTGGCCTTAACTGTTGCCTTAAAACCCACCTGGGGCTTGAATTAACAACAACTTGATTACCACTGTCAGGCATATTGATATAAAAGGATTTACTAGCCTGCTCAGAATAGAACGGTATAACTGACATTTTTCTACTTTTGTCTTTGCTTAATACCGGCTATTATGGTCCAACTGTAATGAGCTCAGCACTGGCTATATAGCTTTGTTCGTAGCTTATAACTAACACTTTTAATAGCTGAACACAGATATTAGAGTTTTTTATACTATAATGTAATTGCTCCTGTGCTTTGAACTATGCTATTTTGTGAATGCTCCTGTGCTATGTACTGTTGTGTTCCTGATGCTTTTTATTGAACTATGTACTGTTGTTTCTTGATGTTTATTATCTGCACCAGAGTTTTTATGTTTTCTACTCCTGATGCTGATGCTTATTATATTGCTATGTTTTTAGTTCTGTCACATCACCTGCATCACCCGCTGCTAACTACATACTCCCTCTCACTGTATTTTGTTTTTCTCTCTAGCTGTGTAAACCTTTCACACTTACCTTTCTCCATTCCTGGTGGTGTCCTATTGGACTCCAAAGACCAGCTATAAGCATCTACCATTTCCTGCCTGTTTACCCATTTACCTGGACAATTTGGACATCCTTGGACTAAAGCCAAACTAACCAAGACTATCTGTCACAAAGTAATTATTTTTCTTGCCTCTTCCTCTACTATATGTATATATAATCCAGCACACTTCCCAAGTGTGTTAATCAGACCGCCATATCTGCCAGCAGCCATACTCCCCCCCCCCTTCTACTACCAATGTACTCCACTGCCTGTCTTAGGATACTGCAGCTTCTACTTCTAAATTACTCCACTGCCTGTCTCCAATATACTGCAGCTCCCTACCTCTACTCTAGCACCCCTCCATCCTCTCCCTACTTCATTACTCCTCTTTCTTATTCTATATCCCACAGCTACGAACTCTCCACAGGACAGTTACAAACTTTGCCCACTTGAGGGCAGCCTTATCTCACCTGTACCTTCACTGCATTCTTCTTCCTACCCCTTACTTTATATCTTCCTCACTTACAGCATTTTTCTCCTTCACTCTCCTCTTCCTCAGACCACACAAACCCTTGAACGAGTCCCCTTCCCTGGTCCTTATTAACTCTTCACCTGGCCACCCTCTCCGCTTTCACTACTCCCAGACTACTTCCTGACACATCCTCATGTCCCCACTTCTCCTCTCTCCCCATTCCACTTACTCACACTATCTCCTGCTCTTGCCTTCTTCCTTACTGATTGTTTTTCTCACTGCCTTTAAACTTCTTAGGTCTCTCTTTGACACTCCATCACGTCTGAACTCTGCCTAGCCCCATACACTATCTCCTTCCAACTCCTCTTCTTGTATATACTCTTTCACATAACTCTTTATCCCCTATTAGTGGGGAATTAATCCCTATCCCTGTATCTGTACATATTGCTCATCCTCTTCACTTAAGTACTTTATTCTTCTCCATCTCCCTCCACACAATTCTCAAGGTATTCCTCCCCCTCCCGTATACCTTTGAAGCCCTCTATACTTAATTATCTCTCCCTTATTACTATCCCCCCCTCTACCTCCACCTTCATTTCGAACACTTATCTTAGCCCTGTTCCCTCCCACTTAACTGCACCTCCTCCTTACGTCTAGTCTTCCGCTGTCTTTTCTGCTTTTACATACTGTACCCTCCCCACCCTGCCTACCACATCCGGGCCTGAACTTTTATGTGGGACCTGCTCCCTAGAGGCACCATCTTTAAATCTCCCCCTCCACACGTGGCTGCTGTGCGATCCCTGGTGTCTACTTCTGTTTACCAATGTAAGTGTGTTACTGATATATGTTTTGTGTTTTTTATTGCAATACAAGTACAAATGTCATGTTTATGCTTCTGCTACCTGTTTTTCACTATATTACATAATATTATACAGTATCTTTCTATACTCTCTTGCAACGCATATCCTGGGTACCTTTTTTAATTGCTGACTTACTGTGGCACTATAATCGCCTCACTGTATTGCCAGGAATAAGTACAATGCGTCCACTTGCCTGATTTTGGGGTGTATACAGTAGTCATTTCCTTGATTTTGGACTCATACGGCCAGTTGTTAAACCAAACAGAACTAACTATCTTGCTCCCAGCTAAAGCCTAATTGCATATAACTCCCTAACATCCAGCTTCCTACCCCTGAGCAGTCACTGCTTTAGTGTTCATCGCTTGTAAGGATTTCTCTCCTGATCCTAAAACCTCGATTCCTTGGCGGAACTATAATACCAGCTTATAGTTGCTTGTAAGCTGCTCGTAAGTTGTTAGTAGGATATCTGTCCTGGCCCTAAAGCTTTAACTCCTTGGCGGAACTCTTATATTAGTTTATAGTCTGCTCGTACTAATCAGCGACTGTGCTGCCAGTCCCGCACTGCTGTTGTATACTATGCTGCCCACAACGGAGATATTGATCTAGTGCCGGGGCTACTTTTTCTATCATTTCAGGGAAATCAGCACCACCTTAGAAACGTACAGGTCGCATCCAGCTTGCTTTTCTTATGTCCCATCTGCCTCTTGCAATTTGGGACCTGAAATCAAATAAAACACTTTTTGGAATCCATTTATACTGCGCTGTTCTACCAGCTCACAACGGCGTATGACTTGCCAATCTCATCGGCTTACATGTTACTACCAGACCCGAGTATGCTCTTATATTAAGGGGATTTTCACTTCCTTTAGGACTAAATACTTTAAACTACTACTATTAAATAACGAAATTACCTGGATGCCATAGAATCTCCCTGACACCCTGTGTACTCAGTCAAGCGTGATTCGCTGCCTGTGTAATTCACAATATTGCATTTTGGCACAGTCTCTGGCTACTTTAACTAGTTATATTGGCGAAATACTAATCCCTGGCCTTACCTGTAGCCTTAAAACCCACCTGGGGCTTGAATTAACAACAACTTGATTACCACTATCAGGCATATTGATATAAAAGGATTTACTAGCCTGCTCAGAATAGAACGGTATAATTGACATTTTTCTACTTTTGTCTTTGCTTAATACCGGCTATTATGGTCCAACTGTAATGAGTTCACCACTGGCTATATAGCTTTATTCATAGCTTACAACTAACACTTTTAATAGCTAAATACAGCTGCTCTGACACAGACAATAGAGTTTTTTATACTATAATGTAATTGCTCCTGTGCTTTGAACTATGCTATTTTGTGAATGCTCCTGTGCTGTGTACTGTTGTGTTCCTGATGCTTTTTATTGAACTATGTACTGTTGTTTCTTGATGTTTATTATCTGCACCAGAGTTTTTATGTTTTCTTCTCCTGATGCTGAGGCTTATTATATTGCTATGTTTTTAGTTTTGTCACATCACCTGCATCACCCGCTGCTAACTACATACTCCCTCCCACTGTATTTTTTTTTCTCTCTAGCTGTGTAAACCTTTCACACTTACCTTTCTCCATTCCCGGTGGTGCCCTATTGGACTCCAAAGACCAGCTATAACCATCTACCATTTCCTGCCTGTTTACCCACTTACCTGGACAATTTGGACATCCTTGGACTAAAGCCAAACTAACCAAGACTATCTGTCACAAAGTAATTATTTTTCTTGCCTCTTCTTCTACTATATGTATATATAATCCAGCACACCTCCCAAGTGTGTTAATCAGACCGCCATATCTGCCAGCAGCCATACTCCCCCCCTTTTACTACCAATGTACTCCACTGCCTGTCTTTAGGATACTGCAGCTTCTACTACTAAAGTACTCCACTGCCTGTCTCCAATATACTGCAGCTCCCTACCTCTACTCTAGCACCCCTCCATCCTCTCCCTACTTCATTACTCCTCTTTCTTATTCTATATCCCACAGCTATGAACTCTCCACAGGACATTTACAAACTTTGCCCACTTGAGGGCAGCCTTATCTCACCTGTACCTTCACTGCATTCTTCTTCCTACCCCTTACTTTATATCTTCCTCGCTTAAAGCATTTTTCTCCTTCACTCTCTTCTTCCTCAGACCACACAAACCCTTGAATGAGTCTCCTTCCCTGGTCCTTATTAACTCTTCACCTGGCCACCCTCTTCACCTCCACTACTCCCAGACTACTTCTTTATGCATCTTCGTGTCCTCTCTTCTCCTCTTTCTCCCCCTTCCACTTACTCACACTATCTCCCACTCTTGCCTTCTTCCTTACTGATTGTTTTTCGCACTGCATTTACTCTTCTTAGGGTTGCCCCACTCCGTTCACCCCGCGGGCTCACTCCGCTCCCCTACCCTACCCCCATTCCCACCCACCCCCACTACATCTAAACTTATACCCTCATAATCCCACCCACTTCCTCTCCAACTACTTAACCCCACCCTTTCCTCTTCCTTGTTCCCTCCCACTCAAACCCTTCCCTCCACTACTACTCGAACATCATCCACTTTGAACCCTTCACACACCACTCACCTCACTCTTTACTAACTACTAGAACTCCCTACAAACCAAAACATGTCCCTAAAAAATATATTCTTCTCCACTCACCTAATTCTCTTTATAAACCTAACCTTCATCTACTACCTCACTCAGCCTAACTCCCTATCTCACACCCCACTCTTCCACACAACCGTCTCTCTCAACATACCTCACTCCTACACAGCCATACATATAGCTCCTACACTCTATCCCATCAATAACAATCTATGCTTTCGCTACAAAATTAGCTTACAAACTTTCTAACCACTCCCTCCCAAACAATTACCCAACAGCTAACAATATCTATCAAAAAAAAATGAAAAGCCCCTACCAAATAAAGCAAATTCTAACATCTCTTCTATTATCTGGAGATGTTCACCCTAACCCAGGCCCAAACACCTCCTCCTCTACCTCTAAATCTATTAAATTTGCATCCCTTAATGCACAAAGTATAGCTAACAAATTCATAACCTTCAAGCCTGGCTACACCATAACAATCCTGATATCTTAAGCATATCCGAAACCTGGCTAAAACCTCATATCAAAGACAAAGAGATAGTCCCACCTAACTACTCTATTATCAGGGCAGACAGAACCTGCAAAAAAGGTGGTGGAGTAGCCCTACTCTACTCCTCCTCTCTATGCATTACTCCCTACAATAAAGCTATTCCCCAATTTAACAGTGCGGAATTAATAATTGCCCAACTTCAATTAAACAAGCGCAAAAATATATGTATTGCCTCTCTCTACATTCCCCCTGGAAACAATATCTCTATTCTTGAAGATATCCTCTCCTGGTTCTCAACCAATATATCTAACGAAACCATCATAATGGGGGACACCAACATCAATTGGTCCTCCACTCAATCTCATACCCCCTCCATCAACATCAACCTATATAACTTCTCCCAACTCATCAACTCCTCCACTAGGCCCTCTAAAGACTTCACCACTGGCAGTATTATTGACTGGATCTTAGTCTCTCACCCCCACTTCTACCCTGATAGTGGAACTCTCCCTGACTCATTAAGCGACCACCTTCCCATCTTTGCTACATGCCTCCCTTCTCCAGTTCAAGCTACCCATAATTACATTTCTTTCAGACACCTAAAAAACTTCAACCCTGAAGCCTTCTCCAACTACTTAAAATCAGTTAACAGGTGCCCCCTAAAAACTATCCCCCTCGAAAGTGCAATCACTCACTTTAATACTACCTTCCAAAGTCTTTTAGATATTCATGCTCCATTAAAAACCAAAAGAATAAAAAACAAAACTACCCCTTGGCTAACTAAAGGCACATTGAAAACCATGTGGTTAAGAGATAAAGCCTGGTTACACTATCAGAAGCACAAATCTCCCACTACCCTTAATGAATGCAAAACTCTTCGCAATACAGTAAAAAAGCTTATTTCGACAGACCATCAAAACTATTACTCTTCTCTCCAAAGTAAATACAAATCTGACCCACAAAAATTCTGGAAAGGTATAACATCCCTCCTAAAGCCCGGCACAACTGAAAACCCAAAACCCAACCCAAATGTACAAGACAATGAACTCGCCACCAAATTCAACTCCTTTTTCATTGACTGTATCTCCAACCTTACCTCTTCCTTCTCAAGCAACCACCCACCCCCTACTACTGCCTGCCCTCTTCCTACAACCCCCTCTTCTCCACCCAATCACCTTACTACCTCACAAACCCCTATAGTCTCACTGAAACCAATCCCTACCTCCACTGTAAAAAAAACTACTAAAGAAGCTAAAATCATGCACTAATGCCCCCGATAACACCCCCTCACACTTCCTCAGTACATCTGCAGATGCCATCCCCCTCCCAATTAGTATCCTAATAAACCACTCCATCCAAGAAGGTCTTGTTCCACAAGTCTGGAAAAAAGCTTTTATCATTCCCCTTCATAAAGGAGGGAATAATATTAGCATTACCAACTTCCGGCCCATCGCCATCCTCTCTCCCATATCAAAAATTCTAGAAAAATGTATCCATTTGCAACTCCTTCCCTATTTATTAGACAACAATCTACTAAGTCCTACCCAACATGGCTTCCACCCTAAACATAGTACTATGACAGCCCTCCTTTCATTCCTTGAAACTGTGAATAAAGCTAGAGACTCCCGTCTCACTGTATCTACCATCCTTCTTGATCTCTCCAAAGCATTCAACACCATCTCCCATAACCTACTGCTCACTAAATTGTCAAAGCTAAACCTATCATCTTCAGCTCTTAACTGGTTCACCAGCTATCTCTCAAACAGGCAGCAAGTTGTCAAATGGAAAAAAGCCATCTCCTCTTTCCTACACACCCCCACAGGGGTCCCACAAGGCTCCATATTAGGCCCCCTCCTGTTCAACATCTTCATAAATGATTACTATCACTCTATCCCCCATGCTAGTATCATCCAATATGCTGATGATTCTACAATCATCTGTGCAGCCTCTTCCATTCCAACCCTTCTACAGATCACCCAAGAAGCATTCTCCATGACAGAACTGTGGATGAAAGATAACCATCTTGCACTTAATGCAGCCAAATAAAAATTAATGATATTTACCCCTTCTAAAACAAATACATTTGATAAACAACTATTCTCCATCACCAGTCAGAATAATACTTGAACTGGTATCTGGAACCAAACTTCTAGGAGTTCAAATTGACTATAACCTTAAATTTGAGTCCCATCTACTAATAAACATAAAAGAAACACCAAAAACTCGGCCTGTTCTATCGACACAAGCGATTCCTCTCATCAACACCCAAACTCACTCTCTCTACTACATTTCTCTTACCCACCCTCCTTTATGGTGCCCCCCTTTTTACTAACCTACAATCATCTATTAAAACTAAACTGTCTACCTGCTACAACAAAATAGCCAAATTTGCCACTAGTACCAAAGCTTCAACACACCACTGCACACCACTTCATAAACTAAATTGGCTCGAACTTCCCAACTATCTCTCCTACACTCAACTCACATTTGCACACAAACTCATCTTCCAACCATCCCTCTGTCCCACCCTTTCTTCTACCTTTAAAATTTACCAGACTCAAAGACCTCTCAGATCCACTAATCAGAACCTAATAGTAGTCCACAGACCCCTTCGCCCCTCAGGACAAAAGCTCCTCTCTTTTTCCATAGCTCGATTATGGAACTCCCTATCTCCTACCATTCGCACCATTGCTAGCCTTCCTACTTTTAAAAAAACACTTCACTCCTATCTAACATCCAGATGGGAATGCTCCTGCTCCCTCCCCACATAATCATCCTCCACTTCCTCTATCCTTATTACTTTCACCTCCTATATTTCGCTCATAATCCTATCCTAAATATCATCTATCAACCTAAAAAAAAAAAAAAAAAAAAAATATGTATATAACTACACTCTATTATTATTTTTGTGAATAATTCTACTGTTTGTAAACTTACCTTGCTCTGAGTTGTATACTGTGTAATGTATATCTCTGTAATATGTATTCTTGTTGGAGCTTTTCTCCCCAGGATTCCATTGAAAATGGGTTCACTTGGCCCAATGGACCATCCTGGTTAACCAACAGCAAATAAAATAAAATAAAATAAAATAATAAATAAAAATAAAATAATAGTAGGTGGCTGTCAGTAAACATGAAACAATTGCTACATTGACTCAGAATGTCCATTTCAAAAAAGCTGGCTTCTGAGACAGTAGGAAAGTTTAAATCCATAGTTGCAGATGTCTATTAATATGGGCTGAAGGGGGAGTAGTCAATAGAAGGTTTAGAGTTTAACTACTGAAGTGGTATCTGTCTAAAATGAACAAACCACACACAAACAGCAATGCACCTCTTAAGACAAACCTGGGCCTCTTTGCCCCAACACTGATTATTAGGTACATTAAGAATTTATGTAGAGAAAGTTAAGGTTCTAAGTGCCTGCATCTGTACAGTGCACACATAAATGTGGCTGGGAAATGAATGCATAAATGTAGACAGGTCTTAAAATCTCAGAAAAGCTAAACAAATTCAAGCAAGCACGTTGACCGATAGCAGAACAGCATGCTTCAAGGTTCTACAGGAATAAGAGCTCTACAAATGCATAGGTTCTTTCTCTACTGTCACAAGAGTACAAACCAAAACAATTCTTAATTAGATTACTAATAAATACCAAAATAAGTGCACAGTTATGACAGTAGCTCAGTAAAAACACAAGATGTACTTAACCCAGATGTTTCATGGCTGGTATTTTAATCATATCTGGTGAAAATTGTTACAATCAGTATCAGCTATTAGCAAATGAGCACATGACCACAAAAATGCAAACAGCTTATAACAACACTGAAAACTAAATATATTGAAATGAGAACACTGGACAGTGGCAAACTAGCACAATTCAAGATTCTTCAGCAATCAGAGGCCTTTGGTGGTAGGCAAGTAGCCCTGCACCACACAAGTGGGGGATGCCCCGCTCAACCAACTTATATATAACGAATCCACAGCTGTACAACAGTGGAGAAAATGACTTCCATTCCATTAACAGTGAACTTACTCTGCAGCATCAGCACTTGCTGAAAGAATATACAGCTGACAGGCTTCTGTGGTGGTTAGGGAGCTCTACAAGCTCTGTTGACAGACAGATAGGTGGCTAGTGCAGCCCTTCAGAGGCCATTCTTTGGTCCAGTACTATTTAGGATAGTCATGCCTGATAGCACTAGAGATATTGACACCCCAATCAACTTACTGACAGATGAGAATAAAATGGAGGGGCGGGGATGAGCCATTAGATACAACGAGGAGCTTATATGGGGACTTCATTAAATAAGCCAAGCTGGCAAGAAAAGGAATTCAGGAGCTTAGTACTTGAAAGTGCAGTCTCATACACTAAGAGATGAAGAATTCCAAAAATTTTATGGAGTGGGTTAAAAACTCAGGACCACCAATCAAGAGAAAGCTCTGTGTATCCCACTCACTGCAGAAATGAACTACCTTGTACATAACTGTGAAGGATATATTGGTAACAGAGAAGCTGCTGATGTGCATCAAAGGGGAAACTGATTCAAGAAGCAGAAAGGACATCTTATCACTGTACAGATCACTAGACAGGACAGAGGTGGAATACTGGAAAAAAATGTGCTACCCTTTAAGAGAATATGGAAACTTGTCTAGATTATGCTGTGAAGTATTACAAGAATGGTGTCAGGTTTGGAGAAGAAGAAATAGAAATATAAGGTTGTGAAATATATTTTTTACCATAGAGTAGAAAAAAGGATGTATATGATACAGTGCAAAAAATGGTAAGGAAACAGTGGCACATAAAGATAGGGAGAGAGCAACCAGATGGAAGATAGTAACTTCAGTTTTAGCATAGTGAAATATTTGTTTTACATCAAAGGTGATGGGCAATGTGAGGATCGACTGAGATATATTGGTGGGCTGTAGGTCTATGAAGCTTTCAGAAATGGGGGGGGGGTGATGGAATGGAGAGGAGACAGGGTCCAGGGGCAAGAGCACACTAGATGCTTTAAATGGGGAACTAAGTGTTCAAGAGTGTATATTTTCTGTCATGAAAGAAGCAATTTCAAATAAAGAAACACATGTAAGTCAAATAAGAGCAAGGCACTGAAGGTTAAAGGACTGGTAAGCATTTCTCCAATGCATCCACTGAGGCACAACTGCAAAAACAGTTAATCTCATTCTTTATATTTATTTGAACATAAAGGAAAAGATAGTTCCATCAGCCCTTGAAAAATGTATGTATTCTTGTACATGTAAACAAAGGGATAAAGAAATATAAATACATTAAAGTCTTTCTAGTTATGTAAATAAAAACAGAACAGTATGTTATTTTTGTATTAACAATGTCACTTTAAGGAAAGTACATGGTTCACATACCTTTGTATGACTGACTGTGTTAGTAGGAAGTTCTGTGCATTTAATTAGGTTTTTGGAAAACGAAAGTGAAAAGAAGAAGGCAGAGTGCAAAAAGAATGGCAACTGGTAGAGTAGCTGATTATTTAGATGAGGATTTAGTTTGCCCTGTTTGTTTGGATTTATTTATAGCCCCTGTAATACTGGAATGTGGGCATAATTTTTGCAGATCATGTATAGATAAAGTATGGGACACAGAGCAAATTCTCTCCTGTCCGGAGTGCAGAGCGGAATGGCCAGCCAAGAAATACACTATCAACAGGGTGTTAGCTAAGATAGTAGAGAAAGCTCAAGTTAAACAGGAAGATACGAAGGGTGGAAAACCACAACAGGGACAGAAAAGTCACTGTGCACTTGGATCACAGCAATGCCTGGAACACAAGGAGGAACTGAAATTATTTTGCAAGGAGGATGAAAGTCCCTTATGTGTCATCTGTGTGGTATCACAAAAACATGCAGGTCATACTTTCCTTCCACTGCGAGAAGCTGTCAGCATGTTTCAGGTGAGTTTGACTCCATACATTCAAGACATACTTTGTTATCTCTTTTGTCACATGTTCCTTTTGAATGCTACTGTTCTTACAACAGAGTTCACCAGTATACACCTTACCCTATTTCTAAAGTTGATACATAGCCATTGCTGTTAATCTTTCATCTTAATCACTTAATTCCCATAAATCACATTTTCTTGTGCATGTTTGTGTGTGTGTGTGTGTGTGTGTGTGTGTGTGTGTGTGTGTGTGTGTGTGTGTGTGTGTGTGTGTGTGTGTGTGTGTGTGTGTGTGTGTATATGCATCTATACATGTATCTATCTATATCTATATTTTTCTATTTTTATATATATATATATATATATATATATATATATATATATATATATATATACACACACACACACACACACACATATATATATATATATATATATATATATATATATATATATATATATATATATATATATATATATATATATATAAGTCCAACCAATACAGCACCGGAATACGACAGGAATCTGCTGTAGAAGATCGGGATAATTAAAACGCCAACAAACAGCACAATAAACACGGCCAGGATCAATCAGCAGGTCAATGTGCTGTTCAAACTTTTACTTGTTGCAAAATATGTTCAAACCACAAGCAGTTACACAGCTTTTAACTTTCTAGAGCACAGCTTAGTAGCTCCATAACTCCATATCACTCAGACATGCCATACGCAATATATTTTCTATTGAAGCATATACTCAGGCCAAGTACTAAGTAGTACTAAATAGTCCATGTATTTATTAAAATAACAATAAAACAATAATAATAAAACAATAAAAAGGAAGAACATAGGATAAGCGCTTTTGGGTCACCACCCTGTCCCTTCCTCAGATCCTTATAACTGATATTGCATCATTTCCATCTTTTAAAATAGTAGGTTTGCACCAATAGGGCAGTCTTTTGCATATTAATGATATGACATCATTTCCTTCTTTTAAAATAGCAGGTTTACACCAATAAGGCAGTCTATTGCATAGTCACACCTACTCAAACAGGTGACTCATAAGTGCCTCTTCAGTCTCTGCCTTTTCAAGGCGGGTTTCGTAGGGAATGCTGTATTAAGTCCTGGTTTCTGATGTGCTCTAAACTTCCCAATCCTAAACATTTCCTCCTGCTCGAGTCTGGTGTTAATATCACCTCCCCTTTTTGAGGCAAATATAATTTTCAAGACTCTAAACATAAAGTTATGTCTCACATTGTCTCTAATATGTTTCGCCAGTACGATCTTATAATCCCTTAACCTTATGTCACTAACATGTTTGGACATTCTTTCTTTCATTTGTCTCACAGTTTTTCCAACGTAGAAGTTGCTGCATGCAGAACATGTAGCCAAATATAAAATGTTCTTGGTTGTGCAGTCAGCATAAAAATTGGTACTATATTTCTTCTTAGTGGTTGGGTGTTTGAAGCAGCTATCAGTACATATAAATTTACACATTGTGCATCTTCTACAAGGAAAAGTTCCAATTCTTTTTGAGGTGACATATGGTTCCAAGCAATTATCTTTACATAATATTGTTTTTAAATTCTTTGCATTTTTGAAACAGAATCTAGGTTCTTCTCCTACCAATCCTTTGCATTCCTCATTTGACATTAATATTTTCCAGTTTTTCCTAACAATCTCACAAACTCCCTGAGTGTCTGTTGTGTGTGTGAGCGTCATCCTCAATACTTTTTGTTCCTTCTTACCATCGTAGATGTTATCATAGCCTCCTTTTATGAATGGTTTCCTTTTGCCATGTCTCTCCATAATTACTTGTTGTTTCACTTCAGACACCTCCTTCTCTTAATAGCCTCTCACCTTCAGATGTTCAGACAGATCATTCATAACCAAACCAATAGTGGCAGCATTTGAATGTATCCTTGAAGTTCTTAAAAACTGTCCTCTAACTATATTTTTATGAGTGTACCTCGGATGCATACTATTTCTTGGTAAAATGTTGTTCATCCAACATTCTTTTCTGTAAAGGCTGGTCTCTATAATGCCTTCTTCATTTTGTGAAATACGCACATCCAAAAAATCCATTTGCATGTTACTATATGCCATAGTAAATCTAAGAAAGCTTGTGCTGTCTTCTAAATATGCATGAAAGTTTGTCAAATCCATAGCTTCTCCTTCCCACATAATATATATATCATCTACAAATCTTTGATATACCTTCAGATAATTCTTCCAAGGGTTGTCCTGATGAACCACTTTATTTTCCCATTGCGCCAATACTATATTTGCATAGCTATTGGCATGCACTCCATGGCTTCACCACAGAGCTGTATATAAAATTTTCCATCAAACATGAAGACATTGTTGTTTAGAATCAATTCCATCAGACTACACAACACTGTAACCTGCCTTTCACTATATGTGCCTTCATTCAGTAAAAAATCCCTTAGTGCAGTAGTGTCATAGCTGTTAGGGATACTAGTGAACAGATTTTTGATGTCCATAGTAGCCATAAGATGTTTTTCTCCATTTCTCTTTGTATTATTATATTCAATTAATCTTCCAAGAAATGACTTTGTATCTTTTAATAAGCTGGAGTCTTCTCTAAGATTTTCTTAATGTGGTGTTCCACATAGATGGACGCAGGCTCTGTAATCCATCCAGCTCCAGCCACAATTGGCCTCATTGGAGGTTTCTGCAGATCTTTATGTATCTTCAGAAGGCATTTGAACATTGGCACTAGTGGGTATTCAACTTGCGAGTAGCTACATAGTTCCACTGTAATCTGATTCTGCTCCTTCATTTCCTCCAGGTACAGCCTCACTCTCATTTTAATCCTTTCTAACTCATGCTCACTAATCTCTTTATACGAGGTATCATCTTGTAGGAGAATTCTTGCAGCTTCCTTATATCTCACAGTGTCCATCAAGACAACCCCTCCACCTTTATCTGCGGGCCTAATAGTTAAATCTTCCTTCTCTTCTAACTCTTTTAAGGCCTGTTTTTCCTCCTTAGTAGTGTTGTATATTCTCCTTTTATTATTCTGTTAGTAATCAATAATTTCTTGTTCACAGACGTTAATAAATGTGTCTATGACAGCATTATTTTGTGGTATGAAGCTGTTTGGTTTCTTAAACAAATTTATTGCAGTTGCTTTATTGTCTTTGTACATGCTTCTCAGCATAACATCTCTCCCAAATGTCCTTAGACTTAATATTGCTCCATTATCATCCATTCCTCTCGTGGGTATAAATTTCAACTCCTTGTTTAAAGTGTTAACATGTGCTCTTGTCAACCCAAAAGATGAGAGGTTAAAAACCAGAGATTCATTATTCCTTTCATCTACCGTTCCTCTACATATGACCTCCTTCTTTTCCTTCCTCTGCTTAATGATCTCATCTCCTTCCTGTTTCTCACTTCTTTTATTCGAAGTGGGAGTACTGGAAAACCCCCATCTTTCATGGTATTCTTAGATACAGCTCCTGGATTCATTCCTTCTCTTTGATTATTCATATTATGAATTGAGCTAGAGGTATCCATTATCTGATTAGTGGACTGCACTATTCCTTGTGTAGATACAATATCCATATGACTCTTATCACTTGGGCTGTCACTTTTCTTAAGGATTCATCTAATATAGTTAATGGAAATAAAGGTGAAGCAAATAAGAAATTAAGCAGAGGAAGGAAAAGAAGGAGGTCATATGTAGAGGAACGGTAGATGAAAGGAATAATGAATCTCTGGTTTTTAGCCTCTCATCTTTTGAGTTGACAAGAGCACATGTTAATATTTTAAACAAGGGGTTAAAAGTTATACCCATGAGAGGCATGGATGATAATGAAGCAATATTAAGTCTAAGGACATTTGGGAGAGATGTTATGCTGAGAAGCATGTACAAAGATAATAAAGTGACTGCAATAAATTTGTTTAAGAAACCAAGCAGCTTCATACCACAAAATAATGCCATCGTAGACATATTTATTAACGACTGTGAACAAGACATTATTGATTACTTGCAGAATAATAAAAGGAGAATATACAACACTATAAAGGAGGAAAAAACGAGTTAGAAGAGAATGAAGATTTAACTATTAGACCCGCAGATAAAGGTGGAGGGGTTGTCTTGATGGACACTGCGAGATATAAAGAAGATGTAAGAATTCTTCTACAAGATGATACCTCGTATAAAGAGATTAGTGAGCATGAGTTAGAAGGGATTAAAATGAGAGTGAGGCTGTACCTGGAGGAAATGAAGGAGCAGAATCAGATTACAGTGGAACTATGTAGCTACTCGCAAGTTGAATACCCACTAGTGCCAATGTTCAAATGCCTTCTGAAGATACATAAAGATCTGCAGAAACCTCCAATGAGGCCAATTGTGGCTGGAGCTGGATGGATTACAGAGCTCAAGGCCCATCTATGTGGAACACCACATTAAGAAAATCTTAGAGTAGACTCCAGCTGTATTAAAAGATACAAAGTAATTTCTTGGAAGATTAAATGAATATAATAATACAAAGAGAAATGGAGAAAAACATCTTATGGCTACTATGGACATCAAAAATCTGTTCACTAGTATCCCTAACAGCTATGACATTACTGCACTAAGGGATTTTTTACTGAATGAAGGCACATATAGTGAAAAGCAGGTTACAGTGTTGTGTAGTCTGATGGAATTGATTCTAAACAACAATGTCTTCATGTTTGATGGAAAATTTTATATACAGCTCTGTGGTGTAGCCATAGTGCATGCCAATAGCTAGGCAAATATAGTATTGGCGCAATGGGAAAATAAAGTCGTTCATCAGGACAACCCTTGGAAGAATTATCTGAAGGGATATTAAAGATTTGTAGATGATATATATATATATATATATATATATATATATATATATATATATATATATATATATATATATATATATATATATTATGTGGGAAGGAGAAGCTATGGAATTGACAAACTTTCATGCATATTTAGAAGACAGCACAAACTTCCTTAGATTTACTTTGGCATATAGTAACACGCAAATGGATTTTTTGGATGTGCATAATTCACAAAATGAAGAAGGCATTATAGAGTCCAGCCTTTACAGAAAACAATGTTGGAAGAACAACATTTTACAAAGAAATAGTACGCATCCGAGGTACACTCATAAAAATATAGTTAGAGGACAGTTTTTAAGAACTTCAAGGATACATTCAAATGATGCCACTATTGGATTGGTTATGAATGATCTGTCTGAACATCTGAAGGTTAGAGGCTATAAAGAGAAGGAGGTGTCTGAAGTGAAACAACAAGTAATTATGGAGAGACATGGCAAAGGGAAACCATTCATAAAAGGAGGCTATGATAACATCTACGATGGTAAGAAGGAACAGAAAGAATTGAGGATGACACTCACACACACAACAGACACTCAGGGAGTCTATGAGATTGTTAGGAAAAACTGGAAAATATTAATGTCAAATGAGGAATGCAAAGGATTGGTAGGAGAAGAACCTAGATTCTGTTCAAAAATGCAAAGAATTTAAAAACAATATTATGTAAAGATAATTGCTTGGAACCATATGTCACCTCAAAAAGAATTGGAAAGTTTCCTTGTAGAAGATGCACAATGTGTAAATTTATATGTACTGATAGCTGCTTCAAACATCCAACCACTAAGAAGAAATATACTACCAATTTTTATGCTGACTGCACAACCAAGAACATTGTATATTTGGCTACATGTTCCGCATGCAGCAACTTCTACGTTGGAAAAACTGTGAGACAAATGAAAGAAATAATGTCCAAACATGTTAGTGACATAAGGTTAAGGGATTATAAGAACCCACTGGTGAAACATATTAGAGACAATGTGGGACATAACTTTATGTTTAGAGTCTTGAAAATTGTATTTGCCTCAAAAAGGGGAGGTGATATTAACACCAGAATCGAGCAGGAGGAAATGTTTTGGATTGGGAAGCTTAGAGCACATCAGAAACCAGGACTTAATACAACATTTCCTATGAAACCCGCTTTGAAAAGGTGGAGACTGAAGAGGCACTTATGAGACACCTGTCTGAGTAGGTGTGACTATGCAATAGACTGCCTTATTGGTGTAAACCTGCTATTTTAAAAGAAGGAAATGATGTAATATCATTAATATGCAAAAGACTGCCCTAATGGTGCAAACCTACTATTTTAAAAGAAGGAATGATGCAATATCAGTTATAAGGATCTGAGGAAGGGTCATGGTGGTGACCCGAAAGCGCTTATTCTATGTTCTTCCTTTTTATTGTTTTATTATTATTGTTTTATTGTTATTTTAATAAATACATGGACTATTTAGTACTACTTGAGTATATGCTTCAATAGGAAATATATTGTGTATGGCATGTTTGAGTGGTATGGAGTTATGGAGCTACTAAGGTGTGCTCTAGAAAGTTAAAAGCTGTGTAACTGCTTGTGGTTTGAAAATATTTTGCAACAAGTAAAAGTTTGAACAGCACATTGACCTGTTGATTGATGCTGGCAGTGTTCATTGTGCTGTTTGTTGGCATTTATATATATATATATATATATATATATATATATATATATATGTATATATATATATATATACATCTATACATACACGTGTGACTGTGTGTGTGGGTGGGTGTGTATATATGTTGTATAGATATAATACATTATATTGCTTGCCATAGCCATAAGATGGATATGTTTAGTTAACTATTAAAGATGTACATAGTACACACACACACATATATATATATATATGTATATGTATATATATATATATATATATATATATATATATATATATATATATATATATTATACATATTTTATTTTATATATATATATATATATATTTTTTTTTTTTTTTTTTTTTTTTTTTTTAACTTTTCATAGGTTCATAGGTTCATAGGTAGATACTAGGCTATCTGCCCTAGGGCATTTATAAGCCTAGCCAGAGTGTATTTGGCTTCTGCCTCCCTATTAGATTAGCCTATTGTGCCTCTGTAAAGTAGGTCACAGAAGGTACCCTTTTAAGATTAGTTAACTGTGCCTCTGTCTAGCAGGGAAACAGAAGAGATCCCAGGGGTGAATTTGCGATTTCCCATCCATGAGTTCAGATTTGGCTTGAAGAGGGTCAGCGAGGGGCTATGTCTAACATGAATTGGGATTCTATTCCAGAGTGAGGGGAGCCTCTGGGAAATGAATCTGTCCCTCCAGCATGTCCTATTTATTTTTGTGCTGAGGTTTAGGTCCCTGGAGCGTGTAGCTCTAAGGGACTTGGATTTTTTGAAGTGGAGCATGTCCATTATTTCTGGGTTTGACATGGCTTTGTATGTCAGGCATAGATCACCTCTGAGTAGGCAGTAAGCAATTGAGTAGAGCTGGAGTTTCTTTAGTCGAGCTGCATAGGACATCTGTCTGTAGCCCATGATCCTCTTGGTGAGGTACTTTTGGGGTCTCTCCAGTTGCTGCAGGTGTCGAGTGAGGTACATCCCAAAAGGGGCATTGTATTAAATTATGGGCCTGATGAGTGACGAGTAGAGGGGCACAATGTCCTCTCTTGATCTAGATGCGAACCCTTTCATGATAAGGTGGGCTATATAGAAGGTCTTTCTAACCACTTTGGCAATGTGATTATCAAAGGAGAGATTACTATCTATGTTGGTCCCCAAATCTCTAATTACTTCTTCCGTACTTAATGGATTACCACCTATGTGGTAATTTGTGGGCACCTTGTTTTTCCCAAAGGGGATGACTATGCACTTTTTACCATTTAGCTTGAGGCCATGGCTCTGGCACCAAGCATCCGTCTCTGTGAGACCCTTTTGGAGGATGCTTGTGTCAGCTGGAGATTCGATTATGGCCCCCAGTTTGCAGTCATCTGCGAACTTTGTCAGCCATAATCCCCTCTGTGTTAGCCTGAACCTCAGAGAAGTATATACCGAACAAGAGAGGTCCCAGAACTGAGCCCTGTGGGATGCCACTTGTAACTGGTTTGGATTCGGACATGGCACTTGCGATTCTGACCATGTGGGTTCTATCTCTGAGCCAGTTTGCAACCCATCTTGTGATATAGGGGGTTGATATTTAAGCTGGTAAACTGATTTATGATGCCCGAGTGGGGTATTGTGTCGAAGGCTTTTGCGAGGTCCAGGTAAGCTGTGTGGACTACCTTGCCCTCATCTATGGCTTTGGTAACTGTTTCAAAGAAATCAAATAGGTTTAAGAGGCAAGATCTGCCCTTAACAATGCTGAATTGGGTAGGGTCCAGTGTCTGGAGGCTCCCAATGTCTTTGTTTATGAGTTCCATGATAATACGCTCCATAGCTTTACAGACCAGACTAGTCAGGCTTATGGGGCGATAGTTTCCGAGGTCTGTTGTGGCACCACCTTTGTGGAGTGGGACCACTGTAGCTGTACGCCATTCTTTGTGTACATATCCTGTAGTAAGGCTAAGTTTGAACAGTGGCTTAATGTGAGGGTTCAGTTCTTCTTGGAGCTCATGTAAGACACAGCCTGGGACACCGTCCGGTCCCATAGATGCTGTGTTTTTTGCTTTGGAGAGGGTAGTTTTCACCTGTGCATCTGTGATGTCAGGGAGGTTACATTTATTTGGGATAGGCATTTGCTCCTTTGGTGGGGGGGGGAGCGAGGGATAAGTTTGCGCTGAATCTGTCTGCCAGGATGTTGGCTATATCTGTAGGTTTGGTGTATTTTGTACCGTTATGCAACAATTCAGAGCATATTTGTGAGTTTCCGCCCATGTTCCTGACATAAATAAAGAAGGCCTTGTGATTATCTTTAGTGTCTAGGGCAATTTTTCTTTCGAAACTGGCCTTTGATGATTTTATGAGGGATCGAAGTTTCTTGATAATACTGATCAGAGATGCCTTCCCTTTTTGGGATTTTGCTCTGTCATGTAGTAGCTTCCTCCTTCTGTTGTATAGCTTATTTATGGCTGGGGTCCACCAGACTGGTCTCCTGTTTTTGGAGAAGTGAGTCTTGGTTTTATTTGGGATAGCACGATCCATGCATTCCTGCAGGTGCTCATAGAATGCATTTGTAAAGGATTCTGCGGATTGGGCTCTATTATCCTCAGGCCCAGGGGCTTTGAAGGATTCCACCTCAGTCTTGAGAAGTGCAAAGTTGGCTTTTGAGAAATTCTTTACAGTGATTTCCTTGGCTGGGGGTGGGGACGGGATATGGATGTCCAGGGAAATTTCTTTATGGTCTGATCTTACCAATGAGGGGTTTACCTCTGGTGTGGAACATAGAGTCCCCATGCTGGTGATGACCAGGTCCAATATGTTGTTCCCTCTTGTGGGAGTGGTGACAGTTGTTCCATTGCATTAGAGTTTATAAATTCAAGGAACTGTTGGGCGAGGGTGTTTGGGCTTGAGTAGTTTTTCCAGTCAATGTTTGGGTAGTTGAAGTCACCCAATAACATAGTGTTTGGAGAGACCTTCAGATTCTCCATTGTTTTCAGGAATGCCAAGTGGGGTTCCTGTAATAGGGAGGGTGTTCTGTAGCAGGCTACAAACTGAAAGGTAGTTTTGCCTGCTGTTAGTTGCACATGGATGGTTTCCAATGCTTCATGCAGTGCCACTAACCTGGAGGTGTAGGTATCTTTGATGAATATAGATACTCCCCCTCCTTTTGTGCTTCGGTCCGAGTTTTGGGGCCGAAATGCATGGTATGAGTTATAACCTGGTAGTGTTGGGGTGCTCTCAGGAGCCTTGAACCAGGTTTCTGTTACTGCACAGACATTGATTTTCTCCATACTGAGGAGAGCCTCGAGTGTGTGCATCTTGAGGTTTAGACTTCTGGCATTGAGTAGCATTACCTTTAGTTGTTTTATCCTTGGGTTGTCTATGGAAGTGGGTTTGTCCTTTGAGCCTTGCCTAAAAAAGGCACTATGGGGGTGGCAAGAGCCTTGGCCAATATACGAAAGCCTAAGGGTGATAGGTGCAAGCCGTCCCTAGCCAAGCAACGTGGCTTGTCGAGCATGTCATCCCAGGCTGACAGACACTGGATCCCCTTTGAATGACACCAATACTTTAGCCAATTGTTGAAACTGATCATTTTGTCTTTATACTGTGGCATCATTCTTGGTGAGGGCAAGATGCTACTCAAGGTCAGGGTCATACCAGCCTAGGCTACATGGTCAGAGAGCTCCTCTATGTCTCTTTTCATGTAGTCCAGGGAGGTATGTCTCAGGTCATTCACACCAGCATGGACAATGAAGGAGTCATACTTGTATTTGCTTTGGAGTGACCTGAGTGCTTGCGTTATGTGGCAGATCCTGGCACCCGACAGGCAGCTTACACCAGCAGACACCTTCTCCTTGTTCAGTGTGGTGAGCGGAACGTCAGTGTGCCAGACAATAGAGTCCCCCATAACAAGTGTATTTGGTGTGTTGTTTGGCCTTAAGGGCTGTGACTGTGAGGCACACTGATTTTGTGATATATGTGATTCATGGGTATTGTTGAGGGGTGGCTGTTGCTTGGATATCAGCTTAGGAGGTCTTTGCTGTTTACGCAGATTTTTATTTAGAGCCTCCAAGTATGTTTTTGTGTGTTTATGTGTTGGGTATGCAGATGCAATAGGTCTGTGTGAGACTGGATTTGTGGTGTAGGTGGTTACCTTTTCCTCCTGACTGACTGTGCCAGTCTTTGGTTGAGAGCGCTCTGCCTCCAGTTTGGCTGTGTAACTGCATCTCTCACATGTATTAGAGTTTGTTGGAAGGAGGAGAGGGTTGTCTGTGTACATAAGGCAATTGTAACATTGCCTCAAAATTCCCAGATTCACCAGCTGGACTGGAGAGTAACCTTGAAACTGACCCTTAGACATACCAGATTAGTATAGGGAACTGTTTTTTTACTGATCAGATTAGGGAAGGGAACTGATTTTTCACTTGATCAGGAAGGACCAATTGGGAGCCTAATACTTATGAGAAGTCAAGGAGGGTGTAGTGCTTTAGTTAGTTAGTGTTTCCTTATAAGAGCTGAGCAAGTGCAGGGCTTTAGAAAGAGAATAGAGTGATTACTTTGAGAGTTTGAACAGTTCTAAGGGAAAAAGTGAAGAGCAGACTTTGTGGAGCCTGGAGTAGTTTAAACCTGTTTAGGCGGCACTGCCCGATGCTGCTCAGTGCGCAAAACCGCGCAAAGAGAGAGTTGTACAGTTTTAAGAGAGAGAGATCAAGGAGTTTAGAATTGACCCAAAAAGGCCAATAAAACTACAGCTTCTAGGTAGTAACCACTCCCCTAGGGACAGGCAGGCTGTTCAGTGTTAACCACTCCCACTGGTGAACACAGAAACTTCCTTTTAGCCCAAGCAAGCACTGGCCTTCTAGAAACTTCTAAACAGTTCAGAACAGCAAATCTGTAACTGAACTTTCTTAACTTTCAGAAAGTGGGAAAAAAGCAAGATTTGTTTTTGTTTTTTTTTTTCTTTTTGTTGTAGTTTAAAGGTAGCAGAGATACACAAGCAGCAAAATAATCACAGTAGTGCAATAAATGACCCCACACTTGAGTGCTAGGCCAAAATCAGGTAAAATGCAGTTTTTAGAGAAAAAAACAATTTTAAATTAAGTCCAACACAGGAAATGCAGTAAACAGGCTCTAGATGTGTACCAAGTACTGTTACTGTTACAGATATAAACTTTAGCAAGCAGGAAAATGCCAAAATGTAGGCGGCAAAGCAGTAAAACTTAACATGAAATCAGAAGAAAATACTTAAAATCACAAAAGTTGCTCCTTTTCTTCTCTCAGCGTTTTCTCTCCTTGGTAGGTGCTTCAGCAACAACTAGAAAGCCTGAAAAGATGCCAAAACCACAAGGCAGCCGGGTTTTAAGAGAGACAGATCAAGGAGTTAAGAATTGACCCAAAATGTCCAATAAAACTACAGCTTCTAGGTAGTAACCACTCCTCCAGGGACAGGCAGGCTGTTCAATGTTAATCACTCCCACTGGTGAACACAGAGACGTCCCTTTAACCCAAGCAAGCACTAGCCTTCTAGAAACTTCCAAACAGTTCAGAACAGCAAATCTGTAACTGAACCTTCTTAACTTTCAGAAAGTGGGAAAAAAGCAAGATTTTTTTTTTTCTTTTTGTTGTAGTTTAATGGTAGCAGAGATACACAAGCAGCAAAATAATCACAACAGTGCAATAAATGACCCCACACTTGAGTGCTAGGCCAAAATCAGTTAAAATGACATTTGTATATATGTTATGCTAATATTTCAAACTATCCAGACTTCTGTTTATGTTTCTTTCTAATTATTTTCATATACTGGGCTGAACCTGAAAATTTTCATTTCTGATCTACCCAGACTAACATATATAAATAAGTTAAGTGTAATCACAGAACTGGAATGAGGATTCTCTGTGAATGACAGAATTACTTTAAGTCATTGTTAACCTAGCTATATTTTGTGGAATGCGAATGTGTGCATCTTCCTCAAATGTATTAATAAATCAGAGCTGTTTTACTTATTGTAATAAAACTGTCATTTTGGTGAAAACAACTCTCAGTGTACACTATCAAGAACTAATATATTTAGGTAACCTTATCTTTTGATTCCATAATTTTCTTACATATAGCTTTCAAAGCAGTAAAAGTTATTGAAATGTCATAATACCTTGATGAAAATGAGAGAGAGATAGAGGGGTTGCAAACTTAAGGAGCAGTTATTTTAAGGGGTGGAGATAACAAGGAGCTTGGGGTGACATACAATGGATAAAATTAGGGCTGAGATTAAAATGCCATGAGTCTTTGTCCATAGCCATAGCCAGGGGCCTTGCCTCCCAACCCATATAAGTCATATGTACTACTTCTCACCTCCATATTTACAGAATATATCATATGACCCTGATCTTCAGAGCACCATTACTGACAGCTGTGAAGAACATACTCCCATGCCTTAAGAGGAAGAAAGGAAGGACACAGGCCTTGGCATTTCAGTCTCTGCCAAATATATATAAGGGTTCTACAACCTCAAGGCTACTGCACTCTGGGTTTTGCTATAAATCTACTTTACACTGGTTTAAATCCAGCTGAGAATAAAGATGGATAACAAGCTTCATCTTAATGGCTAAAGAGGACGAGGATCTGGAAATGGCAGAGACCTTACGGTTGTGCCTCAGATGGTGATAGTGGATGAGGACAGTACCGGCCATGAGGTACATTAATCTGTGTGAGGTGAACTGCTTTATTCCAGTACTGCACTGCATGATGATAAAGCAATGCAGGAGGAGAACATGGAGTACTACATTTAGGATGTTAGAATATGCTCTGCTTATTATAAAAGGTGAAAAATGTTATGTTGAGTGAATCACTGACACATTTTGACAATGTGAGAGTGTGGCTTACAGTGACAGGAGGTAAGGACTGTGAACCAGTGAAGATTAAGATAAGGTACTTTAAGGATAAGAGAGACTGACTCTGTCAAGAATGGAAATAGTTTAAGGTGAAATAGAAGGGGGGGTATAAACCACTGATTAGAATCTCAGTGGGGAAACTCTTGTCTTAAGTTTTTTTAGTCATATATTTGTTAAATTTTACACCTATCCCACTTACACATGCATGTAACATATGTTTCTCATATATTATATTTTTTACATTTGTATTTCCTTCTACATATCAACTCCACCACTTTCACACTTATAGCATCAGGCCCTCAGCCATATTATGTATTAACCTTTTTCCCCTATTACGCTCCCACTACCCACATTGTAATTGACCTGTGCTCTAGATTCTCACCTTCCATACAATGCTACAGTTCTACTGTCATTTTATCCCAGCTAATCCATGTTTGTATTTTCTTTTGCCTTAATCCTCTTTACTTCTCTGTCACTGACCTCCTTTTTCTCTCCTGCTTTCAGTTTCTATGCTAATATTTTGTCTCTCACCTTCCCTTGCTGCCTCCACTGGTTCCATACCCTTGCAGCTCTGTTTCTAACCTGCCCATTACTTTTTCCTTATTACCTACTTTAACTGACCCACTGTGGCATGTCTTCTTTTCTCCCCCATCACATAGCCCTCTGAATATCTAATAATTTAAATTTTCTAAACTCGTCAAGCACCCCTTTTCTTTTGTCATTAATTTATTTTCCAGTATTATCCACCTCTCCATCCCAGCTTGACTGTATCCCACATTAATTACCCACTTCTACCTACTCTGCCATCTTCTGCCACCTTAGACATCAATTTCTTCAGGCATCATTTCCTCTTCTTAAATCCAATATCCTGTATTTAGTGTCTCTCTACTTTTATTTATCCAGCTATTTTGAAACACATTCAACAAACACTTTTCTTTCCCATCTACTTCCATCACCTATACACTGATCAAAAATGTAATTGACCTGCAAAATTGTTGCTATTATCATCTGAGAATGTATGGACCATTTTACCCTCCTGCTGCACATTCCACAGATCTCTTAAATCCCATCTCCAGTCTTCCACTAGCATTTGCAGACATATTCTGCTATTTTTGTTCTTCTCAACAATCATTCCATTTCTTGCTCAACCATCACATTGAAATCTTTTTGAATCACGTTAGCCTCCTTTTCACTGACTACCTCAACTCCACAAAAAAAAAAAAATGAACAAATAAAAAAAACAGTTAAGAGTCTCTTGAGTCATCACTCCAATATGGTCAGACCACCTCACCCTTCCACATTCTCACAGTCTGCTTTAACTTTCTCTTTTCTCATTTCCACTGGATAATATTATCAATCAAGTCACAAATCATTACAGAAACCAATATTCAAAACAGAAACCATCAGATTCTGCACCATACATCTAAATGATTGAAACAACAAACAGAACACCTTTGACATAAAACAAAAAGGAAACACCATTTACATTAATTTGTGCAGGAGACAAGCCCCTTTACACACCCATGTTGCAGGGGAGGGGATGCACCACCTACTCACCTGTGATTTTATATATACTAATTCTGAGATTGCAAAACAGTGATGACAAGGCTGTAAAACCATTACTATCCTGTCTTGTGATCACAAAAATAGAAATCTGGCACCGACAGTAAAACAAGCAGTTAAATTCCAAAACATTTAAACAAATACATATTTCTCCAAAAATTTACAATCAAACCCATAATCACAACCTCAAAATTCCAAGTCAGTCAATGTTTTCTGACAAAATGAAAATGCCAGGGAAGTAAATAGTGTGGGAAGAAATAGCCAGGGAATTGTTATGGCTTGGGCTGTATAGGCCCTAGGGCTGATAGCCTAGTACCAACCTATGTACCTATGAAACCATATATTTGAATTTGTAACTACTGCCAAAAAGGAAACAAAAACTTCATAAACCCCTATCCCTACCAAAAAAACTTTTATACTACACCAAACCAAATGCTACATTAAACATTGCATAGAAATACAGACAAAATGCTTTTATGTGGGGGACTTTGCTCCCCAACATCACTGAAGTGACACTCCTCACTTAAATGGCTTTTACCCCACATGTGGCTTTATGTGGCTTTGTAACTAATAATTCATGTTCAATCATAAAAAAACGCTACACACTATTTTTTCTTTCCCCAAATCCCACTCTCATGAAAAAACAAAATTTACAGTCCACTCCCCTGATAGTACAACTGAAGTCACTTCTCATAGCAAAGTATTCAGGAAGATAGTGGATGATAATCTTAATTTCGACCTGCATATACAAAATTGCAGAAGAAAAACTCATCCAAAACTAGGAATGCTTTATAGAGCCAAAAACATTCTCACTGACACAACTAAAGCCACTTCCCACTGCTTATCTCCTACCCAAACTTCTTTATGGAACTCCCATCATTTCTCAGCTTTAGACATCACAAAATCAGAACTTGAACAATGTTAAAACAAAGTTGCCAAATTTGCAGCATATACCCATTTCAGAAACCACCACTGTATAGTACTAAAAATTCTAAACTGATTAGAATGACCTCATCAACTAATATATACACAACTTTTTAACACCTATAAAATTATAGCAAATCCATCTGCTTGTTCAGCACTAATTAACATTCTACACAACTATATTCGCAATTGGTCATTATGGTCCAGAGATGAAAAACTCCTCTGTCCACAAACCTATCAAATCTGCTGAACATTGTCAATACTCGTACTATGTTGCTAAGACCTGGAACTTCTTACCTCTATTCATCGGGTCAATACTCTCCCTCCCATCCTTTAAAACCATTCTGAAAGACTTCTTAGCCAATAGCTGTCTCTTTTCTTGCTCAACATCAGGATAAACTATATCTCTAAATGTGAGCAAATAACTATTCATATCTTGCATCTCCTTATTCTCCCTTCTTCACTTACTTCCTTACTTCTATCAATTTCTCTTCACTTTCTTTCTCTCTAAATATAACATAAGCCTGTTTTTCTCTCATTTCAAGTTGCAATTTATGTACTAACTTACCATTAATTTCTCTATAAACTGTCTGAAATTTCTCTAACTGTTAAATTATTGTCATGTAACTTGTATCTATTTTTAACCAATGTTTTCATATTATGTCTAATTTGGTATAATTATTTAAATTGTATTTTTGTATTATTTTTAAAGACTGTAAAATTGTTGTTCTTAAAATGTTTTGTAATACTCCCCAGGCCTCTGCTGAAAATGGACTCCTACCTAGTCAGACTTTCTCATAACCAAATGTCAGTAAATAAATAAAAGTACACCAACTCGACAATAATATAACTAGCATGAAAGGGCATTCAGCCCCAAATAGCACAGCATATGCCAAACAAATTTTGATCATTCAAATATTTGACCAAATGTGCACCTTCACTTATTTATTTATTTTATTTATTGGCATTTTTTTACCAGGAAAGTCCAAGTGGTCACATGTGTCCTTTTTCTGCTGATGTTCAGGGAAAAAAGCTCCAAGATATCATATTTAGTCCAAAGGAAGGGAGGAAAAAGTGGACAGCCATTTAACAAACATCTGTTGGTCAAGTAGTTGCTAAATCATAGTAGTGTGGGTTGTGATAGCCCGACAGAAGACAGTTGTTAGAGGAGTTTTTTTGGTGAGAGAATAGATCAAAAGATTTAGAGAAACCAAGGAATACAGAAGAAACAAGTCTGGCTTCATCTCTTACATTGTTAATATTATCTGTGAAAATTAATAAGGCAGTGGTAGTTCCACGGGCAGATCTAAAACAATGATGTGTGGGGTTCAGGACCTTTTCTTGAAGAATATGTAGAAGACTTTGCATGTCAATACACTTCTACAGAAGTGTTGACAAAGTGGATAATATGGTGATAAGTCTGAAATTGCTTAAATCAGATGAGGCTCCTCTTTTATGAAGGAGGATGAAGAAGAGCTTTTTCTATAGAAAAGGAATGTATGATTCTTGGAGAGATCTGTTAATTAGAATGGACACAGGATAGGCTATGAAACTGGCAGTTAGCTTGAGGTACTTTCCTGAGAGATTATCTCCTGAAAGAGAACAGGATTTCAGTTTAAGAAGTAACGATTTGATGTAGGAAGTTGGGATGGATTTTAGGGTGAAACAGGTGGTGTTTGCTGTCTGAGGAGAGGTTATGTCAGGATTGTTGGGAGGAAAATCTTTAGTAAGGGCTTTAATGCTTTCTATAAAATGTGTTTTAAATTAAGCAACTATTTAGGAGGGAGTGTTATTTGAGGCAGGGTTAGGAGTGGTGGATGTTCCAGACTGGAGTATATTATTAATAGCAGACCAGAATTTTTAGGGTTGGAAACCTGATTTAGTAAGGGATTACTGAAGTAGATTTTCTTGTCTGTGATAATCTATCTTTAAGTATGGTTACATAGTTCTTTAAAATGTTGCAGGTTTTGGGGAGCTCTATATTTTAAGCATTCTTTCCAAGCTCTCTCTCTCTTTCATACATTAAGTGCCATGCCTGCTTTGAGTGGATAACCAAGGTCTTTTTGTTCTAGTTGGAGCCAGACTATTAAGAATTTCCAGGAAAAGTGAGTTAAATTTGTGTATGTCTTCCCTGATAGGAATATTTTTTCAGGATAGACTTGTTAAAGGAGCTCAGAATTTTGTTAAATGTATCATGATTAAAATTAGTGAGGTTATGGGAAGTTCTAAGTATGTGTTGTTTAACATGATGGATACCAAGTCTGTTTACATATACAGGCAGGTGATCACTAAGATAATCAGAAAAGTTGCCACTGGAGACATAGTGTAATCTGACACCAATATCCATTTCAGAATTGAGCCACTCTTTTTGGGATATTTATATAATGTATGAAAATGAGTTGAGCCAATCCAAATAAGTTTAGGCTAGCTGATGGATATTTTGTGGAGATAATCTGCCAACTGAAATTAATGTCACCTAAGATTAACTTGTCATTAGAAATTGTATGTGAGAGCCAGTTTAAGATGTTTTCTAGGATTGTAGCATTATTACCTGGGGAAATATATAGAGTACTGTATTACATAGGTGCTTTAGTTAAAGAGAAGGGATAAGGAGACCAGGGTTATGGAATCTGGGAACAGATTGATTGTATGGTAGGATATACAGACAGTCATGAGACTATAACAAAGTAGTGATATTTCAGAGTCATGTGTATGGGGTTTTAGCCATGTTTCAGTTATGGCAAGAACATCTGGTGAATTGTGAAAGTTCTGAGCATGGAGTTCTGAAATGTTATTATAGATGCTACAAGTATCTAAGGAAATTAATTTAAACCGTTTGGGTGAGTGCAAGATAGGTTTGGGTTTTGATGGTTTTGGTGATGGTGGTGTGGTCCTTGTTTTGAAAGGAGATGGGTGGACTGAATAGAAGGGAGGGTTTGGCTTGGGATGAGTTTTGGAGGCTACTAAGGAGTCCAGATGGGAGGAGGGGCCAGGATTGAGATGATCATCCCACAAAGTGGTAAAAGAGAGGGAAAATAGATATGTTTGGTAAGGTTGATTTGGTTTAGCTGTAGCAATTAGTTTTATTCTGGTATGGTAGATGTGATGGTTTAGTAATCTGAATTTGAACTAAAGATTGGGTGAGTCTTTGTATATACTGGAAGTTATTAATGGTAAAGTAGAGTGATTTGAATGATTAGAGGCAGATCACATAGCTGGAGAAATGTGTACAAGATTGAATGATGTATGGTAAGCTGTAAGGTGAAAAACATGAGCAGTAAGGATACAGTAATATTTAAGAAAAGCACAGCATGCAGCTTTGTAGAGAGGTATGTCAGGGCAAGAAGAGCTAGAACACTGGGGTATGAATATAGTTGGGGTAGAAAGGGATAGCTGAGTCAGGTGGATCATGTAAGTTGTGATAACTATCAGTAAATATAAAAGAGTAAAGAAAGTTAAATTGCTCTAATGCAGACTGATGGTCTAGGAATTCTGTGTATATTTTAACCAGGGTATGCCTATATTTATGTGTATGTCTTTAAGAGGGGTGAGAAGTAGGTAGAGTTCTGGGTGGAGAACAACCTATAGTTCTATAACTATCATTAACCCACTGGTTGATATGATTAGAAAAACTCATAGCTGAATCTACCCATATACCCAGGTTCTTAAATGAGTCTTCAGTTTCAATCGCTGTGTACTGTATTAAATATTCACCTTTCAGTTTATGTCTCCCAAATCTCATATGCTTTGTTTTTTATGTATTTATCAGCATAGTATTCTCCTGTGCCCAAATGGTCAATTTAGTCAAGTTATTTTGCAGACATGCCTTATCTGTAACACGTTTACCCAATTTCAGGTTGTTTGCATATACACTGTAGAACACCTCAGCTGAAAAAGTTAGGTTAGGGCTGAAAGATACAATCTAAACAAGTAAGACGCTAGGACAGAGTCCTGTGGGACACTCTCAGTATAACCTAGGATTTCACCTGTCCAGTTGCTGTATGATACTTGCCATGTCCTATTTGTAAGCCATGCAACTATCCATCTTATCAAGAGTACATAAGTACCTAGCTGTACTAATTTATTGATGAGTTTTTTGTGTATGTCTCTGTCAGATGCTGAAGTTGTCTATATAAATTACATCACAGCACAATGTTTCATTAATAGATGTTATTATATTGTTTTAGAGAATGGGCTTACTGATGAGAATGAGTCCACCGCTTCACGGCAGCTTATCAAGCCACTGTGGAATTCGGACTGAGAAAATTGGAATGGCAGCCATTATTTTACGTTCGCTAAGCAGTGCTTTTGCTGTTTAGTGAGTGTAAAATAAAAAGTGTGTGTGTGTGTGTGTGTGTGTGTGTGTGTGTGTGTGTGTGTGTGTGTGTTTGTGTATGAGGGAGAGAGAGAGTGTATGTGTGTATGAAAGTAAGAGAGAGATGATCATGTGTGTGTGTGTTCATATTGCAGTCTGCTTGTGTGAGTGAATGTGTGCATAAAGCAAGAGTGACTGTGAATGTGTGAGAGAGAGAGATCGAGAGAGACTGAGAGCGATCATGTGTGAATGAATGCCTATACGAAAGCAGAAGTGACTGTGTGTGTGTGTGTGTGTGTGTGTGTGTGTGTGTGTGTGTGTGTGTGTGTGTGTGAGACATCAAGAAAGTGACAGTGATGTCTGAGTGAGTGCATGTATGAAAGCATAGAAGACTCTGTGTGTGTGTGTGTGTGTGTGTGTGTGTGTGTGTGTGTGTGTGTAAGAGAGATTGAGAGAGTGTAAGAGCGATCTTGTATATGAAAGCTGTATATGAGAGAGAGAGAGAATGGGCTGTCTGTAAATTATTTTTGACTTACTTTTTTAAGTACTGTATTATTTTTATATATATTTTTGATGTAAAATGTTTCCTCCAACACCATTAACATACACTATAGCAATTTTGAAACATTAGGCGGAGGAACTATAGAAAATCATGTTACAGGTGGTAATAGATTTATTTTCAACATGTGCATGCTGATATGTGGTTTCAAGTCTCAACCTATCCAGTTCTGACAATAACTTATCCAGTATTACCTTCTCCATTATTTTTCCACAACATGAAAGTAGACTTAAGGGTCTATATGACTCTGGGTTTCTCCTACTCCCCTTTCCCCTAAAGACAGGTTTAACAAGCACATGTATCCAATCTTGAAGAATCTCCCCATATTTATATGACCTAATGAATAATAGATATAATGGTATCGTAAGTTCTTGCCAAAGTGTTCTCAGGTCGTTGTTACTAATTCCGTCTCCTCCCCATGCTTTGTTTGGATCCAGTTTGCACATTTCTTTTTCAGTATAATCTAATTTGATTCCAGTATTTGGGGTTGCCTGGATGTCACTAGGCAACTTACCACCCCTTTTGTGGAGCCAAACTGTTTTGCATAAGCTTTTGTAAATATATCTACAATCTGTTGTGTTTGAGAATAAATTTTAGAATCTGCAGACAGTTTATCAATTTGTGTGTCTTTACTCCTTCCACATCATATGTATCTATAAAAAGGTTTCCTATTATGCTCAATATCTTTGTATAAATTTTCTTCAAATTTTTCTTGATCTTGTCTCGCACTATGCTTAATCTGTTTGCCCAGCTTATTTATTTCAGCTGTCAAAGTTGTAGTTAGAACACTCTTCCATTTCTTTTATTTTTTTATATCACCTTAATCAGATACTTTGTTCTTATGGAAATATATTCCCTGATGCTGTATGCCTAGATCCTGATGTTAAACATTTTTAGACTTTTTGCAGTCAAACAATTTCTCTTTCAAAACTTTTTACATTCCATCTGCAGTTTTTCTGCTGAACACCTCACTCCAGTTTGTTTTACATAGTGACTGTTTTGCTTCCATATAATCTGTAATTAATCTTCTGGGCATTGGTTTAGATTTCAGTTTGGCAGAATAATCTAGCAACAAATGAACCTTTATAACCTCATGATCACTGCACGTCAACAGTGGTAAAACTTGACTTGATGTAACAGTAACTTCTTTAGGAACACAAACAATGCCTGGTATGCTCCATCCCCTGGTAGTTTTTTAAAATCTGAAGTAATTGTTGCTCCTGAATATACATTGTGAATAATTTCCTTACTAACATTGTTAAATAAATATTATTCCAGTCTGTTTCTGGTAAATTTAAGTCCCCAGCTAATATTATTCTTCCCTCCTGCGTTTTATGCAATAAATGCATGAATTACTTCAGGTCATCTGCACTTGACCTTGGTGGTCTGTACACTCCAACAATTGTTATATGTTCCAGGATTGTCTTTATTGTCACAGTTACACAGTCTATAGTATTGGTGTTATCACTGAACATGTAATAATCACAGGTTTCATAACTATCTTTAATCCCTAACATAACACAGCCACCTGATTTTTTGTCTGAATGTCTGTTATAGTAAAAAGATCTGTACCTTAACAGAACTAGTTTATAACCATTATTTTTAACCATGTTTCACAAACAATAACAACATCAATCTTGTGGGAACATAGCAAATTTTCCAATAAAACAACTTTATTATTAATGCTCCTAGCATTAACAACCATCAGAGATGCATCAAATGTTGCTATCTGTGAAATGTAAAATTTTCGACCTGTCAAAAATCCTGCCTAGTGTTTGTCAAATATTGCAAAATATCTGCTGAAAAAAATATCTTCCCTAATCATGACAAATGCTCTCCATCCTGTCTGAACACGTGTGCCCAAAACTAAACTTGGATGCTCTACATATTTCCATTTTTAAAACAGGAAGCACAAGGGATATGCTACTCCATACTGTAGTTACAGTAGTGCTGTTTAGAAGGATTAAAGTAGTGCAAAACACTATGAATCTACAGGTGAGTTTTCCTCAGACAGTTACAGTTTCACAGCCAATGCATTGAGTTCAGTAAAGTTTGCAGAGAGGATTGGAGCAAACTAAATTTGGTTGAGACAGCAGCAGAAAGAGCCTAACCAATTACCTAAAGCATAATAAGGTCAGACAGTCATGTAATAGATATTGTTTAAGGTTGTAAGCATGGGTTATGTGGTAGGACCCTGCACTCTCACTACTATTATAAGACAACAGGCAATAACAAGTAGGACAGCAATCCACTGTAAGCCTTAAGTGAATAGCGCAATGGCCCTACACAACATCACAATGGTGCACTCCAATTTCCCCGCTGAAATGTACCTGTGTGACTGAGCTAAGAACTCAGGATGTGTGAGCAGTAGTCAAGATTGTTTTGATTTTGTTGTTTGTTAGCAGAAGGGATGGTATTTCAGAGAAAGAGTCTTGAATTTTAGCTTAGTTATAGAACTGAGCATGCAGTGTCCTGTAACAGCATGAAAGAAGCAAAGGAAAGAATGAATACTGGAATGCTCATGGTTTATTATTTGAATGTTTGACCAAGCACATTACAGATATATAAGTATATCTACTTCTATACACAAACACACATTTCTATACATGCGCATGTGAGCCACTCAAATACATGAAGTTCCAGTGCTTTCCCTTATATACTTTTCTTTCCTTCCATCCTGTTCCTCCTTATGTAGCCATGCCTGGATGATTTTCATCCTCTGTAGTCCAGTTCCCTCCACTTCTGTGTGGAAATGATTTGATGGTGACCAACACATATCAAGACAGGCAGTCACAAGAGCACATATAAGAGTGACCAACATGCAGCTTGGGTGGACTTCCTTCTATTAAGGAAAGGGCACTGGGCTAGAATCAGTGATAGCAAAGTCACTCCCAGTGAAACAGTTGGCCCACAGGATACACATCATAAACCACTGGTTGCCACAGTCAGCTACAAACAGTAGTCAGAATAGGCTCTAAGGTCAACAGAAGTTGGGCTTAAGACCTGGACTATGACTGAAGAGAAAGCACAAGAGTTTAAAGCATTACTCATGGTTATAGCACCTTAAGAAGGAAAGGAAGTAGGTGGAGTTGAAGGAAAATGGCAGGGCCTCAAAACAGCATGTGTGTGGACTACAGAACAGATACAGTATGTGACCAAGCCAGGTATGGAAATAAGGTACATAATGAAAGCTGATGGTGGAATGTTCAGGAAGTCATCAAAGCAAAAAAAAAAGAAAGAAGGAGTGCTGGAAAAGTGTGATGTAGGAAGGACAAGACAGGCTAGGAAAGAATACTGACTGCTTAACAAAGGGGCTAAGAGAACAGTTGCAATAGCAAAGAAGAAGGCATCAGAGGCAATATATCAACTTATGGAAAGTGTCTTGGTAGATGAGTACAAACACAAAACCAAGAAATGTAGGAGTCCAAATAACAACCCAAGACACTTGCGGAAGAATGTAAGTCTACTCCAGGTACTGTAGTTCCTTTTCTTTAATATAGCACAAACAAAAATAAAAAATACAAAATTAATATTTAAGTAGATGATAAAACAACTGTGAATACAAAGTGCTTTACATCCCACCTAGTGGTGAGACTTCTTCAGGTAAAGTAATTCACTGAACCAGTGCATTTAAATACAGTCCATGGTGCAAGCATGTTATTAGTCGGCCAATGGATGAGGACTATTCCCAGCACACTGACTAATGCTGTGAGGATCCACTCAGTAAATAATTACTTCTTTTAAAACTTTGTTCAAAGCACCATCTAAACCTGTTAATAAGGCAAATATATATATATATATATATATATATATATATATATATATATATATATATATATCCATATATATACACACACACACACACACACACACACACACACACACACACACACACACACACACATAGCAGCTCAAACTCATGTTATATAAACATCCAGTTATTAGAAATATTTAAATATTTAAGAACCTTTAAAAATATTATTGTTTACAATGTTTAAAAGTGTATATACTTAAAATGCTTGTAATAAAAAATACTAATGCTAAAGTAGAAAAAAGTAAAATGTACTGATGTATAAAAGTGCACAGAAAACTTTTCTGTCTTATACAGCATGTCATGACATCCTATGTTTAAACATTGAGGTAAAAAATATATATGGATACATAGAAGTGCAAACAACATTCCTATCTGTACAGTGTGGCATGGCATCCACCATCTGAATTGTGCATTGCTAATTTAACTGCTATTAAAAGCACATGCATATTAGCTTGTAACGTAACAACGGGTATGTACTTGACATAGCTAGTTTGGTTCCACGGTTCATCATGTTAGTTATCTCTGAAGGTTTTTTAACTTTAAAATACAAGAAATAGAGTAAACCTCATTTAACCCAGGATAAGCACAGGCCGTAGTCCTGAGTTGCCACAATAATTCTAACCTTTCTAAATGTAAGGATTCTGTGCCCCCTCTTCCATCAGAATTCACACTGTCTATTGTCTTAAATTTAAATGTGTGGCTTGTATATTCCTGTTTGTGTCTACTTAGGGTATTCTCTTGACTCCCTTTCTTTATGTGGTACAGGCGGCTAAATGAGGTTTGGCAATGCACAATTCAAATGGTGGATGCCATGCCACGCTGTACAGATAGGAATGTTGTTTGCACTTCTATGTAGCCATATGTATTTTTTACCTCAATGTTTAAACGTAGGATGTGATGCCATGCTGTATATGATAGAAAAGTTTTGTGTGAACTTTCATGCAACAGTATATTTTACTTTTTTCTACTTTATCATTAGTATTTTTATTACATGAATTTTAAGCATATACACTTTTAAACATTTTAAACAATGATATTTTTAATGGTTCTTAAGTATTTAAATATTTCTAATAACTGGATGTTTATATAATATGAGTGTGAAGTACTATGGTACAACACTGGTCAAGAGAGTGTGTGTGTGTGTATATATATATATATATATATATATATATATATATATATATATACACACACACACACACACACACATATTAGCAGGTTCAGAGGGTGTTTTGAAAGAAGTTTAAAAGAAGTAATTATTTACTGAGTGGATCCTCACAGCATCAGTCAGTGTGCTGGGAAAAGCCCTCACCAACTGGCTGACTAATAACATGCTTGCACCATGGACTGTATTTAAATGCACTGGTTTTAGTGAATGAATTTACCTGAGGAAGTCTCACCACTAGGCAGGACAAAAAGCACTTTGTATTCACAGTTGTTTTATCATCTACTTCAATATTCATTTTGTATTTTTTATTTTTATTTGCGCTATATTAAAGAAAAGGAACTACAGTACCTGGAGTGGACTTACATTCTTCTGCAAGTGTCTTGGATTGTTATTTGGTCTTGGTAGATAACACAAATAAACTCTATCAGGTTGCAAGGCAAAGACAGAAAGATAAAGAAGATAGTCATGCACCCTTCATAAGCAATGCCAACAACAACCTGCTCATCAATCCACAGTACATCAAAGGCAGACAGAAGTTGTACTTCCAGTTATTTGTTAATGAAGAAAACCCAACCAAAACTGTACTGCCAAAGAAACAGCTAACAATGAAAGAAGAGGAGGGGGCCACTGCAGAAGAAGTAAGAGTAGCAGCAAGGAAAATGAAGGCAGGGAAAGCAGCAGGCTGACAATAGGTCACAGCAAATAATGATCATGCTGTTGGGTGGGATGGGGAGAAATGGCTCCTGAGGGTACTCATAGCAGTGTAGAGAGAAAGGCATATCCTAAGTAACTGGAGAACAAGCATACTAGTGCCAGTGTTCAAGAACACAGCTATGGGCAGTATAGAGGTATCAAGGTCCTATCACTCTGGATGAAAGTTCTGGAGAGGGTGACTGATAAATGATTATGCAGAGTAGTAGAATGTAAGATGGGAGATGAACAGTTCAGATTCAGATCAGGATGTAGCACTACTGATCCAGTGCTTGCAGTGAGACAAATAGTTGAGAAGAAGCTAGAAATGAGGAAGGAGTCCAACTGGGCATTCATAGACCTGGAGAAAGCATGTGACAAGGTCCAAAGAAAGCTGATTTAGGCAGTCCTATGGTGGTTTGAAGCAGAAAAGTTGAAGATGCATAGAGGTCATGGAGATGAATTGGCTGAGATGATTGGTAGGATGTACATTGTGGGGCAGATGAAAAAATTAGGACATCAGAGCAGAAGACATAGTAGCCTCATTTGCAAAAAAGGTCAAAGAGAACAGATTATGGTGGTTCAGGCACAAAAAGAGAAAAGCAGAAGACAATCTGGTGAGGATGATTCGGGACAGACAGAAAGACAGCAAGAGGAAATGAGGGTGTCCAACAAAGAGGTGAATAGATTGTGTGAGGGAAGACCTGTGACAGTCAGGAATGAGTGCTAAAGGAAGTAGGAGAATGCCACTGAATAGAGAGAGATGGTGATAGTTGACATGAAACCTCGACTCCATGTAGAAAATTGAAAAGGGGGTTTGATGATGATGATGATGATGATGCAAATCATTGTGTCTTTTTTTTGGTGGGACAGCAGGATCTGTATCATGTATTACAGCTCTTAAAGCTGTCCCAAGGAGGCTTCTGTGTGTGTTACATCATGTGATCTGATCATAACATTTGCTAGAGGTACATAACACAGCGGATTATGATCAGGTCTCTGATCACAGTGAACTTGCTATGTGTTCAAGGTGTGGATGCAAAGTAAGTTCACCTTGAGAGAGGATTGAAGTAAAACTTGACAGGTGAAACTTGACATCAGTGTTGTGATCTTCTAATATTGTCAGTCAGAGACATCTGATTATATTTCCATGTAGTGCATGACATTCTAGGTGTTCCAGTGTCTCACTAGCTACCAAAAAAAGGCATGGAACATCTCTTAGCACTGCCACACAGATAGTGGCAAGCAGCTATGTAGCTTCTAATAGACTTACAGCTTTAAAAGCTGTTAAACACTTCAGTCTGCCTTCTTCTTTGTGTGTCCTTTAGAAGCATTTTACAGCTTTCAAATCTCTTTTAGCTTCTTGCTGTTGTTTCATTAGTTGCTACTGTATATGCTGTAGCATGAGCCTGGAGCATAACAGCTCTGAAAGCCATGACATGACACATCAGGGAGGTTGCAAAACAAGGTTGCATTTTTCTGATTTTAGAACATAATCTGAAAACTCTTTGTATTACAATATATGTTATGTACTTTTCTGACAAACTTATCTTTTTTGCTAATTTCAAAGCATAATCAGCACATTCCATATGCTGCCATGAAATTTTAAGTTAAAAGACCAAAGCAAGAAGAGATAAATCAGGAGGAAAAACTGTGAGGCATTTGGCTTAACACTTAAAACTACTGTGACCTTTTTTACAACATATTAACTATTTTCAAGTTTCTATCAGAATTGGCTTTAATGAAAAATGCTTTTTTTCTACACCAATGTTATATGCTGTACATCAGATCAGTCTTTTTAATTTGATTAAAGACAAATGATATCAACTCACAGACTCATATACAGACATTTCTATTAGTTAAAGACGAAGTGGCTATTCAATTCTTTCACCTGAACAGGTATATGTTCTTTTGATACTTTTCAGCTAAGAACCACATAGTAATATGTAAGGACCTGCCTGTGGCGGCAGTCTGAGTAATGTTCAAAAGATTGTAGAAACTTATTGTTCCTTTCTTTCATCACCAACAGCACTTCTAATGAGACAATACCAAGCATAACATTGCTAAACACCTTACTGATATTTTCTTTTTAGCAAACAGCACAATACCTGCCATTGTGCCAACAGCATTGTAGTACTCTGTAACTGGCTCCACCCACCCTGCTTGATGTGCCAGTCTGATAGACCTGATCAGTGAAGTGTCTGACTGACAGCAGTGGTGTGAAGAGGTATAATAGCTTTGTTGTAAATGTCAGGTTGTGCTTTAATAAGCTCAGATGTCATTGTTGTTGTTCTTTCGGATTTTCCTGGTTAGGGGTCGCCACAGCGGAACTCCGGTCTGCTAATGATTGGCAGTTGATTTTTATGGTGCCGGCCAGCCCGACACCCAACCTTCAACGAGGCATGCCCATTCACGCATGTCTTTCGAACACCACTCGACTGCAGGGAGGACATGCAGACTCCACACAGAAGGCACTCCAGCCGAGAATCGAATGAGAGAACCTCTTGCTGTGAGGCAACAATGCTACCGCTGCACCACTGTGGCTTCTTTAATAAGCTGAGATACATTAACTAATTTAAGGATTCCACTATTACCTCTCACCTGTACAGATTTTTGCAGAATGTCCAGGTTATTGCCTCATATTTTTAGTCTGTTCCTCATAAAAGCTGTGTTTTTTTTTGGAGAAATCACTTTGATGATTTAAGGATTAAAGTCAATAAAAAATGACAATCATTAGAGTTTCAGACTTCATATCCTTCAGAAAATGTATGATTACACAAATCTTGTTATTCTAGCAACTGTCTAAGTTTATGAGTAGTATTTAAAATGTGTACAAATAATCCAGTAAAGGCAAAGGGTAAGAAAGCCCAGAACACTAATAAAAACAAAAACTATACCCCGAACAGCGAAACCATAAAGCCACGAACTGAAGATTTTTAGCAGACAGTCGTTTATTAACATCAACGGATAACCAACAAAAAATAAGGCACATTAATGAAATTAATACTCCGTTTTCATTTTGAATGACTTCATCAGATGGGGGCTGTGTCAAGTTAATTCTATTTAAATAAAAAAATCATTAACCAATGAATGTCTACGAACCTTAAAAGCACACAAAACCATATACATTTATATGTATTACAAATAATAAAACATTCAAAAACACGAGTGAATGCTTAAAAAATAAAACATACTTTTAAAAATCCTTTATGTAAAATACCATTATCAGCGAACAATTCATATGCATGTTGTAAATATACTTAGTACTTGTGCATAAAATAAATGGCTGCAAGAAAAACAAAATAAATATATGTTGGAAAAAGTAATAAGGGAAAAAACATTCATACTTCCTATAACTTAGCAGCTCTTAATTTTAAGAGTGGAACCAGTGACACAAACTCATTTAAACCCGGCCTTTTATTAGATTCTAAAGACAATTGCCACCATAATTCTCTGTACTCAATAGTTTCTTCCCACATGCCACCTCTTTTATCCAGGCTTATTTTTTCTATTACAAAGAATCTAAAGGCGGCATGTGGGCATTCCAAAGTGTGTTTGTACAGAGCATTATTGTCTTTCTTAGTTTGTATGTCATATATATGCCCATATATTCTCCTCTTAAGCTTTCTTTCAGTTTTTCAAATATAGAAAGACTGGCAGACTTGACAAAGAGCTAAATATACTAGACCACTAGTTTCAAAATTATTATTTTAAAGTAATATTTCTACTATCTAAAGTAACACTTTCTTTGTTTATAATAAACTCACAGTGTGAGCACCAGCCACATTTAAATGTGCTCCATCTCCTTTTATTATTACCCTCACCAAAATTATTGTTTCTTTGTAGATAGTTTTTCAGATTTCTTCCATTCTTATACACCACTTTTATACTTTCATTGTTAATTATTTCCAAATCTGTAAACATACAGAAATTGTTCCATTCCTTATTGATAATGTTACTTACTAATCTTGAACTACCATTATATTCAAGAATTAAAGAGCTATCAAAAACACCAATGTTTCCCCTAGGTTTCAGTATGTGCAATTCAGCATCTTGGCCCAAAATAGGTTTGTATCTTCCTTCCCTCTCTTTACAGACTTCCATCTCTATTTCTTTAAGAAGGTTATCTGGGTACCCTCTTTCCTTAAACAATTGTTTAAGGAAAAAAACTTCAGCTAGGAAGTCATTCTGTTTCGAAGTCATATGACAGGATCGGATAAAACTGTCCTTTCACAATATTCTCTTTAAAATAGAAAGGGTGGGCACTATCAACATGTAAGAAAGAATTACAGTAGGTGTTTTTCCTATAAATCTTAGACTGAAAACTATTATTTTCCTTATAAACTTCAACATCTAAATATTGCAATTTATCAGGGGAATAATTAAAAGTGAACTTTAAAAAACACGTGCTTGTATTTAAAAATTCAATAAAATCATACAATTAATTTTCAGGTGCAATCCATAAAACACATATATCATCTAAAAATCTCTTATACAGGCTCCGACTATGATTATATATGGAGCGTAAAATGTATTTTTCCTCCCATTTAGCCAAGACTAGGTTAGCATAGGTGGGTGCACAAATTGCACCCATCGCCACACCATTTATTTGATGGAAAATTTCTCCATTAAAATAAATATAATTACATTTTAAAACTAATTCAGTTAATTGCAAAACTAGCAGACATTCATCATTAGTAAGTGTACCATCTTCATATATAATTTCCTCTAAAAGTGATGGGGTATACAAGTAAATAAATCAACTATATCTATAGTTAGAAATCCCATATTCTCATTAAATAATTCTTGTTTGAAACTCGTTAAAAGATCCCAGGAATCCCTTAAAATATTAGGTCTCTTAAGCCACAAAGCTTTGAGTTTGGTATCCACAAATTTAGCCAAGGGGATTGTCTTTGAGCCCTCAGCCGAAACTATAGCCCTTAGTGGTGGATCCATCTCATTTTTATGTGTTTTTGGGATACCAAAAATCATAGGGATCTTGGGCTTTTCCACAGTTAAAAAGCTTTTTAATTTTCTCATCAATGAGACCTTCCATATATAAATCCTCCAACATCTTATCAATCCTACTATAAGATATATTTATCTCATTCTTGGAGACACAAATATGTTTACTTGTGTTTCTTAAAATTTCATTCATCTTAGATTCATATGTCAAGGTGTCCATTAAGACAATCCCCCCACCTTTGTCAGGCCACAAAACATCGACAATGCAAATTTCAACACGTTAGTACACGTGCCAAGCACTGACCTCAGTGCATACAAAATTAAAATTAAAAATATTGGAAGGGGTGCAGAGAAACTTGCTGCCCCCACTATGAAATACTATAAACATTTTTCTAATTTAGTGCAAGTCATATATATGGCTGTCATACAATTTGCTGTAAAGCACTTTTGATGAAAGAAAAATTGTCGGCTATTTTGTTTGCTTTCTATTTAACAAGTGCTTTATGAGTCTTTCATGGGTGCTTCTTACATGAGATCATTATCCAATGGGTTAAGGAAATCTCTCTTTTTCCCCACTGTTGTGGGATCTTGTGTTTGAGATATATATTTTAGTATGGATTTTAGGAATTTAGGGAGGCTTTTCCCTGTGTATGTGTCATTAGGCTGTTTGACCAAACATAATCTATTCGTATACAGGATAAAAAAAAAAGCCCGATGAGTCCATTATTGCCAATTGCTTTTTCAAGTTCATTTGTTCAACAGAGCAGGTGATCATAGATACTTTTGGGAGACTGCTGTAATAGCAGGGATGAGAAATATGCCTTTTCCCCACTATTGTCCAGTCTCGGAGTTTTTATATTTAAGTAGCAGGGAATGTTGGGTGTGACAGTAGTGTTGTTTAGCAAAACAAGCATACAAAAAAGATAATTTTGAAATGTTATGCTCTGCTTTTATTTGAGGGAGAATGCATAGCAAAACAAGCATACAAAAAAGATAATTTTGAAATGTCATGCTCTGCTTTTATTTGAGGGAGAATGCATATTGCAGTGTTGGCAGTGTTGAGTGCTATTTTTTTTCAATCAAAGATAATCAGAACTTTTGTAGAAAACTTATTTTAGGTGTCTATCTATCTATCTATCTATCTATCTATCTATCTATCTATCTATCTATCTTTCTATCTATCTATCTATCTATCTATCTATCTATCTATCTATCTATCTATCTATCTATCTATCTATCACCAAACATGCATGTCCACAGCTAGTGGGGTTTAGCTTTATTGGTCTAAACGTAACCATAAAGACAAAAAGTAAAAATGTCATGGACATTCAGAAGACATATAGCTGAAACGCTTGATGTTTTTTGGGGTCATTTGCATGTATCCCAAAGGCCTCCATTACAGAAGGTTTTAGGTATCACACAGTGAAAACTCCAGCATGGCTGGTTTTTCTTGTAGTTTTTACTGAACGGACATTTTACTCTTTGGTTTGATGTTAATCAGTATATTTTTTCAGGCACACTAATCTTTATGGGTATCATCTGGCTGTAAAGACCCAGTGATTTTGAAGAATAGCCACATTATTTACATATGTTGTATTGAGGTCAATACAAAGGTTGAAACTTGTATGCTCATGGTTAGTGGGGTTTGACTTTATTGGCTATATATACAAACAGAGATACAGGTTATATATATATATATATAAATTGATAAATATATATATATATATATATATATATATATATATATATATATATATATATATATATATATATATATATATATATATATAATTATTGCAGTAAATCAATATGTACATGAAGAAAAGAAGGACACCACAGCCCCCCCCCAAAAAAAATCCTTACAGATACAAGGAGAATATGCAATCTCTATCCAAACAGCTACCAGTAGAAATGATGGCACCTTACATCATGGGGCTGTGAGGAAAGTGTCTTACCTCAAAGACACCATTCTCTATGTGTTTGTAGAGGTACATGAAAAATAAAGTATACCAGCCCAGACCATAGGTTTTTACAGTAGTCCTTTGGTCAATTCTTTGAAAAAGCAATAGTTTCTGTCCTGGCCTTTTTTTCTTATACATTTGCTCTTTCTACAATGTACATATCTATCTATCTATCTAGCTAGCTATCTATCTATACACAAAAGTTCTGTAAAGTGCCACACCTGATACTCACCTGTGCTCATAGTACAAGAAAATCTTGTTCTTTGAGTAAATCGTATGTACCCAAACTTTGGCGCACTGCATACATCCATCCACTCCACAAAGGTGGCAAAAACTGTAACATCTCAAATTTCCGCCCCATAGCTATCCTCTCCCCTATCTCCAAACTTCTAGAAAAATGCACCCACCTTCAGCTTTTGCCATTCCTTAACAAACATCAGCTATTCTCTCCTACCCAACACAACTTCTGCCCAGGACACAGTACCATCACTGCCCTCCACTCCTTCTTACATACTGTTAACTCAGCTTGTGACACCGGTCAAATAGTATTCTCAGTCCTGCTGGACTTATCTAAAGCTTTCAATACCATCTCCCATACCCATCTACTAAACCATCTGTCTAATCTCAATTTCTCCTACAAAACACTCACCTGGTTCTCCAGCTATCTTTCAGACAGGTCCCAGGCTGTCAAATGGGGCCAAGACACTTCCACCTTCCTTCCTACCCCCACTGGGCCCAGTACTATTCAATATCTTTATCCATGACTTTCACAAAGCCATACCCAACACCAAAATTGTGCAGTATGCTGATTATTCCACCTTGATCTGCTATGCCTCTAACCTATCAGATCTCCAATTACTGACACAAACAGCCTTCTCAATAACTGAAAACTGGATGCTCCATAATCACCTCGCTCTAAATGCCAATAAAACTAAAATCCTCCTATTGTCTTCTTCAAAATCCTCCCCTATCAATAAAAATTCTCTCCAAATCACCAGCCATAACAACTCCATAATAGAGGTCGTTATGGTTGCCACCTGTCCCGTTGTCAGCACGACACTCACGGGTTGAGCTGTCTCATCCTGTTGCCCGCTGTGGAAAGTAGTGGGACTTGAAAAGTCCTGCTTTTCAATCGCACTGAATTGACGTTGAAAAGCCACAATTACTTCCGGCTTTTCCATGGCAATTCAGTTACATCACCAACCAAGACCTACAGGCAAAGCTGCTGCCTGTTAGGTCCAGGTGTTGTAATTCATGCAGCAATTGGCTACAATTCCTGAAAGGGGTGGGGATTGGGGCAGGAAGAGCCCTGCAAAGATCATGGCTGTAGGAGTGCTTTGTTTTAAGCACTTCTGCAGCTGCTAAAAAAAAAAAAGGCAAGATTTTTTTCTAACGAGCCAGCCAGTCAGCTATCCATCCATTCATCCAGCCATCCATCCATTCTTCCAACCAGTCAGCCATCCAGCCAGCCATGCATTCATTCAACCAGCCAGCCACCCATCCATTCAGCCAGCCATCCACCCAGCTATCCAGCTAGCCAACTATCCATCCATCTAGCCATCCAGCCAGCCAGTCATCTATCCATTCATCCAGCTAGCCAGCCATCCATCTATTCATGCAGCCAGCCATCCATCCAGTCATTCATCCATCCAACTGCTACTCCTACCAACCAGCTAGCCACTCCAGCAGCTGGCCAGCCAGTCAGCTAGCCACTCCAGCAGCCATCCGTCGTACCCATAACAGCATCTCCTTCACCGTTCTTGTGGTGACATCATGGCAGAGGGTGTGGCCAGTGTCATATTGGCCACACCCCCATGTCCCACTTTGGTCCGCTGCAAAGGTGGCAACCCTATTCCATCTGCCAAACTTCTTGGTGTCACTATTGATGAACATCTAAAATTCAAACCTCACATCCAGCTAAACATTAAAAAAACCCACATAAAACTCGGTTTACTACATAGAAACAACCACTTTCTCTCTCCTGCCACAAGATGTACTCTCACCACTTCCTTTCTCCTCCCCTCCCTACTGTATGGCACCCCACTGCTTAATAATTTATCCTCTACACTCACCCCCAAACTGGAAACTTGTTACTATAAAATCTCCAGATTTGCTACCAAAGCTAAATCCTCCTCTCATCACTATGTCTCCCTTCTATCGCTAAATTGGCTTGAACTCCCCAACCAACTTGACTTTCTCCAAATCACCACAGCCCACAGATTACTATTCCAACCTACTAGGTGTCCTGCACTATCCAATATTCTACAACCTTATATGCCTCAATGAACCTTTAGATCCACTCACCAAAACCTAATCACTGCCTCCTATCCTTCTCCTTAGCTAAAAAATGGAACTCTCTCCCCCCATCTGTGAGGACCTGCAACAACCTAGAAAACTTTAAATCTCATCTACATTCCTACCTTTATTTAAACAGGAAATGTAACTGTACTCTTCACCCCATACCCCCCAAGCACTCCTCTGCTTTACTCCTGGCTAACCGCTCTACCTAGCTAACCTCTCTCACAAATAAAGTTAGAATAATATCTAAACTATAATTTTTAGCCTCCAGGCTATTTGCCCTATCTTTCTCTGCCAAATAAAATGTTCATCATTTGTTTTCTTTGCTGAATGCCACTTGTTGATTGTTATGCTATGTTTGCTTTGCAATCATTCATGTATCTAAACCATGTATTGTACTATGCTTGCATTCTGTATGTATTGTGTATGTATTGTGAAGCTTTTCTCCCTGGGCCTCCACTGAAAACGGGCTCCCCAAGCCCAGTGGACCTCTCCGTTCATCAAACGGAAATAAATAAATAAATAAATAAATACAAATTAAATTTTAAATAAACTACCTTAGTCTGAGATGAACACCTTTTCACACATAAAACCGTAAATCACTATACTGTAATCTGTGGCCACACTCTGAGTTGTGTCATTTTTATTGTGAATTTCTAAATACTACCATACTAAAATCTACGTACTCACTTTCTTCTCCCTTTTGTACACTGTCCCTGCTCCCTTGTGTTGACAAACTTCTTGTCCATCACATAATTTTATCATCTCCCTATTACATGTATATCTCAGTGAGTAGGCTGCTGTCCTATCTCATTAGCATAAGCATCAGCATCAACCCCCCCCCCTTTCCCATTTTGTACATGGAGTCAGGTCAGGGTGCCACATCAATAGTGACCATCGGCTAGAGCCAATATTCACATCACTGTTTTGTTAGTTGCTCCCTAAGTCTTACTGTAGTCTACAGTTAAAATTATTTCCCAGCTTTCCTTACTGTTATTGTATAAAAAGGCTATCTATATTTTGTCTACAAATGCAATCTGTAAATCTGTATTTTCCTATGCAAACAGAGCATTTCTATCTGCAGCATGCTCCCACTTATGCCCTGCCACCTAGAAGACCACAAACACACTATCCTCCATTAAGTCTTGCACCCTGCTGTAAGAATTGCATGTAAGGTGACAGGGCTATCTAGCTGCATTTCAGATGACCCTCTACAGCTCAAAGAATTACATTATTTATGCCCTGCCTCTTAGAAGACCACAAACACACTATCCTCCATTACATCTTGCACCCTTCTGTCAGAATTGCATGTAAAGGGAATGGGCTGTCTAGCTGAGTTTTTGGCGACCCTCTACACCTCAAAGAATGATATCATTGTATGCTTTGCTCATTATTTTTTTCTTTGTAAATGTATTGACCCTCTCTCCATGGAAGCACATTGCAAAGAAACCTCTACGTACCCTCTTGTTGTCTAGGTTTTTACCTATCGCTCTTGTTCGCTGGCACTGTACTCCTGCATTCTGTGAGCAGGTCTGCGTTTTCATTATTTCTTTCCCTATTGTCTAACCCTAACAACATCTTAACCTAAAAAAAAGATAACAAACACCTGTTATATTTAATTAGCGTTTTGCCCAAACCAGAAGATTTACAGTCTCATATTTGCTGAAATTCAATATATTAGGTTTGTCTGTTGCTTAAACAATCCTCTAACCTGAAATTTAAATCTGGATTTTGGAGATTTTTTTTTTTTTAGCTTTCTTTGTTTTTTCATGGCTTTCTGAAGGCCAGCACAAACTAGCTCAACCACTTTCTTCACTTCCTGCTATTATCCCCTCCACCTCCTTAATATTCTCATTCTAACTGGTTCCTGACCCAAGCTTACTTATTGTCTGCATTCTAATTGGTGCCATCTTTGAATCTGTATCTTCCTATATGAGTGGAGTGTTTCTATCCGAAGCATGTTCCCACTGTAAGTGTTTTATGTCTTTATTCCAACATTTAACACAAAACGCTTGTTAGTTTTTGGATTTATAGGTTCATAGGTTCATAGGTAGGTACTAGGCTGTCTGCCCGAAGGCATTTATAAGCCTAGCCAGAATGTATTGGCTTTCACCTCCTCCTTAGATTAGTTCCCTGTGCCTCTGTCCAGCAGAGCCACTGAAGTGATCCCCGGGGTAAACTTTCTGTTTCCCATCCACTCGTCAAGGTTTCTTTTGAAGAGTGTTAGCGAGGAGCTCTGCCTAATGTAGATTGGAATCTTGTTCCAAAGCATGGGAAGTCTCTGGGACAGGCATCTATCCCTCCAGCACATCCTATTTATTGTTGTGGTGAGGTTTAGATCCCTAGAGCATGTGGCTTGAGAGGATAAGGTTTTCTTTAGGTGGAGCATGTCCATCAATTCTGGGGTGGACATGCCTTGTATGTCAGGCAGAGATCACCTCTGAGTAGGTGGTATGCAACCGAGTACAGCTGGACTTTCTTCAGTCGAGCTGCATAGGTCATCTGTTTGAGGCCAGTGATCCTCTTGGTGAGGTACTTCTGTGGTCTTTCCAGCTGTTGCAGGTGTCTTGTAAGGTACATCCCAAATGGGGCATTGTACTCTATGATGGATCTGATGAGTGATGAGTAGAGGGGCACAATGACCTCTTTTGAACTGGATGCGAACCCTTTTGTGATTAGGTGAGTCATGTAGAAGGATTTTCTAACCACTTTGGCAATGTGATTATCAAAGGTGAGATTACTATCTATTAGGTTCCCCAGATCCCTTATTACGTCTTCCATATTTTGGGAACTACCACCTATGTGGTAGTTTGTGGGTACTTTGTTTTTTCCAAAGGGGATGACTATGCACTTTTTGGCATTTAGCTTGAGGCCATGATTTTGACACCAGGTATCCGTCTCAGTGAGAACCTTTTGGAGGCTGTCTGTGTCAGCTGGAGAGTCAATTATAGCCCATAGTTTGCAGTCGTCTGTGAACTTGGTCAGTCATAGTCCTCCTGTGCTTGCCTGTACCTCTGAGAAGTATATGCCGAACAGGAGGGGTCCTAGGACTGAGCCCTGGGGAACGCCACGTGTAACCGGTTTAAAGTCGGACCTAGCTCCCGCAACTTTCACCATGTGAGTTCTGTCCCTGAGCCAGTTGGCAACCCATCTTGTGATGTAGGGGTTTATGTTCAGGCTGGTGAGCTTGTCTATAATACCAGAATGGGGAATGGTGTCGAAGGCCTTAGCGAGGTCTAGGTAGGCTCTGTGTACCACCTTTCCCTCGTCTATAGCCTTGATAACTGTCTCAAAGAAGTCCACCAGGTTTAGGAGGCATGATCTTCCCTTAACAAAGCCGAATTGGGTAGGGTCCAGTGTTTGGAGGTTCCCAATGTCTCTGTTAACAAGTTCCATGATGGTGCGCTCCATAGCCTTGCAGACCAAGCTAGTCAGGCATATAGGGCGATAGTTCCCGGGGTCTGTTGTGGCTCCACCTTTGTGAAGCAGAATAACCATTGCTGTGCAACACTCTATGGGTACGTAGCCTGTGGAGAGTCTGAATTTGAACAGTGTGTTTAGGTGAGGGGTTAGTTCATCTTTGAGCTTGTGTAGGACACAGCCTGCGACACCGTCTGTTCCCATTGATGCTGTGTTTTTGGCTTTGGAGAGGGCTGCTTTATCCTGAGTGTCTGTGATTTCAGGGACTCTACATTCTTTTGGTATGGTTATGGGCCCTTTTGGGGGTGAGGGGGGGTGAAGTTTGTGCTGAACCTGTCTGCCAGGATGTTGGCGATATCGGTCGGTTCAGTATATTTTGTACCATTCTGCACTAACTCCAAGCAGATCTGAGAATTACCACTTAGATTCTTGACATAGCTAAAGAACACCTTGTGATTATCTTTGGAGTCCTTGGCAATTTTTCTTTCAAAGCTCGCCTTGGATGATTTTATGAGGGATCATAGTTTCTTGCTGATACTGATCAGGGATGTCTTCCCTTGTTGGGATTTTACTCTTTTCTGTACTAGTTTCCTCCTTCTATTGTATAGCTTGTTTATGGCAGGAGTCCACCAGACTGGTTTCCTTTTCTTGGAGGAGTCAGTCTTGGTTTTGCTTGGAATGGCACGATCCATGCATTCTTGTAGGTGCCCGTAGAATGCATTAGTAAATAATTCTGCAGCTTGGACAGTTATTCTTTAGCATGGGGGCTTTGAAACTTTCCACTTCTGTCTTAAGTAATGTGAAGTTTGCTTTTGAAAAGTTTTTCATGGTGGTTTTCTTGTCTGGGGAGGGGGCGGAATGTAGATATCCAAAGTGATTTGTTTATGGTCAGATCTAACAAGGGAGGGGTTGACCTCCGGTGTGGAACACCAGTTGCCCATGTTGGTGATGACCAGGTACAATATGTTGTCACCTCTGGTGGGAGTGTTGACCTGTTGAACCAGGGCATTTGAGTTTATAAATTCTCGGAAACGTTGGGCAAGGGAGTTAGTACTTGAGTAGTTCTCCCAATTAATGTTTGGGTAATTGAAATCACCCAATATTAGGGTGTTTGGTAGGACCTTTATGTTTAACAGTGTTTCCAGAAATGCAGAATGTGGGTTCTGGGATGTGGTGGGTGATCTGTAGCAAGCTACAATTTGAATTGCAGTTTTGTGCATTGTTAGTTGCAAGTGGATGATTTCTGAAGCATCATGCTGTGCCACTAACCTGCACGTGTGGGTATCCTTGATGAATATGGATACGCCCCCACCTTTTGTACTTTGGTTTGGGTTCTGTGGCCGAAATGTATGGTATGAGTTGTAGCCTGGTAGTGCTGGGGTGCTCTCTGGAGCCTTAAACCAGGTTTCTGTTACTGCACATATATCAATTTTCTCCATCATCATCATCATCATCATCATCATCTCCATCTTATCAAGTACAAGCAGTTCTAGTTGTTTTTTTTTAAACTATTAGAGGATGTCTTTATATTGTTTATCTGTTAAATGCATTATCCCCTAGGTTCAGTGTCTTTACAACTGGTGTTGATACTTGTAGTGTAGCGTTTGATGAAATGCCTATATTCTTTAGCTGTGTAATCTATTTAAAGGCTATTTCAAGAGCATATTATTAATGTTTTAGTGTTGAAAGACTGCTCAAGGAGTATGTATACATCCAAGGTTACTCCATACTGTACTAACTGAAACATTAGGTGCCTTTATTTTTTGAGGCTAGCGTTTAAAAATAAGGCATTAGAGGTTCTTGAAGTGCTATATGAAGAATTTTATTTTTGACCACGCTGATGTAAAGGGAGCTATGTTTGTGGCTAACATGTTAAGGAAACAACTGTAAATATCTGTTGACACTGATTATAAGACTGTTAAAGGTGCTGTTATTTTGCAATCTTTGTTTTAGTATATCTGTACTGTCATATGATATTTATTTGTTAATATATACATTGGGCCGGATTCATGAAGGCTTGCACGGAGTCTAATAGAGTAAGACTCCATGCAGCCAACATGTCTTCTGAGCGATCCAGGAACAGCCATCCGGGGCGTGTAAGAGAGCTCCTAAAACTCCTCTTACACGGACAGGGCTAGGATATGCAAATTACCTCATTTGCTGCTGAAAGGCATGCAAATGAGGTAAAATTGCGATTCAGGAAACCCTAACCTGTCCGAGTAAGAGTGTACTCCATTGACAACTGAGTACGGTTCTGCAAATAGCAAAACAGAGCTGTGACAGCTTAAGAAAAAGGATGCATCCAGTCGAGGAATCATGCCAATGGCCAAAAATACAGCCATTGGCAATGTCCACTGATGCAAAATTAAAATAAAATATGTTTAAATTTTTTTTCACGATCGCCGAGGTTTTAGCATAGCGCAGCGCCGCGCTAATGCAGTGCGCTCTAAAAAACAGAAAAGCAATATATAAAATGCATACATGTTGATTTTACAGTAATCCCTAATATACAATGCAAGGGAATGGCAGTCCCAAGACAACATGGCTACCGAGTAGATGTTGCTAAGGGGGAAAGCTCAGTCTAAGAGATGTAACAAAGCATTAGTAGGCAATCCTATGCAAATGAGGGTAAGGATAGTGAATCACAAGTTTACATTGCAAAAGAGCACAGTCAGTGTAGTGTAGAAGTAGGATAAGGGGTGTAACAGAGTAGAAGATAGGTGACATCATAAGGGGGGTATGTCTGAGAGAAGTGAAGCTCATTGGAGTATAGTGGCATGTGTCTGCTGTCAGATACTAATCACTGGAAGAGGTGTGTCAATAGGTACCCTAGCTAAAGGCAAGAAATGGAAAGTGTATGTCATGAACAACACCAAAGTTTCTTGTAGAAATGGCTGCAACATGTATGCGTGTGTGTGTGTGCCTGTAAAACCGAGTAAGCCTGTGTGCATGCGTGTGCGCCTGTGTGTGCGCGTGTCATCTCGAGTAAGCAAGTGTAAAGTTTTTGAAACCTGTGTAAGCACGTTTGCGCCTGTGTGCGCGCGTTTAAGCCAGAATCAGCAAGTGTTAGGCCATGTAAGCATGTATGCACGCATGTGAGCTTGTGTGCGCGTGTTTGCGCTTGTTTGCGCAGTGCTGCCCCCCTGAGGAAACAGAAAGGGAAAAGGAAGCACAACAAATAGTAGGAAGTTAACCAGGGAGTACTAGCAGGGCTAGCAGGTGAAAACAATCAGAATCAGGCAATTACACAGGCAGTACACTAGCCAAGCCCAGCCCAGCACTTAAACCTCAGCAAACAACTTTGCAGTATGTTTTTCTCAGAGACACTGCAACACTGCAGTAAGCTAATAGAAGTGAAAACTGAAAAAGCTTTACTGAGACAAAGAAATGTTAGGGGCTGCCATTGCTGTTATAAGGCAACATATGCAACATGCTGAGGGTGGTGACAGTGCGAATGCTGCTGAGCAACCCACAGTGAGGAGAGGGAGAAGAGTGTACAGGCCTAGGGTAACCTACCAGGGGCTACATGAGCTGGAGATAGTGGAGCGCTATAGAGTGGACAGAGACCTCATGCAGCAAATTGTTGAGCTTTGCAGGCCACACCTCACACACAGAACCAACAGAGGGGAACCCATCCCAGTGGAAACCAAGGTGTGTGCTGGCCTAAGAATACTAGCAACAGGTACCTTCCAGAGACCAACTGACGATATGATGGGGATTTCACAGGCATCAGCATCCAGGGTACTGCACCATCTCCTGAATGCCATGTCAGTACATGTCAGTGATCATGTATATTTCCCCAATTCCCGTGAGATATTGACCAGCAATATACTTCTCTTCCAGCAAATACCAGAATACCCTGAGGTAGTGGGTGCAATAGACTGCATGCACATTCGCATCAAAGCACCAGCTGGTGAGCGGGGTAGGGTCTGCTATAACCACAAGGGTTACCCTTCCATCAACTGCCAGGTTGTGTGTGATGCCCAGGGCATAATAATGAATGTGTGTGCTAGCTGCCCTGGAAGCTACCATGACTCCCATATCTGGCATCTGATGCAGCTGTACCAGACATTTGCCAATGGGGACATCCCTCATTGTCACCTAGTGGGGGATGCTGGATATGCACTTGAGCCGTGGTTGATGGCACCCATCAGAAATGCACACACACCTGAACAGGAATGCCATAATGAGGCACATGCACAAACACGAAATGTAATCGAGCATGCGTTTGGGCTGCTCAAGTCATGGTTCTGGTGCCTGGACACATCTGGTGGAGCCTTGCAGTACTGACCAACTACATGTACCCAAATAGTCATGGTATGTGCTATGCTACACAATATGATCCTGCGAAAACAGCTGCAGCAGGAGCAGCATAGGCCCGGCACAACAGCCCCCCACCATTGCCAAGACCCTCACAGGCAGAGCGTGACTCGGAGGAGGAACAACCTGAGCCTGCCCCAGTAGGCAGAAAGAGGTGTGCCCAGTATGCTTTGGCCTTGGCAAAGAGGCAATGCATAGCATATACATTGGCTCAGTAGGAACCCTGGAAATGATACCTCTTTCCGACTCGCACATATAGTAAAAGGGATGCCTAACTTGACACTACCTAACACACATGTATAGGGAGTGTAAAAAGTGCATCCAACATAGGCAGCCCTGCAGCACCACCTGAGTCATGATTGCTATGTGTTAAGCAATATAAAGCAGTGCTAAACAGCTCTCACCACTATTTAGTATATGTAAACAAAATAGCACACACTAAGTAGCACAACTACAGGCAATATTGAGCAATATTGCGCACTGTTCATCAATGTTGGTCATCCTTGATCAATGTTGTGCATGTCTGGTCAAATTTGGCCACAGTTCAGCAAAAGCAGGTAAACATGTTCATATTTGCTTCATTTTTCTTGAAGCAGTCTGTTCTGCCATGTATGAAAATATGAAGCAGTGACAGTCCTCAAACCCAGAATACAGTGCATTATAGTCATAGTAGAGAACCACTAAACCATGACAGTATGTCAATGGTCAGCTTGTATGAAAAAATGTTGATAAGTCTATGCAAAGTATCTCATGGAAACCTTGCAGGCATAGCATAATCACTGTTGAGTTAAGACACAAATGTGAGGCCTGCAGTAAGAATAGAACCTGATATTCAACACACATGTAGTATAAATGTTAATATTGGTAATGTTCACACACATCAACAAATGTTGTGGACCTCAGACAGTAGCATACTGCAAGGTCACACTGGGCATGCTCACACACTTGAATATATGAGACAAATGTCAGGCAACAAAACACTGGAAGTCTGAACTGTGCATGCTCACACACTTAGGGCATGTCTGAGTAGAGCAGTGGGCCACACATATCCATCAGTTGCATGTGTCAACCCAGGAACTTCACACTATTCACCAATCTGCCATGTGCACACAGCTATATGACAACAGAGACATATATAATATAGTGAAACCCTGTCATAATCAAATATGTTATGCAGATACTTAGGTTGTTCATAGAAAGTGGGAAAGCAAAGAAGAAACAAAACCTGCAATCAGTACCATCACTGAACAATGTGCATCCGAACAATGTTCGGATGCACATTGTTCAGTGATGGTACTGAACAATGTGCAACCTATCATAATGTTCGGATGCACATTGTTCAGTACCATCACTGAACAATGTGCATCCGAACATTATGATAGGTTCTGAGGTTGACACTAGGCTATCTGCCCTATGGCATGTATAAGCCTAGCCACAGTGTGTTTGGCTTTTGCAACCCTGCTAGATTAGTAGATTGTGCCTGTGAATAGAAGGTCACACAAGATATCCCACATATGTTCATTTTATTCTGCCTCTGTTTAGCAGGGACCCAGAACATATCCCAGGGCCAAACATACGATCACCCATCCACCTGTCAAGATGTCACCTGTATGTGGTCAGTGTGTATCTCTGTGTATGTGGGACTGAGATCTCATTCCCGAGTGAGTGTAGTCTCTGGGATGGGAATCTGCCCCTCCAGCATGTCCTATTAACATCAGTGCTGATGTTCCCATCCCTGGAGTGTGTAGCTGTAAGGGACTTTGATATCCTAAGGTGGAGCCTGTCCATCAATGCTGTGATGGACATGGCTTCAAACAACAGGCACAGATCGCATCCAAGTAGGCAGTAAGCAACTGAGGAGAGCTGGGGTTACCACAGCCAAACTGCGCATACCATCTGTGTGAGTCCCTAGATCCACTTGGTTCGGCACATTTGTGTACATTACAGTTGCTGCAGGTGTTGGGTAAGGTACATCCGAAATGGGCCATTATATCCAAGCATGGGCCTGATGAGTATAGGGGCACAATGATCCCACCTGATCTAGATGTAAAACCCTATAGGATAAGGTGGGCTATATAGAAGGTGTGTCCAACAACATTGGCAACGTGAATGTCAAAGGTGAGAGTACTAACTATTCATGTCCCCAAATCACAAATCACACACACCGTACGTGATGTATCATCACCTATGTGGTAATGTGTGGGCACGTTGTTACTACCAAAGGTGATGACTATGCATCTAATGGAAGGTATCTGTAGGCCACGGCTCTGGCACCAGTTATCCATCTCTGTGAGACCCTTCTTGAGGATGCTTGTACCAGCTGTGGAGTTGATTATGGCACACAGTTTGCAGTCATCTGAGCATGTGGTCAGCCATATTCCTCCTGTGTTAGCCAGTACGTCTGAGAAATATATATGGAACAAGAGAGGTCCCAGGACTGAGCCCTGTGGGATGCCATATGTAACTGTTGTATAGTCAGACATGGCACCTGCAATACTGACCATGTGGGTGCTATCCATGATCCAGTTAGCAATCCATCTTGTGACATATGTGTAGATATTGAAGCCGGTGAGCTTATGTATAATGGCCTAGTGGGGTATTGTGTTGAACTGTTGTGCGAGCTCCCCAGGCTGTGTGGACAACCCTCTGTATGTCTATGGACCTGTTAACTGTTTAAAGACATCAAACAGGTGCAAGAGGCAAGCTCTGCCCACAACAAAGCCAAATTGTGCATGATCCTGTGTCTGTAGGTTCACAATGTCTATGTGTATGTGTTCCATAATGATATGCTCCATAGCTTAGCAGACCAAGATAGTTAGGCATATAGTGCGATATTGTCCAGGGTCCCTTGTGGCACCACCACTGTGGAGCATGAACACTGTTGCTGTATGCCATTTCCTGGGTACATATCCTGTAGTAACTGTGATATTGAACAGTGACATAATGTGTGTGTGAATGTTGTCATGAATCATGTGTAAGCCACATGCTGGGACACCGTCTGGTCCCATTGATGCTGTGTTGCCTGCTATGGAGAGGTCAGCACTCACCTGTCAATCTGTGATGTCAGGGAAGCTACACACTGTTGGGATAGACATGTGCACTGCAGGGGGGATGGTGTGGAAACATTTCCACTGAACCTGTTTGCCAGTATGTTTGCAATGTCAGTGGGTTCACTGTATGTTTTGTCATTATGCAGTAACTCACAGGATATCTGTGAGTTCCCACCGAGGTCCCTGACATAACTAAAGAAGACCTTGTTCATAGGTTCATAGGTTCATACTAGGCTATCTGCCCTAGGGCATTTATAAGCCTAGCCAGAATGTGTTTGGCTTTTGCCACCAATTTTAAATTTATTTTGCTATGCCCTTTTTCGAGGTTAGTTTATTGTGCCTCTGTCTAACAGTGACACAGAAGTGATACCCGGGTTAAACCTACAATCTCCCATCCACTCATCAAGATTCCTCTTGAAGAGAGTCAATGAGGGACTCTGCCTAACCTGGACTGAGATTTTATTCCAGAGTGAAGGGAGCCTCTGGGTTATGAATCTGTCCCTCCAGCATGTCCTATTTATTTCATTGCTGAGGTTCAAGTCTCTCGAGCGCGTAGCTTGATGGGATTTGGATTTTCTGAGGTGCAGCATGTCCATTAATTCCGGGTTGGACATGGCTTTATATGTCAGGTACAGATCACCTCTGAACAGGCGGTATGCCACTGAGTAGAGCTGGAGTTTCTTTAACCGGGCAGCATATGGCATCTGTTTGAGCCCTTTGATCCTCTTGGTGAGGTACTTTTGGGGTCTTTCCAGTTGCTGCAGGTGTCTGGTAAGGTACATCCCAAAAGGGGCATTGTACTCAATTATGGGCCTAATGAGGGATGAGTAAAGAGGCTCGATGACCTCCCCTGATCTAGATGTGAATCCCTTCATGATTAGGTGGGCTATATAAAATGTTTTTCTAACTACTTTGGCCACGTGGTTGTCAAATGAGAGATTGCTATCAACTTGGGTCCCCAGGTCTCTAATTACTTCTTCTGTACTTAATGGATTACCACCTATGTGGTAATTTGCGGGCACTTTGTTTTTGCCAAAGGGGATGACTATACACTTTTTGGCATTTAGCTTGAGGCCATGGCTCTGGCACCAGTTGTCTGTTTCTATGAGGCCCTTTTGGAGGATGCTTGTGTCGGCTGGAGAGTCGATTATGGCACCCAGTTTGCAGATATCTGCGAACTTGGTCAGCCACAGTCCTTCCGTGTTGGCCTGTACCTCCGAGAAATATATACCAAACAAGAGAGGTCCCAGGACTGAGCCTTGTGGTACACCACTTGTAACTGGTTTGGAGTCTGACATGGCTCCAGCAATTCTAAACATGTGGGTTCTGTCCATGAGCCAGTTTGCAATCCATCTAGTGACATAGGGGTTTATATTTAAGCTGGTGAGCTTATCTATAATGCCCGAGTGGGGTATTGTATCGAAGGCTTTTGCAAGGTCCAGGTAGGATGTGTGGACCACCTTTCCCTCGTCAATGGCCTTGGTGACTGTTTCAAAGAAATCAACCAGGTTTAAGAGGCAGGATCTGCCCTTAACAAAGTCGAACTGGGTAGTATCCAGTGTCTGTAGGTCCCCAATATCTTTATTTATGAGGTCCATGATGATCCTTTCCATAGCTTTGCAGACCAAGCTAGTCAGGCTTATGGGGAGATAGTTTCCAGGATCCATTGAGGCACCACCTTTATGGAGAGGGACCACTGTTGCTGCATGCCACTGTTTGGGCACATATCCTGTAGTAAGGCTGAGATTGAACAGTAGTTTTATGTTTGGGTTTAGCTCTTCTTGGAGTTCATGTAGGACGCAGCCCAGGACACCGTCTGGTCCCATTGATGCTGTGTTTTTTTGCTTTGGAGAGGGCGGTTCTTACCTGAGCATCTGAGATGTCAGGGGGGCAGCACTCTGCTGGGATAGATATTGCTGGGATAGATATTTGCCCTTTTGGTGATTGTCCAAGTGTCTTTTGCAAGTGTCCGTTATAAGTGGCCCTTAGATGAATCAACAAGTGATTGTAGCTATTCCATAGTACTGATCGGAGATGCCTTCCTGATTGGGATTGTGCTCTATCATGTAGTAGCCTCCTCCTGTCTTTGTATAGCTCATTAATGGCTGTTTTCCACCAGACATGTCCCCTGCCTTTGGAGGAGTGAGTCTTGTAGTTATCTGGGATAGCACGATCCATGCATTCCAGAAGTTGTCCATAAAATGTGTTTGTAAAGGATTAAGTGGTCAGAGTCATAATTAACACTGTTCCAGGGTCTTTGACAGATACCACCTCAGTTTGTATAAGTGTGACATTTGCATATGAGAAGTACTTCACTGAAATCACCTAGGATGTGTATGTGTATGGGATATGTATGTCCAGTGAGATGAATGTATGTTCTGACCTTAACAATGAGGGGTATACCTCTGGTGTGGAACATAGAGTCCCCATGTTGGTGATGATCAGGTCCCACATGTTTTAACCCTCTGTGGTTGTGGTGACCAGTTCTGCCATAGCATTTGACTCTATAAATCCTAGCAACTGTTGTGTGAGTGTGTCGGTGCTTGAGTAGTATTCACAGTCAATGTTTGTGCATTTGAAGTCACACAATATAATGGTGTTTGGAGAGACCTTCACATTCCCCATTATTCCCAGGAATACCGAGTGTTGTTCCCGAGTTTGGGAGTGTGGTCTGTAGCAGTCTACAAACTGAAATGCAGTTTAGCCCACTGTCAGTTGCACATGTACGTTCTCTGATTCTCTGTGCAGTGCTACCAACCCGGAGGTGTGTGTATGTATGATGTATATGGATACCCCCCCCTATTGTTGTTGGCCGGTCCGAGTCTTGTGTCCGAAAAGCATGGTATGAAGTAAACCCTGGTAGTGCTGGTGTGCTTTTGGGAGCCTGAACCAGGTGTCTGTTACTGCACATATATTGACAGTCTCCATACTGATGTGAGTCCTGAGTGCATGCATTCTGAGGGTTAGACATCTGTTGTTGAGCAGCATTACTCTCCATTTCCTTTACCCTGTAACATCTATGGAGGTGGTTTTGTCTTCTGGGCCTCGCTTCAAACTGCCACTTTGGGTGTGGCAAAAGCCTTAGCCAGTCTGTGAAAGCCTAGGGGTGACAAATGCATGGTGTCCATAGCGAATCTACGTGGCATGTCGAGCATGTAATCCCAGGCTGACAGACACTGTATCCCCTTTAAATGACACCAATATGTTAGCCAACTGTTAAAAGTGATGAGTTTGTCTGTATACTGTGACCTAATTCTTGGTGAGGGTAAGATGCTACACAAGGTCAGGGTCATACTGGCCTGGACTACATGATCAGAGAGCTCCTCTATGTCTCTTGTCATGTAGTCCAGAGAAGAACGTCTGAGTGTTTACACACCAGCATGGTTAATGGTGGAGCCATATTTGTACTTGCAGTGGACTGACAAGAGTGCATGTGACATGTGGCAGATCCTGGCACCCGACAGACAGCACAAAGTGACCTTCTCCTTGTTCAGCTTGGTGAGTGGGATGTCAGTGTGACCGACAATTACAGTCACCTATTACAAGTGTATTAGGTGTGTTGTGTAGGCCTAAGGGCAGTGACTGTATGGCACACTGACTTTGTGAACTATGTGATATGTGTGTATAGTTGTGGGTTAGCAGTTGTTTGGGTGTCTGTTTTGTATGTCCCTGCTGCTTAGGCAGAGTATATTTAGAGGCTCCGAGTATTTGTTTGTGTGGTAATGTAATTGGTTTGCTGTCATCATAGGTCCATGTGAGACTGGATTTCTGGTGTGTGTGGTTACCTTCACCACCTGATAGACTGTGCCAGTCACGGCTTGGGAGAGCTCAGCCTCCTGTCTGTCTATACAGTTGCATCTCTCACATATATCTCAGTTTGTTGTTAGGAGGACAGGGTTCTCTGTGTACATAAGGCAGTTGTAACAATGCGTAAAAATTCCAATATGCACCAGCTGGCCTGGAGAGTACACACGAAACCGACCTTTGGACATGCCAGGATATAATGATGACATACACTGTTGACTGATCACAAAGGATCAGTAGTGTGTTAAGTGTGTAAAAGAGTATAACAGGGGTTTAGTGTTCATGTTTGTCATTGCTTTGGAAAGATTATATGTGAAGGAGTACAGACAGAACCATTACACCTCCTTCAGCTATGTCAGAAATAGCAATGTACAGTCATATATGTCCTGAGTCAGGGTCAACTGTACCTGACTGACAATGTTGACATCCTGTCAGACAGGCCCATACGTACATACCCACCTCCCAGTGACAAAAGGCCATATCATCATACCAGGAGATATCACATGTAGAATGTGTAAAATGCTCCTCCCAAAGCCAAATTAATCCCATCACGTGGATAACATTGTTTCCCCATATGTGTTATAAGTGAACAACAGAACAAACAGACCCTGCACCTGAACAGTCTGTTGAGCCTCACACTCTCTACAGGATCTTACACTGCTGAATGTGTTACAGCAACATGTGGCACACCCCACAAGTGTTGGTGCACAACAGACCATGGAAACTATAGTCCTATAAGCCTATGAAGTCTGAACTGCTAGGCCATGGAGTCCATCATGATTGCAGTCAGGAACAGAGCTATTGTAATCACCCAAACACACAACCCAAGCCTCTGTGGTATGTTAATGAGCAGATCATGTTCCACAAACCTGCTAGATTGTTTTCAAGGCAGCCACCCAGGACATACATCACTGAAAGGAGCAACACACATCCCACATAGACTTTGAATAGCCCTTTATCAGCATCACAGACACATGTTGTATCCACAAAACCAACAATCTGTGCATAAATATGTATTGTCATATGAAGGAATGGCAAGTTGTCCACAGATAGATCACACAAGCTATGAATTATGGATTCCTGTTCAAGCTGTTCACACATGCTGACCCACAAGGTTCATTCCTGGGATAGCATAAAACTAAGTGCACACACATTACCATGTCCAGTCTGATGATGTCAGCATCCTACAAATATAGCAGGAGAATAGTAACCACACAGTAAAGCATATAGCGTGTCATGTTAATGCGTATCTCTCCAGTATCATAATATAGCTAGGTAGGTGTTTGAATCCTGCAATGGCTGTGGGGGTGTATGTGTATGTATGTATGTGTGTGTGTGTGATCCCCTTTGAGAGGATTGTGCTTTTTGTAGACTTTCACAACACATTAAAAGAGGTGAACACCTCTTTGCTAAGTCTGATGATGTCAGTATCCCACAAATACAGCAGTGGAGATTATAACACCCACTAAAGCATATAGTGCGTCGTGTTAATGTATGTCTCACTAGCATCATAACATAGTTAGGTAGGGGTTTGAATCCTGCAATTGCTGAGTGTATGTATGTGTGTGTGAGATTCCGTTTGAGAGGAGTGGCCTTTTTGGAGACTGTGAAAACACATTAGAAGAGGTGAATTCCTCTTTGCCAAGTGTGATGATGTCAGTATCCCACAAATACAGCTTTGGAAAAGAATGCTCCCAATAAAGCATATAGCGCGTCATGTTAATGCGTATCTCACTAGTGTCATAACACAATTAGGTAGGGGTTTGCATCTTGCAATTGCTGAGGGTATGTGTATGAAATTCCCTTTAAAAGGAGTGCCCTTTTTGGAGACTGTGAAAACACATTAGAGGAGGTGAATTCCTCTTTCCCAAGTGTGATGATGTCAGTATCCCACAAATACAGCTTTGAAAAAGAAAACTCCAAGTAAAGCATGTAACGCGTCATGTTAATGCATATCTCACTAGTGTCATAATATAGTTAGGAAGGGGTTTGAATCCTGCAAATGCTGTGTGTGTGTGTGTGTGTGTGTGTGTGTGTGTGTGTGTGTGCGTGTGTGTGTGTGTGTGTGTGTGTGTGTGTGTTTGTGTGTGTGTGTGTGTGTGTGTGTGTGTGTGTGTGTGTGTGTGTGTGTGAGGGACAACAGTACAGTATGGGTCAGTGTTGATGTGATGTGTGTATGTGTTAGCTTTACGTGTTGGTAGTATGTGTGTGTGTGTCTGCATGCACACAGTACCCCCTTGTGGCTGCCAAATACAGGAGTTTGTGGACAGCTACAGACTGTACCTGCCAGGCTGTACAGATCACTGTCTCTGGCCATGGACACAGTACTTGTGCCTGGCAGGTAGGACACGGACAGTATCAGGTACTAAGCTAGACTGTGTACTATTGTCAGAGGCAGAGGGATGTTGACTGGACAGATGCCCCTGCTGGGACTGGCCAGAGCCACGTGCACGTGGTCATCTGGGATGGTCTACTGACAGACCAGCCACAACATTGCTGGGGCTGGTACTGGCACTACGGGAGTGGCTGGCACTTGTGTGTCATCCGCGACGACTGCCAGCTGATGATGTTGCTGGCATACGTCCACGTCGATGGACCAGCCATCCTGCACTGTCCTGGCACATGGACATAACATTGCGGAGGACATCTAGTGTCTACCCCCAACGTCTATCAATGACATCGGTGTAATTGCGGATGGCACCAGCAAGGTCACGGATACTGTCATTGATCATGGTGTTATGCACCCTCTGTGCCCTTAGTCCCTCCTGGTGTACCGTTCCATACATGCCTGTGCTTGCATCACAGCCTGGAACATACCTGAGGTTGTGAGACCTGTGCAGGCATGCCTGCCAGGGGCATTACGACCAGCGATGCTCCCACGAGAACCCCTGGACATATGCCTATGTGGTACCATTCCATGTGTCTGGGCATGGCTGATGTGTAGGGTTGCATGTGCCATAGATACCACACTTTCCTGGTCAATGCCTACCGTATGCTGTTCCTCACCTAAGGCCATTGGTGTTGAGGGATGTAATGGCAGTATGTATGTGTGCATAGATGGGGTGGAAATCTGTGTACTGTCGATTGGTGGACCACCAACAGACCCTGTCAAACATGCCTGTGCCACTACACATGTATCATCATGGTCACTATTTGTGGCAGTGACCTCAGGTTCCCTGTTGCACCCATCCAACAATGCCTCAGCACCTGTGAGAGGGAGACAGGAAGCACATCTGTACAGGATGTCCGCACACATGCACACATGAACACATGCACACATGCACACATGAACACATGCACACATGAACACATGCACACATGCACACATGAACACATGAACACATGCACACATGCACAGTAATACACTACACATTCAAGTTGACACACACACACCAACAGCAATATGGAACATAGTCATTAGTGGTTGATGGTAGAGTACAGTATCATAAGGCAAAGAGACCTATCACACGTGTCAGCATGCAGGATGTGTGTTGCTCAACAGCATGCAGTGCGAGTGTAGAGAGTTCTTGTTCATAACAGTATACATGTCGTTGATGCATGTCTGTTGTTCAATGATTGGCCTCACCCTGGTATACAATGTGTACATGGACACAACATTGCACTGCAAGTCTGAACCACTTTCCAATGTCCTGTGCACCATCACTCATAGGTATACAAAACATGTCCGGATGCACACAACTGTCAGGTGTATAACAATGAATGCTATGTGTAGTACTGCAGGTACTGTAACATGATGTAGTGTAGTACCATGAGCAATCACCAGGCAGCATCATGTGGTCACTCAAGGCCACTGATGCATGTCACACTGGCAACTATCTTGCTGTACCTGACCTGCACCACTTAGGCTACATTTAACAGTTCACAGACAGTTGTTACATGGCCATGTCAGGTGTTCAATAGGGAGCATTGCCTAACATGACTGTGTTGTGTGTTGACGCGTGTCACAATGCACCATAATAGGCCTCTACCCCCAGGTATAGTATGTGTGCTGTGTTGATGACATATGGGATACTGGAGTATGACCTTACAGCAGGTGTCTACATAGGCCATGTGTATCATATTAACACATACTGCATATGACAAAGTGGTGTATGTTGTATGCATGTGTATTGACTCCGCCTATACAATGTCCACTACAGTGTACCCCACTTGTTTGTGATGTTCTGTGTGTTGCATGTGTATGAGTCAGCTACTCATGTCACTGGGAAGTGCATAGTCACACAGAGAACATGCAGAACATGCACTATGTGTAGTTGTTTAACATGTGTATATGGCCTACAACTCTCCTATGACATGCATATGTTATATGCTATATTGACTGTAGCCCACTCACCATCATGGGTCTGCTGTCTTGCTATCACACCAGAGGGACCTGCAAGGATTTGAGACAGTATGTCAGTGTCAACAACTATGGCATTGATGCTGTGAGTCTGCAATTATACAGTAGTACATGTGGTGACAGTCACAGGCATACAGGTAATGTCCCAAATTATCAGTATTGCATGACACCAGGCTCCACATATTCTGCATATACAGTACACATCTGATTAATGCATATTGTAACACTTGGGATAACAGTGGTCTACGGATATGCCATGTTATCTGCACGCTCGTTATCGCTGTGCTGTGTGACTCCGGCCTCCATGATGGCACAGGTGTGTTGTACTGGTTGTCCAGGAGCCACCATGTCTAGGAGCAGCTCTTCCACTCTGGTGAGGGGGGATGTGTAGCAGCACCACCACCTGTGCCAAGCTGTTGTTTGTGGACATCGGAGGCATGCTGCCGGACATGTCTGATTAAATCACTGCAGTGATGGCGTACCTGCTCATAAGTCCGGTTATGCATGCCTACATCATTCACCCGACGGACAACATCCTGCCACAGTGCAGTGCGACCGTGTTGGTCCTGGCAGGATCTTGAGAACAGAAGGTTATAATGTTGGATGAGTGCATCTGAGATAACTTCCTCCTCCTCAGGGGAATAGGTTGGCTTTCTGTTGTGTGACATAACCCTGAAAGACAATTAAACAGTAATTGTGAGCAAGTAATGTGGCACACTCAACATTCCAATGTACAGACATCAATGAAATGCCATATATAGCAACCTATTGGCTGTCAGTAAATACACACTTTTAATACCACATATGACTGCTAAGCCCACAACTGCCTGACAGTGCCTGGCACATACTATATACCAAACCATGTTCTGCACAGACACAAAGTGAAACCAGTATGTAAGACTATACAACAGTACATGGCACACTGTATGTGACACAATGCAACACCTAGCCACAGGAGGTGTATATGAAGCTAATGCAAACAGACATTTGTCATCCATTGAAATCAATGTACAGTACGGTTACAGTACTACCAGTACACCACAATACTAGTTGATAGCAAACCCCTCAGTAACATATGTGCACATTCATCACTGTAGGTGGCATACTGCTGTACTACACTATACATGTTGCTAGATACGCACCTATATCCTGTTACACACATACCACCAAGGCCATGTTACAGGCATACCCACACACACATCAGACATACTTACAAGACACAAAGGTATGGCAAGCCAGATTACATTTACCTGTGTACCATACATTACTGTGTGTCAGCACCTACCTAACCTCATGTCTGAGGTATGTAATGTGTGAGGACTACAGGTAACAAACAAAAGTGTGTTACCAAGCCATGTGTATATAAACCATTCTGTGCAGTTGAGGCATACAGCTTCAGATAGTACTACAGTCCATACGTGACTTGTATTCACTGGTGTTAACACTCAATGAGCATATATGTACTGCTTTAGCCTACAATGGCACACTCCAGTCGACACCATGTGACTATGTCACAACGTATGCCATACTGCTTTTCATGCCTGGCAAAAGCATACAGACCTTTTGATGTGATTACAGCTACAACACTACATACCATGGTATACACAGATTCACACTAGGCTATCACACATATACACATCATTGACACATTCACAAACACATTCTCCATCACACACAGTCAACCTCACATAGAATGTGATGCAACAGGTACATGCGTGTGTGTATCGTGTACTAGGTAGCTGATAGGCTGTTTTCCATAGGGCCTATGGAAGCTTAGACATATCATACCCTGCACTACAACACCCATGTAATGTATGTTCATGTGCCCCTGTCATGCAGAGCCACAGGAGTGATTAACGGGTTGTGTTTCCTATCTCACATGCAATCATCATGGTTAGTCATGGCAACTGCTAATGAGGATCTTCATATGCTGTTGATAGGTAGTTGGTTCCAAAATATGTTATGTGTCTGTGATGATAATGTTCTGCTTTTTACATTACAAGGTGTAGATCAGTAGAGTGTGTATCTTGTCTGGTGTTCCATCTGTTTACATGGAGCACGTCCAACACCTGTGTGTTTGCCATAGCTCTGTATGTTAGGTGGGGGTAGGCTCTGGGTAGGTGGTATGCGACACAGTGTAGCTGTGGTTTTGTAAGAAAGTCAGCACAGGGCATCTGTTGGAGTCCAGTAATACTCTTTATGAGGTATGTATCTGGCATCTACTGTTGCTGTGGATGTCTTCTGAGGTACATAGCAACAGGGACATTGTACTCTATGATGAGTGTTATGACTGATGAGTGGAGTGGAACACTGACCTCTATTTCCATGGATAACACACATTTACTGACAACATGTGGACTGTACTAGGTTTACATGACTAGTGTGGCACAGTGATCATCATTAGGGACTCTACTGTCCACCTGTGTCCCGTAGTCTCTTATCACACCTTCGGTGTTGAGTACACTACCACCTATGTGTTAGTTCATGAGTACAGGGCTTTTAACAACAGGGATGGCAATACATGTACAACATTCAGCTGGAGCGTACATTTGAACATCCACTGGCGTACACATAGATATGCATATTGACACATATACAGTCCACCTTTCATGGTGGGAATATCAATTATGCACAGGTTGAGGTGGATACAGTTATGGAATGATATTGCACAGTCTTGTGCAGAATGCATGGAAGGTGTTCTCAGCCCATATATGTTTAGCAGGACACACTATCTGGAAGACTATATACCTAACAATTTATACCCACAGCGTTTGAACAACACATGTCATATGCCAGCACTGTATGCTGTTTTGTTTGACACACACTACAACTTACATATATATATGCACATAACAACCTGCAACGACATATACATGTCCGCCCTTTACAAACAGTTGCAGTATGTCCCTTGCTCTATGCAAATGTTCAGATGCTTATAAATCAGACACACATGTATCTCGACATATGTGTGTGCCATACAGACACAAGGTCCACACTGTTGTAAGTCCATACACCTCACGGATGACCTGTTGGGCCTTGCTACAACATGGACAGTTGTCACATGTGTGCATACAGTAATAGTACAAGGGTATACATAGCTGCAAATGATACATTACTATGCTAGCCTGCTACAGCAGTTGCCAATGCTAAGCTACACATTATGTGACAATCAAGCATGTCTTACTCTGTGACATCCAAGTTTATATAGGTTTTTGCAGTACTCCCCCGAACTGCCATTAAACACAGTACTGTACAGGCCATAGATAACATGTTCAGATGTTTGACATGTACTGCTGAGCTACAAATGTTACACTTATGTCCCACTGCACACAGCTACACAACAATTTCTCCATGGCAATACTTATGCATGGCATCAGTGCATACATACCTACTGCTGCCAATATGCATGTTTCAGAGGATCTACAGTACTAAACATAAACATCTACAACTTACCGGTAACTACAAACTGTTACATACTTGTATGTCCCTTTCCGGTCCATCTGTGTATGCTTTGATGGGTTTTTTTTATTATGTACAGAAACGTACTGTTGTTTGTTTTGACTTTTTAATTTTTTTTTTCCTGCTTGGAGTTGTTCACTATCTGTAACGTGCAATGTAATGATTGCATGTGGGGATAGCAACTACTATCTGCTTTTATAGGTATCTGCACATGTGCATGTGATGCCCTCTGCACCAATTGTTGCCCAGCATTTGGTAAATGCATATATCCTGCTGAGTGGTAATTGCAGTACTCACTGTCATAGCAACACAATGCTATAAATTGCTAAGGTATGTAGACATAGCCCTTTCAGATTTTCAGAGTGGGGCCCATGCTTGTTTGCTGTGGACACTGTTGTGTAAGTTAGAGGGTTGGTATACGTCTTATCAATGAAGTTAGAGGTGTAGACAGTGATGTACATGTTGTACTCAGACCTGACTGTTGACACTTCCAGTACAGAGCTATCAGTGTAGAGTTTTACTTAGCACTACAAATGCTTACACGACATTTATGTGACTATGTAGTTTCTTTTGTACTCATATGATTAACTGCCATGCAAATGTAGTTATTGAGAACTATTCTTTTGGCACATGAACTATTTGTGAACTGTTATACTGTGAATATTAATGTACTCACTTCTGCAGGGTTTGTGTTTTTTATTGTTGACATTAGCACAGGGTTATCAGGACAACTGGACAATTACAGTACTGAGTACAGGTAGCTTACATCCTTCTAAGTTGGGAACTGCTGATTGAGAGCTCAGTGTCTGTTATTCTAAAAGTGTATTAGTTCTGGTTTAAGCACTTGGGCTTCAGGCCAGTTATTTTACATTAAGAAGGATTGCGGTCTGCACTCTTGTGGGAGGAAAGGCTGGACTCTGCCCTTCTGAGCAGGGAATTTCTGGTTAAAGGCTTATAGTGCCTGCATATTCTAACTGTTTCTTACTGAAATTGGTACACCTTGTTTGCTGTAGCATAGACTAGATCCAGGCCTGCTGAATCTAGCTTTGTTTGTATGCTTGTTGTTTGTTTATTTCCCTGAAACGCTAATTCCACCTAAAATGCGGCCTTTTAGCACTTCTGTGGATCCCTAGTTATAGCTGCATTGCTTACTGTACTTATTTCCTTGTTTCACTTGAAAGAAAGTTACTGTTTGTCATTTTTGTATTTAAGTTACCTGTAACACATTGCATTTAAGTTACCTGACACTTGCTCACTAAAGCAATTATATAAGTCAGCTCTAAAAAATTAAAAGCACTACACCCTCACAAACTCCCCTTGAGTACCTTGTTCCCCACTGGCCCTTTTTTTCAATTATAAAGGAATTCCCAATACTATTCTAGCATGTCCAAAGGTCAGTTGTCAATCTCCTCCGGTCCAGCTGGTGAATCTGGGAATCTTGAGGCAATGTTACAACTGCCTCATGTACACAGACAACCCTCTCCTCCTCCCAACAAATTCCAACACATGTGAGAGACGCAACCATATAGCCAAACTGGAGCCTAAGCTCTCTCAACTCAGTACTGGCATAACCAGTCAGGAGGAGAAGGAAACCACACTCACTACAATTCCAGTCTCACATAGACCTACCACGACAACAAACCAAACACATAAACACACAAAAACATACTCGGAGGCTCTAAATAAAAACCTGCCTAAGCAGCAGAGACCTCCAAAGCAGACACCCAAGCAACCACTACCCCAAAACAAAACATGTGCAACACATAGCGCACAAAGCCAGTGTGCCGAACAGTCACAGCCCTTAAGGCTAAACAACACACCTGATACACTTGTAATAGGTGACTCTATCATCAGGCACACTGACGTCCCGCTCACCAGGCTGAACAAGGAGAAGGTCACGGTGAGCTGCCTGTCGGGCGCTAGGATCCACATAACACAAGCACTCAGGTCACTCCAAGGCAAGTACAAATATGACTCAGTCATTGTCCATGCTGGTGTGAATGACCTGAGACGTACCTCCCTGGACTACATGAAAAGAGACATAGAGGAGCTCTCTGAGCATGTAGCCCAGGCCGGTATGACCCTGACCTTGAGTAGCATCTTACCCTCACCAAGAATGATGCCACAATATGAAGACAAGATGATCAATTTCAACTATTGGCTTAAGTGTTGGTGTCATTCAAAGGGGATCCAATGCCTGTCAGCCTGGGATGACATGCTCGACAAGCCACTTTGCTTCACTAGAGAAGGCTTGCACCTGTCACCCCTGGGCTTTCGGATATTGGCAAAGGCTCTTGCTACCCCATAGTGCCTTTTTTAGGCAAGGCTCAAAAGACAAACCCACCTCCATAGGTATCGCAAGGGATAAGAAACTAAGAGTAATGCTACTCAACGCCAGAAGTCTAAACCTCAAGATAAACACACTCGAAACTCTCCTTAGCATGGAAAACATCGATATCTGTGCAGTAACAGAAACCTGGTTCAAGGCTCCCGAGAGCACCCCAGCACTACCAGGTTATACCTCATACCATGCTTTTCGGACCCAAAACTTGGACCGAACCACAAAAGGAGGGGGAGTATCAATATTCGTCAAAGATACCCACACTTCCAGGTTGGTGGCACAGCACAAAGCATCAGAGACTATCCATGTGCAACTAACTGTGGGTAAAACTGCCTTCCAGTTTCTAGCCTGCTACAGACCACCCTCCCAAACACAGGAACCCCACTCGGCCTTCCTGAGAATACTGGAAAATATGAAGGCCTCTCCAAACACCATTATATTGGGCGACTTCAACTACCCAAACTTAGACTGGGAGCATTACTCTAGCTCCAACACCCTAGCCCAAAGGTTCCTAGAATTTATAAACTCAAATGCTATGGAACAACTTGTTACCACTCCCACAAGAGGGGAAAGCATACTGGACCTGATCATCACCAACATGGTGACACTATGCTCCAGACCAGAAGTGTATCCCTCACTGGTAAGATCAGACCATAAACTAATCTCACTGGATATTCACATCCCGACCCCACCCCCTGCCCAGAAAACCACAGTGAAAAACTTCTCTAAAGCAAATTTCACACGCCTCAAAACCGAGGCGAAATCCTTCAAAGCCCCCGGGTCTTGGAAAATATGGCCCAGACCGCAGAATCCTTTATAAACGCATTCTATGAACACCTTCAGGAATGCATGGATCATGCAATCCCAAATAAAACCAAGACCCAATCCTCCAAAGGCAGACGTCCTGTCTGGTGGACCCCAGCCATAAACAAACTATACAATAGAAGGAGGAAGCTACTACATGATAGAGCAAAATCCCAAAAAGGGAAGGCATCTCTGATCAGTATTAGCAAAAAACTACGGGCACTCATAAAATCATCTAAGGCCAGCTTCGAGAGAAAAATTGCACAGGACACTAAGGATAATCACAAGGCTTTCTTTAGTTATGTTAGGAACCTGGGTGGGAATTCCCAGATATGCTCAGAATTAGTCCAAAATGACAAAAAATACACCGAGCCCACAGACATTGCCAAAATCCTAGCTGACAGGTTCAGTGCAAACTCCCTCCCCCCCCACCAAAAGGGCAAATATCTATCCCAACAGAGTGCTGCCCCCCTGACATCTCAGATGCTCAGGTAAGAGCCGCCCTCTCCAAAGCAAAAAACACAGCATCAATGGGACCAGATGGTGTCCCGGGTTGCATCCTACATGAACTCCAAGAAGAGCTAAACCCAAACATAAAACTACTGTTCAATCTTAGCCTTACTACATGATATGTACCCAAAGAGTGGCATACAGCAACAGTGGTCCCTCTCCACAAAGGTGGTGCCTCAACGGATCCTGGAAACTATCGCCCCATAAGCCTGACTAACTTGGTCTGCAAAGCTATGGAAAGGATCATCATGGACCTCATAAATAAAGATATTGGGGACCTACAGACACTGGATCCTACCCAGTTTGGCTTTGTTAAGGGCAGATCCTGCCTCTTAAACCTGGTCGATTTCTTTGAAACAGTCACCAAGGCCATTGATGAGGGGAAGGTGGTCCACACAGCCTACCTGGACCTCGCAAAAGCCTTCGATACAATACCCCACTCGGGCATTATAGATAAGCTCACCAGCTTAAATATAAACCCTATGTCACTAGATGGGTTACAAACTGGCTCAAGGACAGAACCCACATGGTTAGAATTGCTGGAGCCATGTCAGACTCCAAACCAGTTACAAGTGGCGTCCCACAAGGCTCAGTCCGGGGACCTCTCTTGTTTGGTATATATTTCTCGGTGGTACAGGCCAACACGGAAGGACTGTGGCTGACCAAGTTCGCAGATGACTGCAAACTGGGCGCCATAATCAACTCTCCAGCTGACACAAGCATCCTCCAAAAGGGCCTCATAGAAACAGACAACTGGTACCAGAGCCATGGCCTCAAGCTAAACGCCAAAAAGTGTATAGTCATCCCTTTGGCAAAAACAGTGCCACAAATTACCACATAGGTGGTAATCCATTAAGTACAGAAGAAGTCATTAGGGACCTGGGGACCCAAGTTGATAGCAATCTCTCATTTGACAACCACGTGGCCAAAGTGGTTAGAAAAACATTTTATATAGCCCACCTAATCATGAAGGGATTCACATCTAGATCAGGGGAGGTCATCGTGCCTCTTTACTCATCCCTCATCAGGCCCATAATTGAGTACAATGCCCCTTTTGGGATGTACCTTACCAGACACCTGCAGCAACTGGAAAGACCCCAAAAGTATTTCACCAAGAGGATAAAGGGCTCAAACAGATGCCATATGCTGCCTGGTTAAAGAAACTCCAGCTCTACTCAGTGGCATACCACCTGCTCAGAGGCGATCTGTGCCTGACGTATAAAGCCATGTCCAACCCGGAATTAATGGACATGCTGCACCTCAGAAAATCCAAATCCCATCGAGTTACGCGCTCGAGAGGCTTGAACCTCAGCACTGAAATAAATAGGACATGCTGGAGGGACAGATTCATAACCCAGAGGCTCCCTTCACTCTGGAATAAAATCCCAGTCCAGGTTAGGCAGAGTCCCACATTGAATCTCTTCAAGAGGAATCTTGATGAGTGGATGGGAGATCGTAGGTTTACCCCGGCTATCACTTCTGTGTCACTGTTAGACAGAGGCACAGTATACTAACCTCAAAAAAAGGCATAGCAAAATTAATTTAAAATGGGTGGCGAAAGCCAAACACACTCTGGCTAGGCTTATAAATGCCCTAGGGCAGATAGCCTCGTATGAACCTATGAACCTATGCCTACCTACACCCTTGGTAGACCCTAAACACACAAGTATATTTTAATTGGGGGGGGGGTGCTTACATACAGAGATCATTATGCATTATTGTGTGAATATTATCTTACTGGACTTAAAGGATTGGTGTGTACCTGTTAGTTTATCAAGGCAGGTTGTCTGTCTGCATAGTTCACAACTGTGAACCTATCCAGATGTTAGCCAGAAGTTACACTGCTATTCTTTGTCTGTGCAACTCACAGGTGTTTTCAGGACTGTTACAATGGCATTGTTATAGGCATTTGCTACCAGTACATGGCAACATCCTTTGGTATTTCTGTGTTGTACTCCTACATAAGGGTATGCTTATGGGGGTCCTATCAAAGCTATTTGCAGAGTGTGTAACAGCAGAAGAGCTTATATGCCTGTGTGTTTGTGCCTCTGCCAGGCCTATTAAACACTCAGATACATCTTTGCATGGAGTCAGGGATAGGTAGTTGAAAGTGAGGTACACCTTACACATAATAGGTACAGTAAGTGTAGACTTGAGTGAAGCAGTGCATATAGGTTAGTACTCCTTTAATGAAGTACAGGCAGTGTCTACTGTTATTATTGTCAGTATTCATTGTGTAATACCCCACCTTTCTGACTGACATCAGTACTTTTCAGAGGAATTCAGAGGGACACATCTAAAATATGTTTCACAATCAGGGACATCCCTGAAAAGTAGTCACAGTTACTAGGTATGACCTCTGCCCTAATCAGATATGCCACTGTTTGTCCTGCTTTGATACTGTGTGGGTGTTGTAAAGTGCCTCTGTAACATTATTAGCTGTTTGCATGGCTGCTTCTCACATCACAGTCATGTAATGCAATTCCACAACTATTGCTGGGAAAGATCCACAGAACAAGCTTTGTGTTATGGCCTTCTTATTTTTCCTTTACATTCACTCATTGTAATGCATGATATATTTATTTCAGCAACAGGTTATTGTATATCTGCTGTGGCTTAGTGGTACTTCATGCAGTCTAATATGTCCAAGGTCTGGGATTCGAGACTGACAGAGTTGTTTTATTTTGCTGCTGAGCAGAATAAGGGCCCTGACATACAGTGATTAAGGCACTTTTAAGCAGTTGTAAGCGGGTTTGCGTGGGTTTGCGTGACGCTTAGCAATACTTAGCTAAGCGCACACATGCGTACACTCGCTTTAACCCGCTTACTACTGCTTAAAAGTGCTTACTCCCGCTAACCCCTGCTCTAATTTCTTTGAAAGAAAAGAAAATGGGGAGATAGGAAAGTGGTGAAAAAGGGAGCACAATGAGGGAAAGACAGTAGGAAAACAAGCTCAGGATGTGCAGGATGGGTGTAGGGAAGGTTCATAGCTGCCCATTTCTTTAACAGCAACAGCTGTGCATATGCAATGCATTTTGAATTAATTTTGAATCTTTCCACCCCTGGGAGAGGGGTGATGACAACAAAGTATGTTGTACTGCCAATTATAATTATCAGTTTACATGTCCAGTGGACATGTGTGCGAGATGGGCAGCTATGTATGGGGCGTAATTTTTTTGTGGGTACAGATTGCTCTTTTTTTTTTTCAGGTGAGAGTGGAAAGTGAGGTAGGGGAAGTAGGTATTTTTGGGGAGGTAGGTTGGGGAGGTAAACAGACAAGACAAACAAGACACATACAGGGGCAGAGTATGACACATGGGGTGGGTGAACACAATTGACGGGGACGGATGTTTGCAAATCGCAAGCCCATGAGCACACAGATTGTAACAGTGGGACTGAGATCCCCACCCATGGGCAGTCACCACTGAACCTTTACAGACCCGAAGGTCGCTGTGCTGGGGGCTGCGTAGGAGGGGCAGGCTCACCCATGAGTCGCGCCACTCTCGCCTCAAGCTGGCATAGGGGATCAGCGACTAAACGCTTGATCTCCCTACGCACCACAACCTGGACCCTTCGGAGGGTGACAGGTGGCCCTTCTCCGCCCACGCTTGCAGGGGGTGGTGAGCCCCATCCCCTTCAGCGCTTCCACCCAAAGGTGGCACAGGACCAATGGAGGAGGGTAGCCCTGGCTGGGCACCTGACATGCTGGTGCCAGGTGCAATAGCCAGCTGAGGAGGGACAGGTGGGTCCGCTGGGACCGGCCTTCCCATACGTTCTGTGATTAGGTGTGTTTAATTACAATATAGATAACAGCATTCAAAATTAGTTGTAACAGCATGTGGTAATATTCCCATTAACCCAACACACCAGGGTTACAACAGTTGAACAGCAAGCATAACACATGCATATATTGAACAACAGTGGACGTTACGACAGCATGCAGGGATGACTGGTGGCAACAGGCCACCAAGATTGTGGTGTTTGAACAGGGCACATGCATCAAAGAAAAAAACAGATTTTTATTGAACATTAGGACATATGTCCCAACAAATGTTATGAGATTGCACATACCCATTGAAGTGTGGAATTGCATTGTTTATGCACATGGAGTAGGGGGGGTGAAACATCCATTAACATATTATTAGCACTTTTACTCTACACTGCATTCCTATTGACTGCAGGTGTATATCCCCTACATGTATTATTACACTAGACAACATGCATTAGATTGTGTAATGGGTTTGGCTAGTTCATTATATACCTGACAAGTATCTGCCATTGCAACTGCCCAAGCTGCAGATGTTACTGCTACACACTTGTTTTTTATTTGTATATTGATGTATCTACACATCTGGATGTGTTCATGTGACTTTTTCACTTAATTTTCTACAGAACCCTACATTTCATGTAGCACACTCACATTTCTGGTGAACACCTTGACAAGCTACTCGTGTGCCAGATTTACCTATGCATGACAGCCATTTAACAGCTGTTGAGGACTGTTATATGCTTCACAGCTACTGGCACTTCCTTCATCCACTTTATATGAGACTGCAGAACTGTGGGTTGACAGCACTTAATACAACAGTACTATTTATTGAATGCAAGGGTACAACAACATTTCTAAGTAACTGACACAGACACACTCCAAGTATTAGACCTTTATTATTCACATTAAACACTCTTTTCTACAGGCTCTACCCTTAATTTGATATTACAGTGCATACAGAAGACATATTCAGGACATATTATACCTTTATTGATAGGTTCCAACACTCTTTTTCAGGCTTGCTCACTTATTTTATATGACAGTACATGCAGAGATGGTATTCCAGACTTATTTTACCTTTATTAATGGGTTACTACACTCTATTCCTGGCTCTCTGACTTTTGTTATATAACAGTACATGCAGATAATTTATTCAGGGAATTAATGTTATATGCTTCACAGCTACTGGCACTTCATTCATCCACTTCATATGGGACTGCACAACTGTGGGTTGACAGCACATAATACAAAAGTACTATTTATTTAATGCAAGGGTACGACAACATTTCAAGGTAAGTGACACAGACACACTCCAAGTTTGTTTGTTTGTGTCTTTCGGCTTTTCCCGGTTAGGGGTAGCCACAGCGGAACTCTGATCCGCTAATGATTGGCAGTAGAGTTTTATGTACTGGCTTGCCGGACCTAATGCACAACCTTCAATGAAGGAACGCCCATTCACACATGTTGCCACACAGAAGACGCTCTAAATGAGAATCGAATGGGCAACGTCTAACTGTGAGGCGACAATGCTACCGCAGCACCACCACCGCACACAGACACACTCCAAGTATTATACCTTTATTAATTACATTGAACACTCTTTTCTACAGGATCTCTCCTTTATTTGATATTACAGTGCATACAGGAGACCTATTCAGGGCATATTATACCTTTATTGATAGGTTACAACACCCTTTTTCAGGCTTACTCACTTACAATATATGACAGTACATGCAGAGATAGTATTCCACACTTATTTTACCTTGCTTGCTGGGTTAGTACACTCTATTTCTGGCTCACTGACATTTATTATATAACAGTACATGCAGAGGATTTATTCAGGGCATTTGCAGGCTGTATTATTGGAATACAACACTTTTGTCATGCTCTCTCACATATATTTTATAACAATACATGCAGAATATTTACTAACCTGCCTGGTGGCGCAGCCTTAGCAGCCTATCTGCATAGATAGGCTTGCTGATTCATAGCACGAACACCTGCAGCTGTGGAGTAAATGAAGGTATATTTAGACATACCTATACATTATTTAGACAAGCTAATATAGTCTAAATAATGTATAGGTATGTCTAAATATACCTATACATTATTTAGACTATATTTAGACAAGCTAATATAGTCTAAATAATGTATAGGTATATTTAGACATACCTATACATTATTTAGACTATATTAGCTTGTCTTACATACTGCATTCCATGGCTACCTACTTAGTAGTGGGGCATCATGCATATGACGGGCTTCCTGAATCCACTGGTTCAGAATGTCCTGCTTCCATCTCTTCAGGTCTGCATGGTGGTGATGGACCTGCTCACCAGTCCGAGGGATGCCTGTGGCACTGGTGAGTTCATGAGCCAACCGCTTCAAAGCATCTGCCTTATACTCCATTCCTTGGAACTGGCCCTGCAGGAGTCGAGTCTCATGCCGATGGACTAAGAACCAAACCATGTATCTTGACTCCTCGATGCCCCAGCATTGCACTCTAAAGCATGTACCCTCTCCAGCACCAAACATTCTAACTGCATATGGGAGCTACAATCAGTTATGGCGAGTATTCCCGCCTATGCAGCTTAAATATGCCGCATATCCCGCACTTTTCTGTGATTGGCCATTTTTGACTATTCTTGGCTAACTGCAGACCTGCTTAGCAATGGTTAATTTAGCATTTATTACTATATATATGTTAACAGTGGATAAGCTGGCGTGGCTTAGTGGTTCAGTACTTTGATTATGGTGCACAGTGTCCTAGGTTCAAACCTTATCATTGCTTTTTATTTTACTACTGTCCAGACAGGTTAGGAGGCGTGGCTGGGTTTAAGCAAACTTGCTCTACATTGCTCCACATTGCCCGATGGTGCGCTGGTTGGCGCGGCGTGCACATCCACGTTAAATGATTGCACTGGGTAAAGTGCAATTTAGCTATGGGCAACAACATTGAGCTGGGTAAAGCGTGATTTAGCTATGGGCAACTACATTGCACTGGGTAAAGCGCTGCTTAACTGAGGACAATTATATGCCAGGTTCATTTATAACTTTACATTTTGTTCACTGATACATAGGCCATTTCAATGCTTTTTAGTAAAAGTTTTATCATATCTGTCAGGACTTATTTCATATACTCATTTTGAACATAAAATAGGAAGAGGAGTGGTGGGACTCAAACTGAATGCCTCCTCTTTGTGCAAATGCTCTACCACTACGCTATTACTATTTGGCGTAATTTGCATACACATTCCTTATTATGCTCTTCCATGTCGACATTGCTAACTGCAGATAAGCAATGGGCACACCCGCACACACATGCACAAATACGGGCAGCTATATCGGGAATTAGAAAATAAAAAATGAATATTTTATTTTTTATAACTGTGCTGGGGGTTTACGATGTCAGGGGGTGTGGTGTTGGGTACATGGACATTTGACGGGCATGGACATTTACACTGCTTGCCAGGACACCTGCAATTGCTGGAAACAATACATGGAAACAATTTCTGTACACTGACCCTAACAACAACCTAACAAAAAAAAATAAATAAATAAATAACAAAACACCTCTTATGTTTAGTTAGCGTTTTGCCCAAACCAGAAGATTTACAGCCTCATATTTGCTGAAATTTAATAAGTTATTATTAGCTTTGTCTTTTGCGAAAAACAATCTTCTTACCTGCAATTTAAATCTACATTTTGGAGATAGCTTTTTTTAGCTTTCTGTGCTTTTTATGGCGTTCTGAAGGCTGGTGCAACCCACTCTGGGCTCACTCTGCTCCCCAGCCCCACTCCCATTCCCACCCACCCCCTCTTTCATTACATTTATATTTTCTTCTAACCCCTCTGACTATTGCCCACACCAATAAACTCAGAAGATACCAATTAATTATGCCAAGACCCCACCCCCTCTCTACTTCCATCTTTCTATCCCACTATCTATTTCACAATGACTTCTTCTAACAATACTATCACAAAGTTAACACTTTCACTTCTGTTTATAACCTACACTGGTTTTCTAATCCTGCTACTACATGCTACCACCACACACACCACCTTATACATAGCACCAGTGACACCCTGCACTCAAACCTAATCCATTGCACGATAGATTAGCTAGTAACATCTCACCCTCTTTATTCGTAAGCTCTATCCAGAATACAACCAAAATAAAACTATCCCCTACCAACTCCAAGCTAAAATTATATCTTTCACACCTCCCTAAAACCCTCTCAAAAAACTACCAGCCATATACTATTATCCATTTCCTCCTCACTTCAACACAATATGGAGATGTTCACCCAAATCCCGGTCCAATTAACTCTCTTACGCATAGCCTAGCCCCAAATAATCAACATCTTCATCTAATAACAATAAACACATGCAGTATTTGTAACAAAATTACTGAGTTTCATGCCTGGCTGTCTACCCACACCCCAGACATTGTAGCAGTAACCGAGATATGGCCTAAACCATACATTGCTGATACTGAAATTCTTACACCAGGGTATAACATCATTCAATTAGATAGACTTCACAAAAAGGGTGGGGGCATTGCATTAATTTATCAAAACTCCCTAACTATTACAACCTACTCAGAACCAATCCCTTCTTTCAGTAACATTGTATTTTTACTTACATCACTTCATATTAACAATAATAAATGTCTAAGTATTGCTGTACTCTACATTCCATCAGGTCACAACATTCCTATTCTAGAGGACCTCTTATCTTGGATAAATCAAAATATCTGACAGGAAGCCATTATCCTAGGAGGCACCAACATTAATTGTCAAAGCCTAACTTCTAGTTCTCCAGCCAATAGTATAAATCTGCATAGCTTCACACAGCTTATCACAACCCCTACCCATGGTCTATCCACTCCTTCGCAGTCAACCTTAGACTGGATACAAGTATCCCACCCTCAAAATTACTCAAATTAAGGCACTCTACCTAACATACTAAGTGACAATCTTCCAGCATATACCCATCAAACTCATTCTGAAACTTTTACAACACACTCTTACAAAACTTCTAGGAATCTCACTCACTTTGACCAACACATATTCATAAGCATCTTGAATGCTCAAAACTGAGTCCCATTAAAAAGTCTTCCTTTAGCTGCAGTTAAATACTTTAATAAACTAAACTTTTTCTGGAAACTCTAAATAGTCTACCCCTATATGAACCAAAAGAACAAAAGTTAACCATGCCCCTTGGCTAACAAAACAGACCAAAAAAATATGATACATAGAGACCAAACTTGGAAACAATGGCAAAAAATAAAACAAAATGAAATTAGCTACAAGCAATTTCAAAAGAAGGCCAAAAAACTAGCCATACAAGATAAAAAAAATAATTTTCCTCTAAGCTATTCACCTTACACAATAACCCTAAAAAGTTTTGTAAATCTGTCTCCACTCTACTTAATCCTGGCACCATACAAAACCCTTCCCCTTCACCTGATGAGGATCCACAACAAATTGTACATGATTCCAACACCCACTTCATTACTACTATTCATAAGTTAATCAAAGACTCACCAACAAACTTAAACTCCCTTGACAAAAATAGTTCTTTACTGGATAACAACAGCATCCCCTTCTCAGACACTTCTAACAACACTCACACAACTCCTTCCTTTAATATTCAGCCAGCACCCACATCTCTTATATTCAAACTCCTAACCAGACTAAAACCCTGTTCTCTTTTTGCTGACAGTCTACCCCCTGAATACATATGACTTGCAGCAAAAGCAAGCACATGTCTAGTTAGCACTCTTATAAATCACTCTATCTCAGAATGTTATGTCCCCCACTTGTGGAAAAAATCTATTATTACTACACCACATAAAGATGGAAATTACCATGACCTCTCTAATCATTGCCCTATCTCTATACTCTCCCCACTATCAAAAATATTAGAAAAATGTGTACAGATCCAGTTTCTTAAATACCTATCTGACAATAATTTTCTTGCCCCTACCCAACATGGTTTCCACCTCAATCACAGCATGATCACAGCCCTTCTCTCTTTCACTGATACTGTTAAAGCCAATGATGCTGGTCACCCTACTTCAGTAATCTTATTAGATCTATCTAAGGCTTTTGATAGTGTATCCCATAATAAACTGCTAAACCAACTATAAAAACTAGGATGTTCCCCCATATCTCTGACTAGGTTTTCCTCCTACCTAAACAATAGGAAATAATCAGTCAGATGGCACAATGAACAATCTGATAATCTGGCAAATAATATAGGAGTCCGACAAGAATCCATTCAAGGGCACCTTACTCATTAATACCGTCATCAACGATCTTCACAAAGCTTCTCAACAAGGTAGTCTCATCCAATACACTGATGATTCTACATTTACTAAGCATTAGGAATTTAGATAAAACTAATGCTTTGGCCAAACGTGTTGAAAATGGGTTCCACACATAATTTTAGATTTATGGCCATTGAAGTGGTTAGTGAAAATGATAGAGGAGGAGATGTAATCAACAAAACAGAAATGTCAGAAGTAAGGTGGATAGTCAGGTTAAGAGGTAACAGAGGTAAGGGACTAAATGACAGGATACCATTAAAGCCTATACTAAAGAACAGGTCTCTATGTCAATGAGACCCAGTATGAATAGGAATTATGTTAGCAGTAGTATTAACAGTGTATGTTAAATCAAAGTTATGAAGTTTATAACAGAATGGTGCATACTTAGGATGAAACTGAATTATGACATGGGAAACAATTAAGGGATTAGTTTTATTATTTTTATGTATGTATTTTATATTTGTATGTACTTGTATATGTGTTTTATGTTAGTAATGTTTGAACAGAAATAATGCAAGTAATTCAAGTAGAGATGAATATCTTGAATGGGTAATTACTATTTAATTGGTATTACCAATTTAACTTGCCTTATAAACAAGTGGATAGTACTGCTATTGTAATGGTCTGATGAAGTGGGAGGTAGTTCCATGAAAGCGCTTACCTACTGCATTTTCATAATAAAGCTGTGTTTTTATTCTACAAGACTTGCTCAAGGAGAACATTTTTTAAAGAATTATTTGGCATAGCAAGTTTCTGCTTGGTACATGTTCCCAGGACTTTTTTGTGCACTTGATTGTTTGAGGACTTTTTTCTGGGTTAACATTTTTCCAGTTTGTTTCTTGATTCTTGTGAGTGGATTCTACAATCATATCTGCATCCAATAATTTCTTAAACCTCCTTACAGTTACTCAAAATGCATTCACAACAGTAGAAGTCTGGCTAAAATAATTCACAATTGTTGCTAAACCCCAAAAAATATATTAGTAATATTTGAATAGAAATAATGCAAGTAATTCAAGTAGAGATGAATATCTTTTTAAAATGAATGGGTAATTACTATAGCAATAACCCACGCCTGGGTGTGGGTAATGCTTGATTTACCCACGGTTGGCGTGGTTTTGTCCTGAGGGCGAAGCCCGAGGGACCAAACAAAGCCAACCGTGGGTAAATCCAGCATTACCCACACCCAGAAGTGGGTCATTGCTATTATACAATGACATTATTTAAGAAAAATAATAATTACTTTTCTTAAATAATGGCATTGTATAATGGTTCCTTGCTGCCCTTCTGCAGCTGTCTGTTATCCGCGGCAGTTCTGATGTACTGCGCATGCATAAGCCTACGCAGTACATCAGAGCTGTGGGCAAAAGCAACGGAGATCTTTTCCGTTGCTTTTTACTGTTTTGCTATGTTAAATGGGTTTAACATAGCGAGACAGCTTTAAAAAAAGCAACGGAGAATCTCCGTTGCTTATTTTAAAGCTGTCTCGCTATGTTAAACCCATTTAACATAGCGAGACAGTTTTGAAAAAAGCAATGGAGAAAGCAAGATCTCCGTTGCATTTTACAAACTATTTCGCTATGTTAAATGGGTTTAACATAGCAAGACAGCTTTAAAATAAGCAATGGAGATCTCCGTTGCTTATTTTAAAGCTGTCTCACTATGTTAAACCCATTTAACATAGCGAGACAGGTTTAAAAAAAAGCAACAGAGAAAGCAAGATCACTGTTGCTTTTTACACACTGTGTCGCTTTGTTAAAGGAGTTTAACATAGCGAGACAGCTTTAAAAAAAGCAAGGGACATCTCCGTTGCTTTTTTTAAACCTGTGTCGCTATGTTAAACTTCTTTAACATAGCGAGACAGTGTTTTAAAAAAGACTTATACTAATAGAAAAAGTCCGGGTGACCGGACCTTTTTCCATTAGTATAAGTCGATTTACAACATGCACGCTGGCCAATCAGTGTGCACATTTTAGAATATTAATGGGGGGTCATGGTATAATATTTAATTGGTATTACCAATTTAACTTGCCTTATAAATAAGTGGATAGTACTGCTATTGTAATGGGCTGATGAAGTGGGAGGTAGTCCCATGAAAGCGCTTACCTACTGCATTTTCGTAATAAAGCTGTGTTTTTATTCTACAAGACTTGCTCAAGGAGAACATTTTTCAAAGAATTATTTGGTATAGCAAGTTTCTGCTTGGTATATGTTCTCAGGACTTTTTTTGTGCACTTGATTGTTTGAGGACTTTTTTCTGGGTTAACATTTTTCCAGTTTGTTTCTTGGCTCTTGTGAGTGGATTCTACAATCATATCTGCATCCAATAATTTCTTAAACCTCCTTACAGTTACTCAAAATGCATTCACAACAGTAGAAGTCTGGCTAAAATAATTCACAATTGTTGTTAAACCTCAAAAAACAATCTATTACTTTTTTCGACAAACCCACCAGATATAGATTTCAGAATCTTTTCTCAAGATAATACTGAAATTGAAATTGTAAATACAGCAAAATTTTTAGGTATAGCAATCGATGATAAACTCTCCTTTGAGCCACATATTCTCAACACGATAAAGAAAACTCACTTCAAACTAGGGAAACTTCGCATTCATAAACTCTAACTAGACAATCACACCAAAACTAAATTGGCCAGTACCCTACTGATCCTTTCCCTTCTATACGGAAGTGCCCTTTTTACTAACCTTCATTTATCCCTTAGCAATAAACTGCAATCCTGCTATTATAAAATAGCTACATTTGACTCATGAAAGCCTAGCCATTCACACCATTGCCAAGCAATTTCAGAATTGAACTGGCTCGAATTTTACAACTATCTCAGTTATACCCAACTAACACTAGCCCATAAACTTATTTTTAAACCCACTTCCTGCTCAGCACTCTGCTCCATCCTACATATTTATACTCCAGCACAAATCCTCAGATCCTCCAGCAAAATGCTTTTAAATGTAACCAAATCTTAACTAGGGTAAACAAGAGGTTAGCCAACCGAATGACCACAAAAAGAAAAAAAAAAAAGTAAAACTTGTCAAGATGGGGGGCTGTGCACCAACCCCCTAACTAAATATAACAGCTCTGAGATCACATTACAGTGGGGAAAAGTGCAGTTTCCAGATGGTGACCAACCACTGGTTTTCCCTAGTTAAAATCCACCATTCGATGAAGAGTGGCTGCAATAAACAGGTGTTCAACAAATAAAATGTCATAGACTCGAATGAGGATTGAAGGTCTCAGAAAAATAAATGGAAAGTGTTATGAGACAGCTAGTTGGTCACTTCGTATGCTTAGAATGTAGATTAAATAGAGTTTCTTAACCACTGGCTTACGTCTTCTATTTACCTTCCAGTAATTTGCTTCTCTTGGTCTATTTTATTTATTTAGTTAGTTCCTTTTTGTTGACACTCTTACTTCCACAAGGCCAACGGCCTCTTTTAGGGAAAGACCCAAGTTGCCATTCATAATTACTAGGGGAAGTTTGGCCAGAGGACCAAGGAAATTCTCTTACTCTTTTCTATAAGTGCAGTAGAATCATTTAAATCCTCTTTAGCTACTACCAGCTTAGACAGATGGGCCCTCAGTTTAATGTCTCATCCAAACGACTTGTAACTGAGGAGTCCAACACCTCCCCAACCAATGCTGCACTGCAGAGTTAATGAATGAATCCAAGAACATGATTTGGGAACAGGACCAAGAGATTTCTGATATTCCAGGTCTGTATGTGCGCACGTGTACTTGCGTGCTGCTTACTGAACCACTGATGCTTACACTGATATTTAGTGCCACACTTTTATTTTATGTGCTAAGTGGGTGGAATGTTTATCTAGTTCAAGGAAACATTTTCAGTCAGAATCCAGGACACAAAGGCAGAATGTTACTTAAAAGTCTGCACAGGAATTATTAATACACGTATATTACCTAGGGTACTGTGAAAATTAAGAATACATATATATATATATATATATATATATATATATATATATATATATATATATATATCAACAGATAAATTCCTATGTTCAGTATTTACACAGTGACAAATTTACTGTGATGTTTGACACATTATTAATGTTACTTGCTAAGCTAAAACATGAACAACAGTGTACATACTTTTAATAAATGTGCATTTATGATATTGGTATAAAAGTAAATATTAAAAAGCATGCCCACTCTCAGTGTACAGTAATGTGGTACATTAACAAAATTATACAACAGTTGTGATGTAAAAATGCTTATGTTTTTTAAACTTACTTTAATTTTTAAAATTTCCTGTTAAATTATAGGTATGTTTTAAGCTATCTGCCATTGTGGGCCTTTTTAAGTTTACCCAGTTTCCCTCAGGGGTGTGAATCAAGCCCTGTGCCTTATATTTCTGAGGTAAACACCTTAACTATTATACCAATCCCCAACCCCTTATGTTATCATATTGTTAAGTCACTTAGGGTACTGGAAAAATTAAGAAAACACATAAAAATTTCAACAGATGAATAATTGAGTGTACTGAGCACTTAGAAAATCCTCCCCATACTGGAATGGACTACTAGGTGCAAGGCCCAGCGTAAGCCATGCACTATAACAACAATAAGTGATAACAAAAATGGAAGTCACCAGGAAACAGCATATCCTAGACCCACTACAACAAAGCAATCTTGAAATGCAATTAGAAATGTCTTAGTGATTGGTAACTCCATGGGTAGGTGCACCGATTCCACAATCATTAGGCTGGACAAAAGAAAGGAAACAATGAGCTGTGTCTCAGGGGGCAAAGATTGCTGATGTTATAAGGGTCCTAAACCAGACTAATACAATATGATGTGTTGGTGATCCATGTTGGGGTAAATGATCTGCCATGCAAAACACTGATGGATATGGAGAGAAACATAACAGAGCTCTCTGTGCATGTCACAAATACAGGAAAAACCCTAGTATTAAGTGGAATCCTTTCATCACCAAAAATTATGCCAAAGTATAAAAATACAGATGATTGGCTTTAAAACTTAATTAAACACCTGGTATCATTCTAGGTGGATACAGCATGTGTCAGCATAGGCTAAGATACTTTAGAGTCATACATGCTTCACCACAAATGGATTACATCTCTCATTCTAAGGCTACTGCATACTGGAAAAAGCTTTTGCTGCCACCCTCTCAATTTATGCCTTTTTTAGGCAGGGTCCAGGTTATGAACCTCCCAGCCTAGCTTCTAAAATTAACCAACCACTAGAGCAAATCAAGGTGCCTCTGCTTAGTGATAAAAGTCCAAACAGCAAACTTCTGGACCTTGAAGCCTTCCACTATTTTTAATCCATTCACGTATGTTTTGTTATAAAAACCTGGTTTAACAGCCAGTGAACACTCTCTGAGCACATGCCTTTTGTGCATACTAGTTGTTTAGAACTGATGGAAACTGTGGTGGCATATCCAGCAAGCAATAATGCCTGGCAGGGTCACCCCTGGAAGGTCCATTATTTCCAACATAACACCCACCATGGAGGTCATTATAGCACTTAGGTAATAAGCTACTTGTTAAATTGTTTTGTATTTGTGTTTTTTTTTCTTAGTATATAGATTTTTAAATATTTTAATGTAAAATAGCCCCTCTGCCTAATGTTTCAAACTAGCTGTAGCATATGAAGTTGTTGCAGGAGGATTATTTTACATCCAAATTCAGTTATGAAAGTATTTAATTTCCACAGGCAGGGAGACCTGCAGACTGGCATACAGACAGACTGACATACATGCATACACAAACACACAGATGATATTTATACACATACAAGATCTGACTGAGTACACTTCAGATGTTTCATTGTGATCAATTTCATGAAAAACAATCATATAGTGTAAGAAATTTCTACCCCCCCTCCCCCTCACACATGTGAATATGTTGTCATGAGGTGGTGGACTTGTTTTGTACTGGGCAATATCTGTACATTAATACCTTGTTGGAGAGCGTTCATTCTCCAATAGGGTCTTAGCGCTTGTTTTGCCAATTATTTATTTGTTGGAGGACAGTGTACCGTGAGACAGATACCACAACTGGAGCTTATAATGATTCAAATCACAGTGAATAAGATTAGGTATCATATCATAGAGTGTTATAGGACCCCTTCTATGTCTCCAGAAAATCATATAACATTCCTAAATATTCTTGATGTACTTATCATAAGCAGAAACATCGTTATCCTAGATTATTTAAACTACCCAGTGATAATCTCGGGGACTTATACCACCAATATAGGATATGCTCAAAAATTCATAGATTTTATAAACATGAACCTCTTGGACAAGATTTCTAAGGAACCCACAAGAGCACAGAATATATTCAACCTCATCCTAACTTATCATGTGTATGTACCATCAACAGAGTATCCCTCTCAATGGTCAAGTTAGATCACTAACTAGTAATCTAATTCAATATCTCCACACATTCAGAAGCACGTATCCCAAAAATTCAGGGCCTTTAAAAGTACAAAACTCTTGTAATTTTAGAATGAAGTCTCCACATTTGAGTATAATAGTATTACTCATAATTTTGGTACTGCAAAGTTATGCAGACAAGTTCTGCTCATACCTGGGCATTTGCATTAATTTAGCAGTCCTAACTAGAATGGTGAAGTGTAAAAGAAAACCAGTGTGGTGGCCCACAGGTACTAATAAATTATATAACAAAAGGAAGAAGCTACTTAACCTATATAGCAGAACAAAAATCATTGAATGAAGGCAAGTATCAAACCACTTGTTAAAATACTAACAAAGATCATCAGAAGCACAAAGGCATTCCATGAACTCAGACTAGCTATTGAAGCCAAAGATAACCTCAGATATTTCCATAGTTTCATCATAAAAATAAAAGGTAACATTCAACATTGCTCATAGCTTATTTGTAACGGAACTACCTACTCTGATCCAGTGGATATTGCTAACATACTGGCAAATTAATTTAGTGCCAGCTTCACCCCAGAGTCATCTATTCTGAGCCCCGATGGAATCAAGCCACCAACAAAAGTATATGAACTGTAGGTCATCTCCAAAACTAAGAATGTCTCATCTATTGGCATGACAACATACCCAGTTGCCTAATTAATAGCACTGAGCAAGTACTGGTAGATCAGATCATCAAGCTCTTTAACCTGAGGCTAGCATCTGGCTTTGTCCCATAGATGTGGCACACAGCTGTTATGATGTCACTCTACAAGGATAGCCCCACTACTGACCTCAGGAATTGCAATCACTCTAAAAGAGTTTTATATACAAAGTCATGAAATGTCATAAATGACCTTATTAACTATGGCATCAAAAATCTTATCAGACTTGACCCCTGAACACTTTGGCTTTGTTAAGGGTACAACATGTCTAGTGAATCATGTGAACTTCCTTGAGAGGGTTACTCAGATCATAAACTGTGACCAAGCTGTTTACACAGTGCACTGTGTCCTCGCCAAGACATTCAGTGCCATACCTCATGCAATTAGAGTAAACAAACTGAAGAAGTTCCAAAATGACCCATAGGTGATTAGATGGATAGTCATCTGGCTTAGTGGAAGGCCCACAAAGTAAAAGTAGGGGGGGTGTCATGAGACCACAAAGTTGACCAATGAAATTCACTCTTCTGGAACCTCTGCTATTCAGTACCTACTTCTCAAATCTCCATTTAACAAATGAGTATCTCTGGCTAATTAAGTTCAAAGATGATTGTAAGCTGGGAATTTGTTGTCAAGTCTTCCTCTGACATAAGGTTCTCCAACAACAGTTTGCTCTTGTTAAAAGCTGGTGTATAAAAAAGGAACGCAAAAAATGGAACACTGGAACATTTGCTTAACACCCCTTATCAACAGATTATAGTATAGATAACACACCACTACAAACTGAAAAGGTAGAGAGACCTAAGCACTTGGGTGGATAGCTTCCTCGTGTTTGACTAGCATGTTGCAGTAGTGGTTAGGAAATCATTTTACATTCCACAGCTCATAGCTAAAGACACTGATTTTTATTTTTTTTCTTGGAGAAATACTGGTAAATCCCATTTTTTTTAAGTTTGAAAATTGAAAAATCATGGCATTTTCATGAAATTTGTCAGTGTAGGCCAGAGAACCAGTTCACTGCAAGCTTTATTTATGCTCATATTTATTATTTATAATATTGCCAGATTGCATTGCTGAATGTTCTGTACCTAGAATCTGTTTCAATTTCCAATATATATCAATGCAGATGAAAGTTTTAATGAAATCATAATTCCCAAATTTAATCTCATGAAAAAAGAATTTCATATATTTTTTTGAAAACTGAAAATAAATGTCCCTGCTTGTAGCAAAAGGTATTTTTTTCAGCTGAAAAGAAGGCCTCATCTCTTTGTACACTGCACTGATTAGGACGACTGTACTGCACTTCCTTTGAGATGCACCTGACTAAGCATATCAAGCAGATGAAAAAATCCCATATATTTGTACATAAAAAATATCATGGACCTAAAATACCTGAATTATCAAGAAAGACTAGAGGCTTTATCTCTATACTCAGTGTCATAGAGACACCTTATGGTGATCTGTGCCTTACTTATAGGCCTTTAAGGTTTCCAGTAGTCTAAGAATACTTATATATCCGGATATCAAACAGACCAGCTAATATTATGGCCAGATATCTAAATCTACTCCAACAAATAAATAAGACAAGGTAGAGGGATAGATTTGTCATACAAATCTACTCCTTCTTTAAAACAAACTTCTCCATGTTAAACAGTGTGACAGAGTATCTGCCTTTAACAAGGAACTGAACATCTGGATCAAACGTTATAAATTCATCCCTGGTATGTTAGTCTGGCTGTCCCTGAAAAGGGAGGCAAGGCTTAAGGGTGGGTACTGGCAAGTGGAAATGGTTATGGCTAAGTTGCCTTGTAACTCCTACTCCAAATATATTTATATAGTCCCTATGCATTATATCAGGGTGGGAGTACATTTCTTGCGTGAAGGAAATTTTCTTGAAAAGACATTCTAGGAATATGTTATTTCAGCAAGGGCAGCTAAGTCTAGTGCCATTTGATCAAAGCAAACTAACAAAATGATGTTATCTAAAATGTTTTAACTTTATAGCTTACCTTTCTATGAGGTTTGGGGATCTCAGAGTTAGATACAAAGGGCTGCAGTATAAATCCCCCTGCATGAGTCAGGTTGAAGGCTTTGAAGTTATGTACTGAAGTCAATGTTTTGCTGAAGCACAATGTGAAGAATTGGTCTCAAACGTCCATTAACTTAGTGGTCAATTCTGAGAGTACTAATATGCCTCAGATGCAAAATGTGTTGCTTACTACTGTTCCACTGCAAATCTACACCAGAGACTGCTTCTTCCAGTCTTGATGGTTTTATATTTTATTAATTTTGGCAGTTTCTTATGAAGGAGCTTGGCATCTCCCATCGTACTGAGAATGCAAATTTTATTTCCAAGGAAGTGTAATATTTACTGTTTTCTGTGTTTATTGTATCTTTTCTTTTAAAAGTCTAATAAACATATACTATCAAAAAAGTTGTAACCAGTGTTAGCACACAGAGTGCTAAAGTACAACTGTTGGAATGGGACTCTGTATTTTAGACATTGCTTCTGAGAAAACTAGACCAGAAAATATATTTGTGTTCAGTGAGAAAGCAAGTTAGGCCAAAAGGAATATTTGTTCTTATTTGAAGATTGAGATAAGATAAGAATAGTTGAACTTTGTATGTAAAAGTTGCAGTGTGAATGAAAGACTGTCAGAACAGTGTAATTACAACTGAATTTGGAACTTTGGTTATGAAAAGTGATGTATGAAAAAATCTGTAGGAGAAAATGACAACATGGGAAACCTGCTCAGAGTTTAAGAAAATTCTGAACTGTAACAGTTTTGGCCATTACTTGATGATGATGATTGCATGATGTTGCTGTCAGTTTAAGAATATAAATTGTGACTGGAAGAATATTTCAAAAGGTAATACCTAAGCTGAGAATCAGCTGAGTTTTAAATTAATCTTCATAGTCTGCCATTTTAGATGGCATTCTGTTTAATCTCAAGGCTGCTGTATAATCTCAGTAAGTTATCAAATTCTACTCTGAAATAAAGTCAATGCCACAAAAAGATTTATGTCTCATTGAAGCAGAAGAACTAGCATCTTTGTATATTGAATTATTTACATTTGATGACTGAAAATATAGAATTGGGAAGTTCTCATTTTCACTTGATTTCTGCAAAAAAGCTCCAGAAACATCAAAGTATATAAAGTGAGTATACATCAAACACTTCTCTACTCATGGTCATTATTTAAGGAGGAGAGTATATGCACATTATTATAGAATATGTGTTCATGTACATAATTAGATTGTCCCATGGCAAAGGTCAGTAGATGATTGCTAATGATATTGGGTAGGCAGCCCAAAGTGTTAATTTTGTTAGGGATGGTGATGAGGATCCCCTGTAATGTAGATACTCTGTTTCTGCATTTGTCTGTTTGAGTAGCAGTAGCAAACATGTGGGAAAATCAGAGACTGATGGAAAGAGTGTAGAAGTCTGCTGATAAGTATGTAGTCTGTATTAATGTCACCCAAGATGGAGGTTGCCTTTTTGATATTATGAGAGATCCAGTACAGAATATTTCAAGAGTGGTATAGACAGAAGACAGATGCAATGCATATGCACTCATGTTTGTTGATTTTAAGAAGAGAAAGATAATTACTGCTGCACTTGGAATGATGGGGTAGGAAGTGACTGCAAGGTTGTTTTTGTAGATTATAGCTACACCTCCTGCTTTCTTATGTTGTCTGTCATTTCTAATGTTGTTGTAGCTTGGGGGTAGGAATTTTCTAGTCTTTAGAACCTGGTTGAAGATGCAGAGGGTAGTGGAGGTTATCTATTACCACACACTAAAGTATTGGTCAATGCAGAACATTTGTCAGTGTACAGGAATTTGTGTGCAAAATGTACACTGAAAAAGTCAGAGTTAGTGGCTAAACTCCAACCGTTTGAGGTCTCAAATGTCAAAGCACTGGCATGTAGCTGAGTGATGATATGCAGTAAATGAAGCTACCCTATTGTAAGCCACTTTGAGTTGTTGGAGTAGCAGAGTATGTAGGTTAGTTAGAAGTTGTGCAGAATATTGAAGTAAATGGAGTAAGTATATATTAGCAGAAGATAATAGAGTACCAGAGGGTAAAATGACTTAGCTATTTACACTCTACCTAGCTTTTTTTTGACACAACATTGCCATACAGAAATGACTTGGCCCTTTACAGCTTCATAGCTTAAAAACTACTTGGCTGTTTACTTACTGTTTAATTTCAGAAGGCTGATGTATAATCTTAGTAAGCTATCACATTCTACTCTGAATAAAGTCAATGCCACAAAAAGATATATGTCTCATTGAACTAGAAGAACTATCATCTTTGTATCGTGAATTATTTACATTTGATGACTGAAAATATAGAACTGGGAAATTCTCATTTTTAGTTGATTTCTGGAGAAAAGCTCAAGAACATCAAAGCACATAAAGTGTGTAGACATCAAACACCTCTCTACTCATGGTTATTATTTAAGAAGGAGAGTATATGCACATTATTGTAGAGTACGTGTTTATGTACATGATTAGATTGTCTCACAGCAAAGGTTGATAGTTGCCTGCTAATGGTATTGGGTAGGCAGCCAAAAGTGTTAATTTTGTTAGGGGTAGTGCTAAGGATCCAGTCTAATGTAGGCACCCTGTTAATGCATTTGTCTATTTGACTAGCAGTAGTGATAATTTGGGTAAAACCAAAGAGACTGATGGAGAGAGTGTGGGAATCACAGTTGAAAAGTATGTAGTCCATATTGCTATTATGAGAAAACCAGTACAGGATGTTATTTCCAGGAGGGATATAGACAAAAGGGATGCATATGCTGTCATTTTTTTTATTTTTAGAAGTGAAAGATAATTACTGCTGCATTGGGAATGTTGGAGTAGGAAGTGACTTCTAGGTTGTTTTTGTACATTATAACCGCACCTCCTGCTTTCTTATGTTGTCTGTCATTTCTAATGATGTTGTAGCTTGGGGATAGAAATTTATTGGTATTTAGAACCTGGTTTAAAGTGCAGAGGGTAGTGGAGGTAAAGTATTGATTAATGTAGAACATTTGTCAGTGTACAGGAATTTGCTTGCGGAATAATATTCAGTAAACTGAAAAAATCAGTTACTGGCTAAACTCCAACCATTTGAGGCCTCAGTTGTCAAAGCACTGGCATGTAGTTGACTGACAATCTACAGCAAATGAAGCTACTCTATTGTAAGGCACTTTGAGCTGTTGAAGTAGCAGACTATGTTGGTTAGTTAGATGTTGTGCAGAATATGGAAGTAAATGGAGTATTTATATATTAGCAGAAGATAATCAAATACCACAGGGAAAATGGTTTAGCTATTTATACCTTACTGAGCTTTTTAACACAGCATTGCCATGCAGAAATGACTTAGCTCTTTACAGCTTTCATAGCTTAAAAATGAATTGGCTGTTTACAGCTTACCCATCTTCTGACTGTTTTTTGAAAGGGCATTATGTAAATGTTGGTTGAACTGAAACTGATATCAGTGATGAGGCAAAGCAGTTTATTGTGATTTTTACCAACTGGTTACCTGATAAAACAGGTAAAATATGTCTACCTTTTGATGAGATGGAAGCATTGGAAATGCCTTTGAATGAGATAGTATAGTAATGAACAAAAAATAATTGACTTCAACATTTGGCTTAATTTCTGGTGCCATTCCAAGACGATCCAGTATCTGTCTGCCTGATATGACATGGTTGAAAGGCCTTGATGCTTTGCCAGAAATGGCTTCCACCTTTCCCAACTGGGATTCCAGATCCTAGCCAAGGCTGTCACCTCCTCCATTTCACCTTTTTTTAGGCAATGTCCCAAAGACAAATCTTCCAGAATAAAAGATCTGTCAAAAAGCAAATTGAAGGTCATGCTGCTTAACTCTAGGAGCCTTAACCTGAAAATGCACTCACTGGAGGCTTTCCTTGCACTGAAAGGTGCCAATGTCTGTGCAGCCACAGAAATTTGGTTCAGAGCTGCAGAAAGCACCCCTGCCTTACCAGGCTATACCTTATCCCACACATTCTGATGCCAAAATGAGGTTGGGAAGTCTAAGGGTGGTGGAGCCTCTATCTTCATTAAGGGCAGGCACACCTCCAAACTGGTTTGCCAGCATGATGGCACTGGAATTTTCCAGGTGCAACTGGAAGTTGTCAAGACACCCATGCAAGTTATAGCCAGATATAGACCACCCTCCATGACTCAGGGCACCCACACCTCTTACCTTAATCTACTTGACTTTATCGAGGTACCTCCTAACACCCTGATCCTTGGTGACTTCTACTACCCCACCATAGACTGGGTGAACTATTCCTGTCCTAATGCACTCACTCAATGATTCCTTGACTTCATCAGTTCTAATGCACTGGACCAACTCGTCTCATCCCCCACAAGGGGAGATAACATTCTGGACTTGGATCTCACCAATATGAGTGACCGCTGCATCACTGCCATAGTATGTTCTTCCCTGGTGAGATCAGATCATCAGACTGTCTCATTTGAAGTTTCTGTCCTACCCAACTCCCCCCAGCCATAATCAAGCTAAAAAACTTCTCAAAAGCTGAGTACAACCTCCTAAAGGAGGCCCCCCTCAGAAGATGCTAACATCTATGCTGAACAGTGTGCCAATGCAGTATACAGGCACCTGTACAACTGCCTGGACTCAGCCATACCCAACAGAACTAAAACCTGCTCCTTAAGAAACATATACCTGTTTGGTGGACATCCTCTATGATCAGGCTTTACAACAAAAGAAAGAAACTGTTGTTCAAGGGTAAAAAGGAACAAATTCCAAACTGGAAAAACTCCCTCCTTAGCCTCAACAAGCAAATTAGATCACTAGTAAAAACCTCCAAGAAAATTATGAATCGAAACTAGCCTCCAAAACAAAGGGAAACCATAGATCCTTATTCAGTTATGTCAGGAACCTCCATTGGCAAAGCCCAGGTTTGTTCCAAATTAATACTTAACAGTATCACTTACACTGATCCTGTTGACTTAGCCATCCTGCTAGCAGACAAGTTCAATGCAAACTTCACCCCCCTGTACCCCCTAATGCCCTTTTGACATCCCCGATACGTGTTCCACACCTCACATCTCCATAGATCAAGTGTTAAAGACCCTGTCAAAGGCAAAGAACACAGCTTCCATGGGACCTGATAGTATCCCAGGCTGTATTCTGCATCATCTCCAGCAAGAATTTCTTGGCCATTAAGCACCATATTCAATCACAGCCTAAGTACAGGCTTCATTCCAGCAGAGTGGAGTAGTGCCATTGTCATTCCCTTGCACAAAGATGGTGTTACTACTGACCCTGGAAACTATTGCCCCATTAGCGTGACAAGTCTGCTGTGTAAAGCCATGGAGCATATTATTATGGAGCTCATAAACAAGGACGAAGGCAATCTCCAAGCACTTGACCCCATCCATTTCTGATTTATCAAGGGCAGATCTTGCCTGTTGAACCAGGTTGACTTCTTTAACACTATCACCAAGGCCCTGGATGAGGGAAAGTTAATACATATAGCTTACCTTGACTGGGCCAAGGCCTTTGACCCAATTCTCCACTCACCCATCATCAAAAAGCTAACGCAACTTGGGGTAAATTCCTAGCTCATTAGGTGGGTGGCCAAATGACTCATCGACAGGACCCTCAAGGTCAAAATAGGTGCCTCAACCTCTGATAGCAGACATGTCACTAGTGGAGTTCCCTAGGGATCTGTTCTAGGACCCATACTGTTTGACATCTACTTCTCAGAGGTCCAGGCAAAGGCAAAAGGCTTGTGGCTGACCAAGTTTGTGAAAGACTGTAAGTTGGGTGCTGTCATTGACTTCCCAAATGATGTTAACATATTGCAAGAGGGTCTCACAGCAACTGACTGGTGCCAAAGTCAGGGTCTGAAGCTAAATGCAAAAAAGTATCATCATACCATTCAGCAAAAACACAGCCCGTACTGATTACCAAATAAACAGGAACCCCCTAAGTGCACAACCTGTGTTGAGAGACCTGGGTACTCTGGTTGATAACAACCAAACATTCGACTATCAAGTAGCAGTAGTGGTCAGAAAAGCCTTTTACTTGGTTCATCTCATAAGTAAAGGGATTGCATCCAGAAAATTGGAGATTATTACGTCTCTATACTCCTCCCTCATTAGACCATTAATTGAGTACAATGCCCCATTTGGTATATACAAAACATCTGCAGCAAGTGAAAAGGCCACAGGAATATCTCACAGAGAGAATCCATAGCCTCCAACACCTGTCCTATGTGGACAGGCTCAAATCACTATCCATCTACTCGGTATCATACAGATTACTCAGAGATGATCTGTGTCTCGTCTACAAGGCAATCATGAACCCTGCCTTACCAGAAATGCTCCATATTCATTAAGTCTAACTCCTTGCACATCACCTGCTCAGAAGGCCTGAATCTAATATGCAACATCAACAAAACTTGCTGTTGAGACAGGTTTGTTTCCCAGAGGCTGCCCTGTCTCTGGAATATACTTCCCATACATGTCAAACAGAGTACCTCACTGACCCTCTTCAAGTGCAACCTTGATGAGTGGATTGGAAACCACAAATTTGTCCCAGGGGTTCCACCTGTGTCACTCATTGACATGGGCAATAGGTGCTTACTGAGGTTTCTTTTTGGGATAAACTCTTGGCTAGGCTTTTAAGGGTCCCAGGGCCATTAGCTCAGTAACCTCATATGATCATATGATCCTGTGAAAGGTTTTGGCATTTGTTTATTTAGTTTTTAAGTTCTGTTGACTGGGTTAGTCCCACTAGGCTTTGGCCAATTTGAGGCGAGATCTGAGGAGGTATTCGTGACAACTAGAGGAAGTTTGTCTCAGGTACTGGGGTGATTTCCCTCCACACATCCTGTGATATCTGGGAGTGAGGAAGGATGCAGACAGGGAGTGGGGGTGAACTAAGAAGTCTGAAGTGGTTGATAAAGCTGTGATACTAACATTGCTAGTGGAAGCTGGCTTGAGGACACAGCAGTTGTTTGCATCTGCTACTACCTCAGGGCTTGTACTTGCATTTTGGGAGCCACCAGCAAGTTTTAAGTTGGGGGCCCTACTCAAAAGGTTATAAGGAAGGACCATGATTCTGTCACAACTCTTCCCTGTCAAGCTCTTCCCATCACTCTTTTAACGATCACTGTATAAAAGTGTTAGTACACTCAGACCATTACAAATACCTGTAGGGCCACTATTAGGACATCAAGGCACACACACACACTGACTGGCACTTAGTGCCGGTGTTACATTTCAAGCCTCAGTACCACAGCAAGGCAAACACTCTTTGAGAGGTATATGTACAACAACGGCTGTCATTTTGTAGCAAAGTAATATTACAACAAGCATCTGTATCACAGCAAGGTAGCCACAGAGATACACAAAAACATCCACACAGACTCCCACGTACAGGACAGAGACACCCAGACTAGATGAAGAAAACACTACAGTAAGGTTGAACACAGACACCCACAAAAGATAAATACAGTTCTACAGCAAGACTGAGCAGACACCTGCAAAAGACAAAAACAGTGCGACAGCAAGACTGAAGAGAGACTCCCACACACAGGACACAGGCACCCACATTAGACAAAGGGAGAACTACAGCAAGACTGAAATAAATACTGACCTCACCACACAAGACAGCTACAGACATGCAGAACAGTCAGACTGCAGAGGCACACAAAACAGCCATATCAAAAAGACAGGTCTATATTAGTTCACCAAAACATATTTTTGGTAAACACCTGTTCATCAACACCTAATCAGTGAAAACCACTTCTGGAAAACATGGAATTTTCCAAGGACAATGAAACAATTGACCCACAACACAATGGAAACCACCATGCACTAAATCAAACTTATCCAAGTGGGGTCCTTTGCCCCACACCTCCCAACTATATATACCAACTCCACGATCGCATCACAGTGGGGAAAAGGGCAAAGTTGTATTGTTGGCAGCTACTTTATTGCCCTGGGAAAATTCCACAAATTGCAGAAGTGATTTTCGCTGACTAGGAGTCGATGAACAGGTGTTTGCTGAACATATCTTTTGGTGAACTAATATAGACTTTGAAAAGACTATAAAAACATAAGACATACAGGAGAGAGCTTTACGGAATTGCAGAGACTGAGGCAGACACACATAAACCCAAATAGAATCAGGTGAAGTCAAACAGCATACAGGTGAGACACTAGAGTGTCTTTATTCTGCAATGTGCAGCCACTGCCCCCATCTTTCAATCTCCTACCACAAGAAAACTGGACAAAGGCAAAAATAATGTTAGGACAAAGGTGTAAAGATCAGGGACATATTAAATACTGCTTTGACACACTGAGATATATGTACATTTGGCAGTATTCTGCACAACCCCTTCCCCATCTCTTTACCACAGGAAACATGGGCAATGCTAAACGTAAAGATAATGGTAGGACAAACGCATCAAATCAGGGACATTTTAAACTTAAATATAGACATTTGGCAATAGTTTCACAGCCCCCACCTCTCACCCTCTTAGCAGAAGAATTCTGGACAATGACAAAAGTAATGGCAGGGCAAAGGTGTAAAAATCAGAGACACATTCTCATTCTCCATCTTTTAAACCAAAGGTGCAGGGTTTGATTCTTACATGGGGTAATTGGCTAGGCTTAAAATGCTCCACAAAGGCAGTTAGCCTAGTACTGATCTATGAACATTTTAAGTATTGCTTTTACAAACAGCAAAAAATTAGATATTGTCAATATTTCCCACAGCCCCTTCCCCCATCTCTCAGTCACATCGCACAAGAAAAGAAAAGGTAATGGCAGAACAAATGGGACATTTTGAAACTTAACTTACATATTTGCCAATATTCCATCACAGACTACACTTCTCAACTGTTTGGCAAAAGAAATCTGGACAATGCTAAAAGTAATGTTAGGACAAAGGCATTAAATCAAGTTCATTTCAAACTTAAAAATCTGGACATTTGGCAATAGTCTCACAGCCCCTATCTTTTTATCTTCTTGCACAAGAATTCTGGACATCGACAAAAATAATGGCAGTACAAAGGTGCAATATGAGGGACACATTCTCAAAACTGCATTTACAGACAAATGTTAAAACAAATTTTGCAGTAGTATGTATACATCAAACAACATCTGGCCAATCAGCAACATACTCACTCCGTAACCCCCACCCCCACCCACCTCTTATTACCACAACTCTGGACAAAGTCAAAAATAATGGAAAAACAGAGGCATAACATCAAGGAAAGCTTAAATGTTGTTCTCATATATAAATAGACAAAACAACACAGTGTACAACCATCCCCGGGATTCATTAACAGCAACACACTGTGCCTGAATATGGCCGACGAATGATCCATGGAGGAAGCCTGGGGATGTGCATGAGCCTGCCTGCACTATTCTGCCACAGACATGGCAAGATTATGCTAATGACCTCATTTGCTGGTGAAAACCATGCATATGAAGTCAATTAGCAATCCAGGAAGCAGGCAAGCAGCCATCCATGGCAGAACAGTGTAGCTTGCAGAAATGTATTTGGCTACTAGCTGAATACATTTCTGCAAAATGCAAAATGGAGGCAGGACATCTCAAAGTAAAGCATGTATTATACACTTAAGGGCTGGCAATGGACAAATATATGGCCACTGGCATGGAAAAGAAATTAAAAATAATAAAAATAAAACTTTTTTTTTGGCCGATCTCAACCATTTCAGCATAGTGCAATGGCGTGCAAACGAGATCAGGCAGAAAATACAAAAAAAAAAAAAAGGGAAAGGGAAATTCCAAGGGAAATCTGCATTTTGCCATTATAGTCTATGGCAATAGCATGGAAAACTGGTTGCTAAGGGGAAAGGCTGTGCTGTAGTGCAGTAACTAGGGAGTAAGGCCGTGGAGTATGCCAATGAGGGAAATATTACTGAGTGGTGAAAAGGAGACATTGGCCTAACTGCATCTACACGTGCAGGCAATAAGGCAGTCATGTAAACAGGAGAAACAGCTGAAATGAAAGGGGGGTGTCTCATGATTGGTGCAAGCACATTGGAGCTCTTTGGCTCCTGTTTGCGCTCAGTTGAGCAGGGTGGTGTGTCTTAGGCTGCTGAGTGACTTGAAGCTGATTTCAAGAAACTTAGAGTGTGTTCACAGCCAGAGGAGGGTCAAATCTTGCTTAGCATTGTTTACACTAGCTACACAAGTTTGTGCAGTGCACCGCGGGTTTTAAATAGGGAGGAAATAGGAAAGAAAAAAGGGAAATTGCTGAAAAGGGAAAGAAGCCCTCAATTATGTAGCTGGCAGGTGGAATATATAACAGACAGCCAATCACTCAGGCAGCAGTCACAGCATGCCAGTATAAACTATACAAACACTGTACAGTCAGGTTTTTCCCACAAACTTTGCACAATAGGTGAACACTGCTGGTAATTTTAACTCACAAAAATGTTAGTGGCTGCAATTGCTTTGATACACCAGTATGTGCTAGAAGCTGAGGGCGGTGAGGAGGATAATGCTGACAACCGCCACAGGCCATGGACGAAGAAGAGTGTGTTTAGACCCAGGGTAACCTACCAGCAGCTACATGAGCTGGAGATAGTAGAGTGCTACAGGGTGGACAGGTACATACTACACCACATCACTGAGCTATGCCAGCCTTGTCTCAGACCAAGAACCACCAGAGGGGAACCCACCCCAGTTGACACCGAGGTATATGTAGTCCTAAGAATACCAGCTACAGGTACTTTCCAAAAACCTATTGGGGACATCATGGGGATCTCACAGGCATCTGCATCCAGGATACTCCACCAGTTCCTGGATGCCATGCTACCACATGCCAGTGAACACATTTATTTTCCTAGCATCCCTGAAGAGAGGGACAGCAATAGCAATCTCTTCCACTGTATAGCAGACTACCCAGAGGTACTGGGTGACATAGATTGCATGCAAATCCATATTAAAGCACCACCTGGTGAACAGGGGTAGGGTGTATGTAAACTGCAGGGACTACCACTCCATCATTTGCCAGGCCATGTGCGATCCCCGGGGCATAATCATGAACGTTTGTGCTGGCAGCTGTTGTAGCTACCATGACTCCCATATCTGGCATGCCTCACAGCTGTTCCAGGAATTTGCCAAGGGGGACATCCCATATGGCCACCTGGTGAGGGATGCTGGCCATGCACTCGAGCTGTGGGTGATGACACCCTTCAGACATGCACACACACGCACTGAAGAATGCCATAATGAGGCACACGCACAAACCAGGGTCATTATAGAGTGTGTGTTTGGGATGCTCAGGTCATGCTTCCACTGCCTTGACATATCCTGCAGAGCCCTGCAGTATTCCCTAGCCACATGTGTCCACATGTTTCTTGCATGTGCCATGCTACACAATATGATCCTGTGGAAACACCAGCAGCAGCATCAGCATGAGGAAGGACCAAACAACCCACCACCATTGCCAAGGTCCCCAGAGGTACAGAGGGACTCGGAGGAAGAACCCCTGAGCCTGTACTCATAGGCAGATGGTGTTCAGTATGCTGCATAGCACACACACTGACACTGTAAGGCCCTGGGGACTGACACGTCTCTCTGACTCGCACACACAGTAATACAGATGCCACACACATCACACAACCTGTAACCCATCTTGTATAGGCTGTGTACTGTGTGCATCCTACATAGTCAGCCCTCAAACACCATCCTCACATCTGCCGCAGGCACAAGGTAACAATAACTGAATGGATAACTATGTTCTGGTAGCATAGCTATGGTATTGCAGCATGCATGCAAGGGACTGGGGTGGCCTACTAGGATAGCAGCAAACAAGTGATAGCTATGTGGGATACCATGAAATGTTTGCCCAATACTGGCTTTCCCACATTATGCAGTAGTACCCAAGGTGACAAATACCACTGTAGTATATGTGGGGAGCCAACTAACAGGGGTCATAGGTCACATGCATGGTTGTCACCGTGGATGTCCCATACTCACCCCTCAGCCTTACGCAGCAAGTCAACTGTAGGAAACCATAACGAAATGTCTGGCAAAGGCCCACAAATGGCAACAATGATGAAATACCCCATACAGACTTACACAGTGATAGCACAGCAGGTCTTGTAGTTGCAGTAAGTCTCTGAAGGGCAAGAAGCCTTAAACTCAAATGTATGCCATTACAATCAGACCTTTTGGTCTGTACTGATATGCCCCTAGTCTACAAGACAGGGCACAGGATCATGCAAAAGGGAACCAAAATGTAAAGCAAATATAAGCACAATCTGTGTAAATGTGTACAATTGATAAGTGTGTCTCCCCCATATTCCCATAGAGTTTCAGTAACATGTATATTTGCAGGGAAAAAGCAGCAGAGCACACATTGCCAGGGCTGTCCCAATAAACATGATAACTTATAGCATGTCCATAATATGCAGGGGTGAATGAGCTATGTATATGTGTGCTTAATACTGTCAGTATGTGGGCAGCACTTACTCCCAGCTGTTGTGTTGTACTCGCCTAGGTACAGTGCTATCTTTGACAGGGCCATGTTCCAATAACTGCAGTGCAAACTATTCTGCCATGTCAGCGGTACCTACAGTAGGAGTTGTACACACACACACTGTCCAAATGTCAATATTCATTAATGCAGGAAAGCTGTACAAGTCATGGACAGGGGGCCACACATATGGACAGTACACAGCTTGGATTACTTACACAGTGCCTGCCATACCTCATAGCTGAACAGACCTATTGCAGAATGCCCAGAGGTTTGCAGTATAAATGCTGGTCTGTATAACATGAAATGGTATTGTCTGACAAGTCATTGGCAAATCACGTAAGACTAAGGTCAGAAAATAATGGCAGATTGTAGTCAGACATCCTACCCATATAAATGCACATGCCAATGCAAAACCTGCTACTGAATCACATTTCTAGGTTTGTAAGGCCAATACTTAAAAATGGTCCCTATACTTAGGCCTCTTTTCCCCAATCATGTATGGCATTGTCTAGATGTCTGGCTCCGAGATTTTGAGAGGTATGGTGCCTAGTAGGACAGCAGATACCTGAAGGTCAGTGTACTGCCAATGTATAAAGGCTGCAACATTTCTATGTCAGCACTGACAACATGTCACTGGCCATCAGCCATACCTCTGGAATAGCACAGGTTGTCACAGAAGGAGCACAAGTATGCCCTGTATATCTGCACTGCTTGTTGTAGCATTGCACTTGTCTGACAACTATTCACAAAACAAGAATGTGTCATATCAAAACAGCAATGGCAGACAGTTGGGAAGCAGACATCAAACCCATAAGAGCAAACAAGCAATTATCAAACCAGTTTCCCAGCTAGCCATGTTTGGCTGAATATTATTAACACCCTATGCTCATGTGTGGCCCTTTGTCTGACTGTCATATCTGGGCCTGTCCAGATGTCAGTCTGTGATGCTATGACAGCTAAGCCCACATGTAGGCTCATAATAACATATAGCAACACAAACTGTCTAAAGACCACAGACAATGGAGTGCTGCAATGGTGGACAACTTGCTAAATAGGAAGACTCACAGGTGTGAAGTCCACAACTTGTGTGTGATGTAATGGCATGTACTCATTCCACATCAGAAGTACAAATACATAACAGCAGCCACTATGGGCAAAGCCTGTGATTGGAATACAGAAGGATAAAAAGTGACACACATAAGTGGAAGGAGAATCAGTGGCCAGACAAATGGAGAATATGCACACCAGAATAGATTGTGCACTAACATAGGTGCCATGCAGTATAAGGAGTCAATAAATATCACCTGCAAAAACACAACATGCACCCATGTAAGTGGAGGTCTTCAACAAAACAAAACCCAAGCAATGGACACCTCAGAGGCAAACTAACAAGAGAACCCCACAAATCTACACACCACAGACCATGTAGACTCCACACACCAGGGTCTTGCAAACACTAAGGCCGTATCACAAACCTTAGACACCTACCCTACACAGATAGGCTAGCAGCATTATCCCTCTTCCCTGTTCCATACAGATTCTGCTCAGCTGACCCCTGTCTGCCATACAAAGCAATCCAGATCCTGCCTTGATGGGAACGTTGCACATCTGGAACTCAAGGCCCACTCCACCAACCTGTAGGCGCAGCATCAACCTGGGGTGTGATATCAGTATGGCTTGTTGGTGTGACAGATATGTGTAGCACCCCCCCCCGCATTTGTGGAATAGACTCCCTGTCAACAGCAAGCCAAGTGCCTCAATACCCCTACTGATGTGCTCCCTATAGACATGCACGGGAAGCACAAAATACAGTCCTGTGATCCCACCTGTGTCCCTGCTGGACAGGGGCTCTGTGGGCTGACATGTTGTAACATGGCCTACACTCCTGTCTGCATGGGCTATAAGGGTCTCAGGGCCCATACCCTACTAATGTCATAGCAACCTATCAACCTATACACAACTGTGTGACAGTGGTTCACAAGATTACTCTGCACTGCTCTACCCCTGCCATACCTGGAAGTCACAGTGCTATGTGGAATATACTACACACATGGAGGACATTTCTGCACAGTAGAATGCACTCTGTACCCACACCCATACCTCCAAACCTCTGATAGCAAGACATCTGGACAAGGTCATAAGTGAAAGTAGGACAAAGGCAACATGATAGGCACATGTTGTGAATATTTCCCTACATACTGAGGAAGCTGGTAGGTTAAGGTGTTTTGCATTACCAGATATTGTCTGCAGGTTAGGAAGTCTGAAACAGTAATGTCTGTCATTATTTTGTAATGTCAGTCTTCAGGTATATGTAACTAACTTGCCATAAAAACAGAACTTTATGTAGATTGGGCAAAACTTCTGGATAAACCCATAGACAATCTGACAATAAATACACAGTTCATAGGTATGGCCACACCAGGATATGACCTGTCAGGTAGGAAGAATACCACTCAAGCAGGGGATCAACAGCCAGTATAGTACCAAGTTGCTGGACTGTTTACAAAGCTTCATAAGTCAACCGGCTGTAGCCACACCTCTCAACTGGCCTTTTTGGGCAAGAATGTGCATAGTCAGGCTCATAATATTGGTCTGTGCATCATACATCTTGTATTCCTCTGGTAAAGCACTGTGATGATCTGAGGATGTCTGTCAGTAGGTGACAAAATACATTCCAGTGTCAGACTTCAGATATATCAGAAACAAAATGTCTGCTAAAACAAACCCAGTACCTCTAGTGCAGTCCGGTTTACTTTTGGAAGGTATGGTTGTAGCACCCAAAACCCCAGACAGGAGTATAACTATCTGTGCAATGGAGTCCCACCCTCACTATAGATGGTCATACTGGGCATTTTCCTACAAGTGTACTGTGCGTACATGTCAGTACATACAGATAACTATGTACAGCTGAGCTGTCTCCTCCAACCCCTATCACACAGGAATACCTTCAGCTATCTGTAGGTGGCCCATATTTGAAAAGTCTGCATCTGGTAAGTGTGATACACATTCATACGTATGGGTAACATATACAAATATATCAATCATACACTAGCAGAGACAGGTGGAGAGAGTGAGAGAGAGACAGTGAGAGAAAGAGAGGGAGATACACACAGACAGAGAGTCATAGAGAGATAGAGACAAACTGAAAGGCATAGGGTGATGTCCTGCTGCAGACAATTGCACACCTCGTGTAACTACTGCCATGTGTCACTATGAAGGTGAGCTCCATTGCTTAACAGTGCTGAGGTAGTGCTTGCAATCTGACATCACCTACCATTGTGTGTGTGTGTGTGTGTGTGTGTGTGTGTGTGTGTGTGTGTGTGTGTGTGTGTGTGTGTGAGAGAGAGAGAGGCAGAAGCATATATCCTGTGTTGGTGTGTTGATTATATAATTTTGAGGCCTGTTGAACCCGCTATGGTTTCCTTTGCCCTACTTTAGTAGGCCGTCTGATGACACCCACCTTAGAAGTCCCTTCAGACTATCTGTAGCCCAGTAAGCTGGATGGTGTGTGAAATAACTGCATAGTACTGTAGTACAAGTAATTAGATAGGTAGGAGCTCTAATCCCAGCACTGATTATGGTGTGTGTGTGTGTGTGTGTGTGTGTGTGTGTGTGTGTGTGTGTGTGTGTGTGTGTGTGTGAGAAAGAGAAACAGAAGCATATCTCCTTTGTTGATTATATCATTTTGAGGCCTGTTGAACCCATTAGGGTGCCCATTGCCCTACTTTAGAAGGCCGTCTGATGACACTCACCTTAGAGGTTCCTTCAGACCCTCTGTAGCCCAGTAAGGTGCGTGGCACATGTAGTAACTGCATAGATAGGTAGGAGTTTTAATCTCAGTACTGGCAACTGTGTATATACAACTGATTGTGTGTGAGAAGTGTATCTCCTGTGTGGGTGTGGTGAATATATAATTTTGAGGCCTGTTGAACCCACTATGGTACCCATTTGCCGTACTTTAGAAGGCTGTCTGATGACACTCACCTTAGAAGTCCCTTCAGACCCACTGTAGCCCAGAAAGCTGTGTGGCACGTGTAGTAACTACATAATACTGTAGTACAAGTAACTAGATAGGTAAAGGCTCTAAGCTCCACATTGACTTTTTTGAGTGGTGTATATGTTTCTGTGTGTGACAACCATATCCTTTGTGTGTGTGTTGGTTATACCATTTTGAGGCCTGATCCACTCAGTATTTTATGACCACTGGTGCTACATTATGGTCTCATGTGAGGTTATCTTCCTGAGTACCCAGGTCTCTCAACACAGGTTGTGTGCTTCATGGGTTGGCAGTCATGTGGTATTCAGTAGATGGTGTGCCTTTGCCAAATGGTATGTGGATACATTGTATGGCATGTGGTTTGATGCCATGCATGTGACAATGGTCAGTTTCTATGTGACCCTCTTACAGTATGTTTACATTGTTTGTAGAGTCACTGACAGCACCCAAGTGATAGTTGTTGGCAAACATGGTCAGCCACATATCTGTCGTCTTTTCCTGTACCTCTGACAAATAGTTGCAAAATAGTAGGGGTCCCAGGACAGATTCCTGGGGTACTCCAGTATTGACAGGTCTGGTATTGGAGGTGGGTGTGCCTGTGTTGAGTTTGAGGGCCCTGTCAGTCAGCCAGTTGACCACTCACATGAGGAGACAATGATTTATGGCAAGTGCTGTCAGCTTTTTGATAATGACCTGGTAGGGGATTTTGTCACAGGCATTGGCCAACTCCAGGTAAGCCCCATGTATTCAGCTTCCCTTATACAGGGCCTTGTTGATCGCCTCCACCCAGTCACCCAGGTACAGCAGTCAGGAACCAGCCTTAAGGAATCTGAACTGGGTGGTCTCCAGTGCTTGCAGATTGACTATGTCTTTGTTTATGGGATCCATACTAATACACTCTATGGCTTTACAGGTTGGAGTTGTCAGGGTAATGGGCTGATACTTTCCATGGTTAGTAGTGGCACCACCTTTGTACAAGGGGATGGGAATAGCCATTATCCAGTATGCTGGACTGAAGGCAGTAGGTAGGCTGTAGTTTAATAGGATGCTCAATGTTGAGGGCATTTCTGGCTGGAGATGGTGTGGAATACCTCCTGGGGTTGTATGACGTCCCATGGAAGCAGTGTGCTGCCATGCTTGGGCCTGCAAGACTCAATCTATGGTGATGTCAGGTGCAGGGCAACTATCATGGATGATGTAAGGGCCCTGCGGAGGGACCGGTGGGTGGATTTTGCACTGCATCTATCTGCTAGCAGATCAGTGTATGTGATACTGTTAAGCAGTGATTCAGAACAAACCTGGCCTTTGCCACAGAGGTTCCTACTGGGAATATTTCTGATACAGCTACAGGGTACTTGCTACTCCTGCTATCATTCAGCAGCAGTGTGTGTAGTCATGAGCTGTACCTGACATGATAGGCCTCCAGTAAATCCATCAACATGTGTTTGGCTGTGTACTGATTCATTGTGCGCATCACAGGCTTTAGTGTGTTGTCAGCACATTAATTGAGAAAGTAGTGCCCCTGGTAGTCAGGATATGTCTTTAACAGGAGCTGTAATTCCCAAATGTTGAAGGTGGACTACTTCTGTATTGCAGTGAACTGTAGTTCAGTGAATCCTTGGACCTAAACTTGGCAGGGCTGTGTGTTTACATTGCTGTTAAATGATATCACTGAAGAGTGTATTTATATAAATATCTTAGTTCCCCAAAAATGAGATGGCCTGATGGTGTGCTGCTGTGACTGTACTTCAGAAGGGCCTGGGTGCAATAGTTGGCAGCGCATTGTTCTGTCAGTACTGTTACATGAGTTTGCTGCAGGACATATTTTACAAAATCAATATTAATTCCCCAAAAGTCAGCTGACCTACTATTGCATTGTGATGACTGTCGTTCTGAAGGTCCTAGCCTCAATATGTGGCAGGGTTTTTTTATATCAGGAATGTTACAAGACTTCACTGCAGTATATATTTCAAAAACACCACTCATTTCTCACTTCTCAAATGGCCTAGTGGTATGTTGTTGTGACTATAGTGGGGAAGGTCCTAGATTCAATCCCTGGCAGAGCTGTGTGTTTCTATTAATGTTACCTGACTTTACTGAAGAATATATTTAAAAAATACCATTGCATGTCTAATTCCCTGATGACCTAGTGGTATGTTACTATGACTGTAGTATAAAGGGTCCTGGGTTCGAGCCCTGGCAGAGCAGTATGTGGATGACACAAGGTGATTAAAGCAGTTGTGAGGGTTTGTGCAGAGCTAAGTGATGCTTAGCTTTGCTT
>NC_056744.1:1479287948-1479295448 GCF_019279795.1 Protopterus annectens
TTGAAAATCATTTCAAATTTTTTTTGCTTTTCTCGTCTCCCCTACCCACCTCCTTACCACAACAAAATAATTCTGGACAAAACCAAAAGTAATGGAGAACAAAAGGCATACAGCCAGGAACAGTTTAAATACTTTTAGAGTTACAATGATACCCCTCCTTCTCAACTTCTAAATGCAAGAAATCTGGACAAAGCCCACAAATAAGAACATATTTTAATATTATAAACTTAGAAAGGTGCTAGAACATGATTTTTGTTAGTCTTACACTTTATAGCCTACAGAAAATGCAAACTCAAATGTATATCATAATTTAGAGACCAGTCCTCAGTGATTAGCCAAAAAAACAAAATATTTTGTGAGGAGAACAGGATAATAGACTAAAAATATACATCAGGCAAAAGTCTGAACATTCTGTGAAAATATGGACAGTTGACAGGTATGCCTGCCAATCTGCTATCTCCACAAAACAGCCACTTGCCTTTTATATATGGACTTATTGCTTCAAGAAAGTTGCTTGTGCTTGTTTCTGTTCTTCAGCTAACTGACCATTCTTGTTCACCCTGATGGCAGAGTGACTTTTTCCACAAGAACTTTCAGTTGTCCTTAAAAATACAATTTTTTTTTCTTTTGAGTAAATTGTTTTGCCCTTAAAAGCATAGTTAAAAAAGCTCCTAATAAGAAGGGATTCTCTAATAACTCAATCACTGCTCCTTGACCCCAAATCCAAAATGAACTTCACACATCTTAACTCTTTAATAGTCAAACACCAGTAAAGCATGTAACATGTGCCTTTCCAAAGGCAAATCTCCATGGATGTGGAAGCACTGCAAGCTTTTATGGACCAATCAGGTTCTTTCTTTAAGTCTATGCCATTAAAAAAAAAATGTTTCTAGGCTGCAGCCAATTAGGTCCTAAGCAGACCTGGTGGAGAACAGTTTTTGCCAACGTCACCTCCTGAGTCGGGGGGGGAGTAAAAGGGAAAAAAAATGCAAACACAGACCACAATCTCTTAGCTGAGATTTTACTGCCAAAAACTTGATACCTGAATACTGAATGTTGATGGCTACATCCCAGTGGGGGCACTGAACTGCAGTGATAGATTTGGGGCCCCCCATGGTCACCGGTTTTGTGGGTGCCTACTCTCAGTTATGTACCACCTCCATGAATTGTTGTCTGATAATGAATGGTTTTGAGAAGATGTTGTAAAGAAGATAGAAACAGAATGTAATCTAATGGAATCACGGGTATATTTTTGGAAAATATGAATCTTAATATAACAAAAGGCAATGAACTCTGTAACAAAACTAGTAAATGTGAATAAAAAATAGACAGTAGCTATGACAAACCAATGTAGCAGAACAGTGTTAAATAAATATGCAACTTTAATGTAAAAATACTTTCATGCTAAGCATTTTCAACCAAATAATAGACTTTATCAGTGCATATACTTGCAGATGGAGTTCCAGTCCTTGAGCATCCAACCTGGTAATTTCCAATCCAAAACATACTGAATCTCAAATAACCAAAAAACACAATTACCAAACTTTTGGACACCTTTATAGTCAAAACCCATATCAGTGCTTGTTTCTGGGTCTGGAGGAGTAGGGAGTTTTGAGATTCAGTATTTTATGTGCTTTTCTGTTTTGTAGCGGTGTGAGATTTGGTGTTTAAGACACAGAAATGCATGTTTCAATTGTGGAGGGATCAAATTTCCACCATACCTCTCAGCCTCTTAGAGCAAGAAATCTCGACAAAGCCATAAATAAAAGTGGGACAAAGGCCCAAAAATAGAGACAATTTTTAAATATTGTTCTTACAAACTTAGAAAGTTGGCAGAATAACAGGTTTTGAATTAGCATACATTTTCTGAAGGGTATGAAGTCTAAAACTCAAATGTCTGTCATTATTTTCTAACTGCAGTCTAATTTACCAGAAAACCACAATTTTATGACAAATGGACCAACAACACGATGTAAAAATCTGGACATTCTGCAAAAATCTGTACAGTTGAGAGGTATGCCTTACACCAATATATATATTCCAGTATATATACTTCAAAACTTTACTAAAAGCGCACCTAAAAACATGCTGGCTATGCCCTTGCAACTCCCACTCTAATATCACCCACCCCATCTAAGCACTACCTTTCTTTCCACTCCACTAACTACCTTGATTATAGCAAGCTCAGATGCTCATAAGCCTAGTACCTATTATACAGCAGGATCTTCCTATTGTAACATTTGTTAATGTCTGTTATGTACTTCGCAGATAAAAATTCTAGTTTTCTCCTGATGTACTATGTTCTTCATCTGTAAATATGTTGTAGGTAATTGCTATGCAAATTGTTAATCGCTATGTAATCCAATGTAACTACTGTCTGTTTATTTTAACTGTGGAGCTTTTCTCCCTGGGCCTCCGCTGAAAATGGACCTGCGTCTAGTCGGACACTCCCGGTCAACAAATATAAATAAATTATATATATATATATATATATATATATATATATATATATATATATATATATATATATATGTGTGTGTGTGTGTGTGTGTGTGTGTGTAAAATGGCCTCGGAATTGTTAGCTTTGATGTTTTTCACTGAATATTAACTCAACTGAAGTTGTGGCTGTCTCTCTACAGTTAGTTCCCCACCAACCTTCCCTGTTCTTGTTTTGGTGTTAATGTTTGTGGCTTTGAAATTGCCCACCCCTCTTGTAGATTTGTATTTGGATACTCCTTCTGGCTCCATCTCATTTGCTCACTCAACTGAGTGCAGTGAGATCATATTCTGATTTCAGGCACTCCTACTGTGTATAAAGAGAGCATTTGGGAAGGACAACCCCTGTAGCATCTTAATCCTGCTCTGTTACCTCCCTCAAAAAAAAAAAAAAAAAAAAATGATATACTTTATTCAGCTGCTCTTACTGTAACTGTTTTAGTTGCTCTTCTGTGTGCTGTTATCTGTTCAGTCGCTCTTACTCTGTACTTATTACTGCTTGTTAGTAGCCTTCTAATTTACTGCCTTCTGCACTTGTTTTTTAGTCGTTTGTTAACTTAATTGCATTTATTTGAACTGTATTTGCCGTAGTGTTGCTACACACTCGGGTGTGCTGGCCTGCACTACAATCTGAATTGTATTTACTGCTGTTTTAGCTGCTTTTCTGTAACAAAAAAAAAATTCTAAGCTTGTTTTCTGCCTTTCCTGTAACTAGTCAAGTCCAGATACAGACTTGCTGTATCCAGGACTGTTGGTAAACGTCTGAGCCCCCCCAAGCCTTTCTGTGTTGGAAAGGAAGCCTTCTAGCTTATCAGTGGGAGTGGTAAGCACTAGGAAGACTAACTACCATGGGAAGAGTGGGTTTTAGCCTGGAAATTGTAGTTCATTGGCCGTTTGGGCAGTTTTTCCATCTCTTTCTACTTTCTGGTTAAAAGCCCATTTTGCATATGATCCCTGCCTTTCCTATAACTAGTGTAGTCTAGGTACAGATTTGCTGTATCCAGGACTGTTGGTAAGCTTCTGAGCCCCCCCCCCCCAATCCCTTCTGTGTTGAAGAGAAGCCTTCTAGCTTATCAATGGGAGTGGTAAGCACTAGGTAACCTATCTACCAGAGGAGGAGTGATTTCTGGCCCAGAAATGATAGTTTATTGGCCATTTGGGAAGCTTTTCCATCTCTTTCAACCTTCTGATTTAAAAGTCTGTGTTTGCGCTTGTTTTCTGCCTTTCCTGTTACTAGTCTAGTCCAGGTACAGATTTGCTGTATCCAGGACTCTTTGTAAGCTTCAGAGCCCCCCAAGTCTTTCCTTGTTGGAGGGAAGCCTTCTAGCTTATCAGTGGGAGTGGCAAGCATCAGGTAGCCTATCTACTACAAGAGGAGTGGTACCTGGCCCAGAAATTGTAGCTATTGGCTGTTTGAACAGTTTTTTCCATCTCTTTCAACTTTCTGGTTTGAAAGCCACACTTGTGCCTGTTTCCCGCCTTTTCTATAACTAGCCTAGTCCAGTTACAGAGTTGCTGTATCCAGGATTGTTAGTAAGCTTCTGAGCCCCCCAAGCCTTCCTGTGTTGGAGGGAAGCCTTCTAGCTTTTCAGTGGGAGTGGTAAGCACTAGTTAGCCTATCCTCCATGGGAAGAGTGAGTTTTGGCCCAGAAATTGTAGTTTATTTGGCCGTTTGGGCAGTTTTCCATTTCGTTCAACTTGCTGGCTTAAAAGCCTACGTTTGTACTTGTTTCCCACCTTTTCTGTAACTAGTCTAGTCAAGGTACAGATTTGCTGTATCCAGGACTTTTTGTAAGCTTCTGAGCCCCCCAAGCCTTTCCGTGTTGGAGAGAAGCCTTCAAGTTTATCAGTGGGAGTGATAAGCCTTAGGTAGCCTATCTACCACAAGAGGAGTGGTTCATGGCCCAGAAATTGTAGCTATTGGCCATTTGGGAAGTTTTCTTTCCATCTCTTTCAACGTTCTGGTTTAAAAGACACACTTGCGCTTGTTTTCCACCTTTCCTGTAACTAGCCTACAGAGTTGCTGTATCCAGGACTGTTGGTAAGCTTCTGAGCCGCGCAAGCCTTTCTGTGTTGGAAGAAAGCCTTCTAGCTTATCAGGGGGAGTGGTAAGCACTAGGTAGCCTGTCTACCATGAGAAGAGAGGTTCTTGGCCCAGAAATTGTAGTTTATTGACCATTTGGACAGTTTGTCCATCTCTTTCAACTTTCTGGTTTAATAGGCCGCATCTGCACTTGTTTCCCATCTTTTCTGTAACTAACCTACTGGGTAGCACTAGAAAGCCTTAAACTGACGCAAGCCTTCTAGCTTAGAAGAGAGACTTTGGAGTGATTAAGTATCAGTTTTCTGTAGTTTCTTGCTGTACTTAACTGTTTTCCACCTAAACACAGATTTTCCAGCGTTTATTGTGATTTAAAATCTTGTTTTTTCACATATTGTACTTATTTGACTGCCTGCACTTTTAAAAAGTTGTTTTTTGTTTAACTCATTTGTTTAACTGTTGTAGGCTACACACTAAAGTGCGATAGCCTTTTCTGATCGTTTGTAGTCATTTAAAGCTGTTTTAAGTGTATTTTTTACTGTTTTTGCCTTATCTTTTCAAAAAAAACAAACAAAAATCCTTGTTTCCTGCCTTTCTAAACTAGTATGGTCAAGTTTTCAGGCTAGTGCTGAATTCAGGGCTGTGATACTAGTTTCTGAGTTGCCCATACCTTACTTGGATAGAAGGAAGTTTCTCTGTTCACCTATGAGAGGCGAGCTTTGAGCAACCTATCTGTCCCTGGAGGAGTGGTTCCAGCCCAGACGTTAGTAGTTTATTGGCCATTTTGGGCTAATTTCTATCTCTATCTCTATCTATCTATTTCTATCTCTTTCATTTCCCTACTATAAAAAACGCATTTGCATGGTTTTGGGCACCGGGCAGTGCCAGTTAGCAATGGTTAAATTATTCCCGGCTCCTTCAGATTTTCCATTGAAACTAGTCTAACTCTCAAACAAAGCACACAAAAAGCATCTTACAGCCCAGCACTTGCTCAGACCTAATAGCAAGCACTAATATACCCTGACACTGACTGCCCAGCAGGACAAGGCTCTTTATTCACCCCTCACCAACCAAGCAACTAAGCAGCTCACCCTACTATTCAGGCATGACCAAAGGGCAACTTCATGTGCACTCTCCAGTCCAGCTGGTGAATCTGGGTATCCTGAGGCAATGTTACAACTGCCTCATGCACACAGGCAACCCTCTCCTCCTACCACAAAACACTAACATATGCGAGAGATGCAATTATACAGCCAAACTGGAAGCTAAGCTTTCTCCACCCAAGAGTGGAACAGACAGTCAAGAAGAGAAGGTTAACACTTGCACCACACCTCCAGCCACACACAGACCTACTAAAACAGCACTGGCAAAAAATACACATAAATACACAAAATCATACTCGGAAGCTCTAAATAAAAACCTGCAAAAACATCAGAGTCCTCCAAAGCACACACCCAAACAACCTGCACTTCCCATCACAAACCAGACAACACATAAAACACAAAATCAGTGTGCCACACAATCAGAGCCCTTAAGGTGAAATAACATACCTAACACACTAGTAATAGGTGACTCTATAGTCAGGCACACTGATGTCCCACTCACTAGGTGGGACAAGCAGAAGGTTACTGTTAGCTGCCTGTTGGGAGGCAGAATCCGCCACATAACACAAGCACTCAGGTCACTCCAGAACAAGTACAAATATGACTCTGTCATTGTTCATGTTGGTGTGAATGACCTGAGACGTACCTCCCTGGACTACATGAAACGAGACATGGAAGAGCTCTCTGATCATGCAGCCCAGGCTGGTATGACCCTGACCCTGAGTAGCATTCTGCCCTCACAAAGAATGATACCTCAGTATAAAGAAAAAAACTATAAATTTCAACAATTTGCTAAGCTTCTGGTGTCATTCAAAGGGGATCCGGTGTCTGTCAGCCTGGGACGACATGCTCGACAAGCCGCATGGCTTTGAAAGAGACAGCTTGCACCTGTCACCTCTAGGCTTTCGAATACTGGCCAAGGCTCTTGCTGCCCCCATAGTGCCTTTTTTAGGCAAGGCTCAAAAGTCAAATCCACCTCCATAAACAGCACAATTAACAAAAAACTAAGGGTTATGCTACTCAACGCCAGGAGTTTAAATCTCAAAATGCACATGCTCGAAGCACTCCTCAGTATGGAGAACGTCAACATCTGTGCAGTAATTGAAACTTGGTTCAATGCTCCAGGGAGCACTCCAGAACTACCAGGCTACAACTCATAACACACGTTTCGGCCACAGAACACGGACTGAAACACAAAAGGAGGGGGTGTACCCCTATTCATCAAGGATACCTACTCCTCCAGGTTAGTGGTGCAGCATGATACCTCTGAGATCATCCATGTGCAACTAACATCGGGCAAATCTGCAATGCAAATTGTGGCCTTCTACAGATCACCCTCCATGACCCAGGACCACCACTCCACCTTTCTGGAGACACTGGAAAACATGAAGGACCTACCGAACACCCTGATATTGGGTGATTTCAATTACTCTACCATTTACTGGGAAAACTACTCAAGTACAAATTCCCAGGCCCAGCACTTCCTGGAATTCATCAACTCAAATGCCCTGGATCAGCTGGTAAACTCCCCTACCAGAGGTGAAAACATATTGGACCTGGTCATCACCAACATGTGCGATAGGTGTTCCACACCAGAGGTCAACCCGTCACTGGTTAGATCAGACCATAAACTAATCACTCTGGATGTCCACACCCCACCACCACCCCCAACTAAGGAAACCACAGTAAAAAACATTTCTAAAGCAAACTTCACCTTACTTAAGACAGAGCTGGTAAGTTTCACAGCCCCCACACTAAAGGATAACACTGCCCAAAATGCAGAAACCTTTACAAATGCACTCTATGAGCACCTACAAGGATGCATAGATCATGCCATCCCTAGCAAAACCAAGACTCACT
>NC_056744.1:1479300448-1479392660 GCF_019279795.1 Protopterus annectens
CTATAACTCCTGCTGCCCAGAGATACTTCCTTCACAATGGTTGGCACTGCTAGGTTTCAAACTTCCACTCAGTCATCTCTTAGCTGGTTGGCAGATGTGGGATTCAAACCTCATCTACAGCAAGCTTGGTGTCACAGAGGGAAGTGTTAAAGGAACCTTTAAGAAAAGACAATAAGTTAGTGAATACAATTGCATTTCTTAATTACTTTATGTTGAGATTAGGGCATCAAAGGTTACTTACTAAAGGTTAATTAAGCATAACATATGTGGTTTATTAGGGACATTGACTCATGAATTCTTGAATGTGCATGTGTGTGTGTGTGTGTGTGTGTGTGTGCGTGTGCGTGTGCGTGTGTGTGTGTGTGTGTGTGTGTGTGTGTGTGTGTGTGTGTGTGTGTGTGTGTTTGCTGTTGGTTTGCAAACTTGGGTAAGAGATTGAGACTAATTTTCTGGAATCAGTGACATTTCCTCAGAGATGGATTTTAATGTTTTATGTTCTGTGTTACAATAAATACACTGTTATCTGGTGCTGACATGTTGCCTTGGATGTATACTATTTGGAGTATTTGGGTTAAAGGTGCCATTTAGATTTATTTGACAAACATTGGCAAAAGCAGTCTGATATTGTAAGTTTTCTTGTGGAATACTAATAAGAGTTGATCTTTCTTGATTTTTCTCATATGATTTGATTTTGATATATGTCTTATGCTTATTTTTATGTTTAAACTAAAATAAATGCTGTTACTTTTTGTTAAGTGCCACTGGATCTTTTACATCCACTTGAGCTAGCAGCAGTGATTTAAACCTCACCTATGACAAGACCAGTGAACCAGATGGTATAATGGTTAAGCTCTTTGCCTCGCATGCAGAAGGTACAACGTTTAATCCTGACCTCTAGCTAATATCTGTTTGGAGTTTGCATGTACTTCCTGTGTTTCTGTGGGTTCTTCCACCTCCAAAAAATATGATGAGTGTTTCCATCTCAAACTCACCCAAAAGTGGAGCTCTGGGCAGCAGCAGCACAGCAGTCAAGATGGAAGGGCAGTGTGGAGGAAGACAGGTTAGAAATGGTGTGGGAATTGTGGTGAGGGACAGGCTTCAGAAGGCAGTGAGGGTTGGCATTGGAATTACTGACAGACTCATGGCAACCAGACTCTGTGCCCCACAGCAAGATTATAATAGTGAGGAAAAAAGTGCATTCAGACAACAGTTGTAGAACCTACTAGAGAAATCAGGACAACATGAACTACTGTTAATAAGAGATAACCTGAATGCACATATTGGGACAGACAGAGCAAAATATGAAGACTGCCTGGGTCCACACGGGTGTGCAACAGAACTAAAGAAGGAGATTAAACCATTCTTTTATCTGGCAAATGACTTGATAGTACCAACACATGGATCAGAAAGAAAGAGAGTCACAAGATCACATGCAAAAGTGGTCAACCTGCAACTCAGGTAGACTTCCTTCTAGTAAGGAAAGGGCACTGGGGTACAGTGGTCTACAGCATAAACCACTTGTTTCCATAATTAGAATGGCCTATTGGTTGCCAAAAGTAACTGCAAGCAATGGCCACAGGTAGACAGAAAGTGCAACAGTGCAAGGCATTACTCAAGAAGAAGAGGAAATATGTGGAGTTGGAGAAGAATGGTAGCCCCTCAAAACGACATGTGTGAGGACTACAGAACAGATATGCAACCAAGCCAGATGTGGAAATAAGGTATAGAAGGAAAGCTGGTAGTGGAATGCAGAAGTCCAGGAAGACATCAAAAGAAAGAAAGAAAGAAGGAGTTTAGGAAAAAGTAGGAGACAAAAAAAAGAGGACAGTATTGGAAAGAATACTGGTTGCCTAAGACAGGAGATGCAATAGCAAGAACAAGGGATCAGAGGCATTCTAACGGCTTCTGGAAAGTGAGTCAGTAAAGTATATTAAAAAAAAACTATATCAGGTTGCAAGGGATAGTCAGACTCCTTTCATAAAGGATGTCAGTAACAACCTATTCACCAGTCCACAGGACATCAAAGGCAGATAGAAAGAGTACTTCCAGCAGCTTCTGAATGAAGAAAACCCCATGAAGCTGTACTGCCCCAGACACAGCATACAACTTGAGAAAATGAGGAGCTCACCTTTGAAGATGTAAGAGAAACAGTTAGAAAAATGATCTCAGGGAAAGCAGCAGGCTCAGATGTAGTCTCAGAAGAAGTCATGGCAGATATTCTAAAGATGTTGGGTGAGATAAGAGATAAATGGCTTCTGACGGTACTCATAGCAGTGCAGAGAGAAAGGCATATCCCAGATGACTGCAGAATAAGCATACTAATGCTAGTGTTCAGGAACAAAGGGGACATTTACAACTGTGGGCACTACAGAGGTATCAAACTCCCCTCACACTGCATGAAAGTTATTGAGACGGTGATTGATAAATGAATACACAAAATAGTTGAAAGTAAGTTGGATATGAGCAGTTCAGATTCCAATCAGGATGCAGCAAAACTGCAATAAGATAGATAGTTGAGAAAAAGCTAGAGATGAAGAAAGAGTCCAACTGTGCATTCCTAGATATGGAGAAAGTGTATGACAAGGTCCCAAGAAAGCTGATTCAGCCAGTCCTGTCGTGGTTTGAAGTCCAGAAAACTTTGGTAGAATTAGGGCAAGCTATATACAAGGACCCGATAACTCAAGAACAAACATTGTTCAGTCTCACAGAGGTATTCCCAGTGGGAGTGGGTGTACATATGTGTTCAGCTTTGATCCCACTGATGTTCATACTCGTGATGGACTACATTAGCAAACAGGTTATAGGGGACAGATCAACAAAAGTTACTGTATGCAGATGATGAGGCATTACAGGCAGACTCTGAGCAAGAACATCATCAAAGGACAGGAGAATGGAATGCAAAACTGAAGCACATGGGATGAACTAGCACAGAGATAAGATAGTTGTAATGGCAGCAAATGGGAGAAATCAGAAGAAAAAGATGATAAATGATATAGAAGTGAAGATAGTGGAACAGGTGATGCAGGTATTTAGGTAGGATGGTTGAGGAGAAAGGAAATCTGAATGAGGAGGTCAGTGCTAGAATCAGAGGTGCTGCAGTCAGCTGGCATAAAGTGGCAAGGTAGTGTATGACAGAAGAATGCAAAAGAAGCTGAAATGTAAGGCATACAAAACAGTGGTGTGACAAGTACTATTGTATAGTACAGAAATCTGGGTAGTAAAAGCATTGAATTTGAGGAAGCTAGAGATGATAGAGATGAAGTGCTTGAGATAGGTCTTAGGATGCAAACTGTGAGATGAAGAAATATGAACATAACAACAGAAGCAAAAGTAGCTCCAATTGCAAACAAATGTCAAAAGAACATATTATGGTGGTTCAGGCAGATGTGCAGAAAAGCAGAAGGTAATCTGGTGATGAAAAATTTTGACAGATAGGAAGAAGGTAAGAGGAAACAAGGGCGTCCAGTAACAAAATGTTTAGATTGTGTGAGAGAAGACCTGCAAGAATCAGGCACGAGTGTCAAAAGAAGGTAAGAGAGTAACAATGAAAAGAGAGGGAGGGATGACAGCAGTTCATGTGACATCCTGACCCCATGTAGAAAATGGGACTAAGGGGGTTGATGATGATGATGATGATGAGGAAGAGGAGGAGGATGCTATGTGTGAATATCTCACCTGAGGGATAGCAAACCCAGGAGTGCAGCATACAATACAAAGTAAGTAATAAAAAATGAATCCATGCATACTGCTTGTGTAAAAATCAAAGACATGTTCCTCTCACCTTCCAGTATCAAAAGCAAATTCACTGCCTTTTGAGCTGCTGATACAAGCCTGTTTAAGAAGAGCAAAGTTTTAGTTTTAATAATTTTAGGATGAAATCTCATAGAAGCTATAATGGCAGTACATTAAAGCTTGATTACAGGAAGATACCAGCCATGGCGAATGTATTACATACAGAATAATGATTGTAGAAACATCAGTATAGTGGACCAGTTTTGCTTCTTCACAATGACAAACCGTGTCATTCACAGAGACTGTAAAAAGGAGCAGCCTTGATATTATGTGCTGTTAGACTCCAGCAGAAAAAGGCAGCTGTTGTGATATGACTTTCTTACCAGTTTGTGTCTTTCTTCCAGATAGCTTTAGGTCATTTATTAGCACTGAATGATACTATACGAGCAGCAGCAGATAATTCTGGTACATGACAGCACTGAATGATCAATACTTCTGACACTTTGGGGAGGCATGTAACATCTGATTCAACAATTTTCCCATGATCTTGATGCGCTCCACAACATATAGTAGGGCAGTATCAGTGTCATGGTTAGGTTTGTCAATGTTGTTAATTTAGGATAAGAATGTATTTGATTTGGGGATGGAATAGTCATGAAAGAATGAATTGTTTGTAGAAAGTGATGATAGAGGAGTCAAGAGAGCAAGAAAGCAATAATTCCTTAATGCATCTAATGTTGCATATTTAATTAGCAGTAGGGGAATTAACTCACTAAATCTCATGACATAATGTGCAGGGTGAAGGCAAGAAGGACAGTCTCACTTTGAAGACGTTTAACAGTCACTCATATGCGTAGCTATGAAGAATATATTTTGTGCAGGATTTGTAAGCTTTCCTTTGTGAGAATTTCTTTGTATTATTAGAATGTACACATTGTTGTTCCAGGTAGATATTTTTAAATAGTGAAGGTAGCTCAATGCTGCAGCAGTTAGGATTGCTGTCTCATAATGCTTGATCTTCTGGTTTGGTTCTTGGTTGGTAGTCATTTGTATGATGCCAGAACTTCCTTCTGCCTGCATGATTTTTCAGTGGGTGCACCTGTTTCCTCCCACATACCAAAGATGTGCTATATATTAGCTTGACAATCCTTTCCTTCAAACTAAGTAGCAGGCAATGATGTTTGCAGGGTTAATATGGTATTACCAGACATTTGTCTCCCATTTTGTAATGATACCATGCCACCTCATGGAGCTGATCAAGGTAAAGGTACCCCTCAAATTAAAGCATACAGTGGAAGCAAATCCTGTTTTTAAGTATAATATTATGTTCAGAACTTGTGTTTGGTATCTCAGTTTTAGTAAATCATTTGTAGTCTGTACTGATTGACTTGATGTGAATATAGGTATAGTGTTATTATAAATGTTTAGAGGAGACAGTATCCGATTTATTTCCTCTTTTGAAAATTAAGGCAGATGATATATATTCTGTAATCGATTGAAAGTGCCTAGATGGTTGGTTCCTGCCAAGTACTATTTGTTGGGCAGAGAATTTACACATGTAATGAACTGTGCACACCTACTGTCAGTGACTTCACCAGCAAAGAGATGAAAGCACAAAACTTTGTTGGTAGGCCTTATCATTATAGCCCTTTAAGTTTAATGTTCAACATAAAGGACTGCTCACTCTATCATAATGTAGATGGAAGGTATCAGTTGTGCATGTTTGAGTGCAGCTTGGTACTGCTGCACTCCACACTGCACAAACAGCCATTCAAAACAAAAAAAGATGGTAAAACAAACGTAGACAGCTAGAACTAATCAATTACATCTGGTGTCTATATTTAGATGTCTGGCAGGTGTCAGATGTGCATGTGTGAGCGCAGCTTGGCACTGCTGTGCTCCATGCCACACAAATGACATTTTAAAAACTAAATAAATAGTCTTTGCACTACTGCCTACACGGATTCATTATCCATTTATACTATGATCTCCCTCAGCAGAATGTCATGATTAATATGCATGCCACACTGCTGAGAGTGGAACTGTGGCTGTGTACACAGATACATTCTGTGTAGGCTCTACATGGAGCCTACATGGATTTTATTGAATCCTGGGGGGTCTGACTTTTCTTTTCTCAAATATGTATGTATGTTATTTTATCATTTATTCAAAATTGTTACCTATGTTGTATTTCTGTCTCTATTAATGTGTTAGCATTAAGCTTTATTTCCCAGGCCGCTGCTGAAAATGGGCTATTAGGTCAAGCAAGTTATCTTGTTTAATAAATGAAAATAAACAAATAAATATAAATAAATACTTTTTATGTGGCAGTTCATCTCCTTTCATAAACTGTGTATTCGCCTAAAATAATTCCTTACAGCAGTGTGTACATTTTCTAACTATAAAGGCATCACAAATATTGTTTATAGATAAAGTATTTGGGAACACCTCCAACCATCTGACTGAAAGAAAATCTGCCCCACCTCTACCACATGCATGCACATGCATTGCACCTGAAGGTATTGGCCAATTATCTATGGTATGTGACAGAAACAGTCTCAGGAATTCATTTTTAATAATTTACGGTTTATTTTACAACAGTGTACCTCCCGAAAAAAAAAAAAAAAAATTCTGTCATTTAAGTTCTGTCCTTGTAATGATTAAAAATGCTTTCCCACACACACTACCTGAAAACATTTAGTTCGGCATTTTTGTTCAACATTTTTTCATGGTACCTGACTGTCATCAGAGAACAGCTCTAGGCATTCACCAAGTGATGTCACAATGGCATTTGATGTTCTTAATATACTGTTTTATATTAAATTGTGAGGCCAGCTTGGACTTGTTTCAGGGGAAACTCATGTATGCCTAAAGATGATGCGTTTAGGCAATGCTAACAATTTTTTACCATTTTTATGTAGTAATAAGCTAAATTCAGAAGGATTAGTAAAGTATTTAGAGTTGATTGCAAATCAGCATAAAATGATATATTTAAAATGTGCAGTGTGCGTGCATGTGTGTGTGTGAGTGTGTGTGTGTGTGTGTGTGTGTGTGTGTGTGTGTGTGTGTGTGTGTGTGTGTGTGTGTGTGTGTTTTGTACACACTGGCTATGGTATGATACTTATTTCTAGCTACAGATCAAAGGATCTTCATTTGCTTGAGGGAGGCTCACTTTGATGAACTACAAGAAACTGGCTGAATACATGTATCTCATACACAAGAACATCAGACTCCAAAGCAAATTTATAATGATTACTGGATGCAATACGGACATTATTTTTTTTTTCTTTTTTTATAATACCAGTATTTTATTTCATGTAAGAAATATACCTTTTAATTAAAAAAAGGCAGTTTATTTTTTTTTCTTTTACTTTGTCATCACTGCCAAAATCTTCTAAAAGTTAGGAAGGACACTCAGCACATTCAGCAACACAATTCATTTCTGGTGATGAGGATATTTGAGCGTTAATAAGTGTGGATTGTTCACTGCTATTGTTGAATTATAGTTATGATGCCTTAAAAATCATTGGATAAAGAAGTCAATACAGTAAACTCTCAGTTAACCGGCACCCATGAGGCTTGGTAGCTGCCAGATAAGTGTAGTTTCTGGTTGCTTGAGCGTTACTTTTAAAAAAGAGGCCTGACTAATACTGTACCCTATACTATTTGTTTGGTTTAACTTGTTCTTAGGCTGGGGAGAGAGGGAATTTATTTCTATATTCCTTCTTAAAACTCTAAAACACTAAAAACGTAAGGTATGTTTCTGTGGGGACGAAAACAGAAAGTGCAACACATGAAAATTGTACTGTATTTCTTTGATTTTTTTTCTGGTTGCTTGAGAGTTCTGGTTGCTTGAGTTCTGGTTAACTGAGCATTTACTGTATTGGAAAGTTAAACTAGGAAAATGGATGCATCGAATGATGAGAAGTGCCTTAATGTGGATCAAAGTAAGCACTGTTTTCTGTTACTGCTGTTTTCCCTAATAGTTTTTAAGAACTTTTTAACTACATATTGATGATGCAAAGAATGTCTGCTTTTTTATCTAAAATACATATGAATACTAAAGAGACTTGTCCCAAAATATTAAAAATTCTACCTTGAATACAAAAAAGTTTTGATCATACTGCTGTAAAAAGATATCTGTCCAAACTAAATGTTTTATTTAATTCAAGATCCTTGCATCCCCCGAGGATGACTGTATGCCACACATCCCTGGTGATTCATATATTCAGCTTCAAAGTTATCATTATGCATGAAAAAGGAAAACATAAGTTATATGAGTTCATGTCTACAGTATATATATATATATATATATATATATATATATATATATATATATATATATATATACTGCACATTTTATTTTGCTTTCGCTATACATTTTCAGTATTGAGAAAAACTGAGAAACATTGTTTGGTCATGTAGTATATATTTAGAAACTACATTAATTGCAAGGTTAAGGACATGTACTGCTGGACTGCACCCCCTGTCATTAAAGGTTAAAGGGTAGCTAACCCTTTCTGGGTAAAGTTAAAAATGATATGGTTGTTTTCATGAATTGCTTTTGTATTAAAATATATGATACTTGATAAAGAATGGTTGCATTCAAATCAAGTAATCCTGAATGTTTAAATATAACTCCCTAAAAGCTATTCTTATTCTGATTAAAAAGTATTGAATATTCATATATATTACAATGTAGCATATGCTGCAGATAAAGAACTGAGTAATATGACTGTAAAATATTCTGCAGAGCAGAAATGTTACATAGCTGTGAGTAATGAAATGTTGTGTAAGGTGTGAGAAACTCTGCTTGACAAGATGTATAGTAACGTAAGTAAATAGATGTCCTTCTCATTTCATGCTGGTATATTATTTCTTCCTTTCTCCAGAAAAAGCTGAAAGAAGTCTCATCCCTTCTGGAATTGAAACTTAAGGGTATCAAAGCACTTGGAAATCAGCAACAACACATGATATCAGACCTCCCGGTGAGTTAATCTATTTATGATTCAGTAAAAACATTACATTTCTCATAATTTCACACCCTATGAATTGTTTTTTATAGAATAAATCTTTGAGATTAGAACAACATATAAGATCAGAATTTGTCAAGCTGCACAGGCTGCTCCAGGATAAGGAACAAAGTCTGATAGAACAGCTAAAGAAGGAAGCAGCAGGAAGTCTGGGAAAGATGGAGGAAAACCTGAAGGATATAAACGTCAAACAGAGTATCATTCAGAATCATCTAACTTATATTCAGTTAACACTGCAGCAGGAAGATCCTGTAAACTTTTTAAGGGTAAGCTATATCTGAGCTGTTTGTGTCCCTCTTCTGTCTCAGTTTTTCATGTCTCCCTGCTAATATGACTACTTTGCTGAATGACACTACAAACATTGCTCTGTTCTGGTTTAGTTTGTACCACACCAAAGCACTCATGTGATGATATCCCCAGAATGTAGACTGCAGCACTGTCAGACATCACAGTTTTTAAGGTTACATAACAAGTTGAGTATGACAAGAAAAATAAATCTGCAGTTTTGTTCAAAATAACTTTACTCAGATATATGCAGTTTATTTAAATGTAAAACAGATTAATCTGCGGTGGCACAGCGGTGGCGTTGTTGCCTCACAGCAAGAGGTTTTCCCGTTCGATTCTCGGCTTAGGTTGAGAGTGCCTTCTGTGTGGAGTCTGCATGTCCTCCCCGCGGTCAAGTGGGCGTTTGGAAAACATGCATTGAATGGGCATGCCTTCATTGAAGGTTGGGCATTGGGCTGGCATCTTGACACCATAAAAAACAACTGCCAATCATTAGCGGACCGGAGTTCCACTGTGGCGACCCCTAACCGGGAAAAGCCGAAAGACAAACAACAACAAAACAGATTGACCTTTCTTTTTCTGCTTGTAACTTCATTAGATGTCCTAAGTTCATATAAAAATCCAGGCATTGTGTATTACTTATTAACAAGTGGTAACAAAAAACATTTATTAGATATACCAAGGCTGAATTTACTAGAGAAGTATTTTTTAAGAGATGACCATAGTCTGAAGTTGTCACATATCTGCTATAAAAATCTGTTTCTACTTCCCAGTTATATCCTTCAACAAGTAGGAAATTTCCAGGGCATCTTTCCCCTTTATGATGTGCAGCTCTAACATTATTTGTGAACAATGCACATTTCTTTTTAGCACTATATATGTTGCTTATGTGAAGTGGGTAGCAGGGGATGCAGAATGTACCACTGCCATCCAAATATGTATGGAAGAGGATGACTGGACTTAAAACTTACTGCAAATGTGTACTAACTGCCTCAAGCTTTGTCAAAAGCAAATAAGTTGTACATTGTTCCCCAATAGGATTGTAATGACTGACCTCTATGGATTTCACCAATGTTAGTCTAAGCCAAGTGCACTGTAATGCCAACTCGCTAACAGTGAATTGAGACATAACCAAACTGTTTTTATACACATGTAAGCCGCGATGGTACAGCGGTTGATTTGTTGCCTCACAGCAATAGGTTCTCCCGTTCGATTCTCAGCTAGTGTGCGGGGACTGCCTTCTGTGTGGAGTCTGCATGTCCTCCCCGCGGTCGAGTGGCCACCGAAAGACATACGTGAATGGGCGTGCCTTCGCTGAAGGTTGGGCATTGGGCTGGCAACTCGGCACCATAAAAATCTACTGCCAATCATTAGCGGACCAGAGTTCCGCTGTGGCGACCCCTTACCGGGAAAAGCCGAAAAGACAAACAACAACATACATACTCACTGTATTTTACAGGAAGAGCTACTTATACATTTCCGTTGCAGGACTTCTCTGTATTCACAGCATCAGCATACTGTCTCATATCAAACTGTTAATATGTTAACAATGCCTCAGTTACTGAGCACTGGTTTAATAAGCCAGTTATCAATATGTTATGATAGCTGATTGTTGAACAGTCACTGCTTCAAGAACAGAGAAGAACAGTCACACCAGTAATACCGGGATTCCCTTTGCTAGACAACTATGACAGAAGCCATAATCTTTGTCAAATGAAAGAATGAAAACTTTTTACCTTTAAAAGATTAAATTACATGTACAAAACAATATTTCAAGTAAATTAAAATGATTCACAAAGACTTTTGACACCTAAACTTGCATTTGAAGTCATTTTTAGTTACATATAGTTGATTGCTGAAGTTTCATCATGTACAAAAAGTTCAGTGTGTCTATAATACAAACATTGTGCTGTAGCTTTCCTTGGCATTTAAGATTCTGAAAGTCCAAATATTCACAGACAAATAAAAATAAAAACACAGCTTTAGATCTCATGAAGCATGCCCCTCGGTGGTTATAAAGATTTTCCTAAGTCTAGATAGTACTCACAGAAAACAAGAAGACAGAAAAAGGCAACAGTGGCTCTATCTTACAGTATACTGTCATGTATTTTGTAAAACTTGATAAATACAAAAATTACATAAGTTTCCTCTTTGTGGATAGGTAGCCTGAGAAAGGAATATCACGGACTATGATCAGCAGTAGCCTATGCTAGGCCATTGGGACTGCCAACTGATATTGTACTTCCCTCTCTCAATATATAGATTTCTTCTGCACTTAGGTCTGATTCTACCCTAAGTACTGTAAGGTGTGATCTGAGACATTTCCGTTGCTGTGGGTGTTAAAAGTATCTGCCAGTAACCCTTTGTCGGGTGAATTGTCATCTAATATTTATCTGCAGAAAACTGTCCCAAAGTTCTATCTATTCTAGGCATGGGGTACACCTGTGATTCTGTGTGACTTTTAATTTTCTATTATCTACACAGGACTAGTGTTCCCATCCTTTTTTTCAACACCAAAACTACTGATGTTGCAAGGATACCAAGGAAAGAACTAGAAGATAAATGGGAGTAAAGGAATTCTGTATGGGAATGGCTAGGAAACAGGAAAGTTCTAAGTATAATAACAGAAATAGAAATGAAACTGAACTTTGTGGACTGGAGATTATGGATGTGTATAAGAAAAACAATAAGAATGAGGCTGACAGGAGCATATCTATGAAAAATATAGGTATGTTTTTCATTTTTGTAAAAATAAATAGCAAATTGACTTGATTCTCCATTTAGATCTGAAAGAAATGAGGACAGGTAAATACCAAAATATATATATATTTTTTTGGGGATTATTTGATTTGGTGTAGAGATTGAAGGTGTCTTGATATGGTGTATCTGCTCTTCAGATATGAGGCTGGCATTTATTTGGGTTTTATAGAATGTTACAGGCTGTTTTGTGTTGATGAAAAGTCAGAACATGCTGAAGTTCTAATGGTGGTACTTGGAGTGCGAGGCACTGGACTGCTTTATTAGAAATGTGTGTTGAAAAACTTGGCAGTATTACTGTAACACTTAATTGAGTTTATAAATGAGCATTTTTGTATGTTATTTTGTATGGGGAGGCATTAATGTGGTTGGAAGGAGTAGAGTTTGGATAGACTGATATTCAGAGTATGAGAGGCTAGATATGTCTTGATTTTTCTATAAAGTGCCTAGTTTTTGATTAGTTTTATAACAAGGTAATCAAATTTTAGTTTATGATCAGTGATCATTTCATGCAGTTGTATTTGTTAGACAAATTCAAGAGTTGTTTAGTTCTTTGAAGCACAAGGTATTTTAGGAGTACTTTTAAAGTTGACATTTGGGAAAAGAGCATAGTTTAGTTGTATTAGTATTTAGAATTATCATCTAACTTAGTGGCTATAGGCTAAGTTAGTTCTTGGAGTCTGACACCTGAGGTAGCTGAGGTAATTAATGTACAGTCATCAGCATATTGCTGTTGTGTGAATATTGTTATTGCACAATCTTTTTAAAATTTGAGGTAAAGAATGGATATTTAGGGAACACCTATTGAGTTGATGAAAAGTGTACAGTATGAAGCCTTACAATTTTCAGGTTTAAGCCACTCAAAGAGTGTCATTTGATAGAATTTAGACTTGATGGGCTGAGTTCTAGGTCACAGAGCCTCTTAAGTAGAACATCACATGAGATTGTGTTAAAATCTTTGTAGAGGTTCAGTGAGATTAATGCAGTGAGGAGAGTTTGATTTAAGTCGGAATATACTGAGTATAGAAATGATGATGGGAGTGCTGAGGTGGTACTAGGCCCTAGTCAAAAAGCACAATGAAATGTTGCAGAAGATTTATCTTCATATTTACAAGTCTTTCTATAATGCCTGCTTGAAGAGTTATGTCAAAGGTCTTGGTTAGGTCCGGCTAAGTCCAAATATGCTCTATGTACTCCATAACCAATATCCACTGCTTCAGTGACTTTTTCAAATATATTAATGGGGCTAAAGAGGCAGGAGCTTCCTTATACAAAGACAAATTAAGGAGGGTTCAGGGTTAATCCATATCATATGCCCAGCTTGATCAAGTCCAGCGATAATATATTCCATAGCTTTAAATATGAGTCTAGTGAGACTAATAGTTCTGTAGTTACCAGGGTCTGTGGTTGGGCCACCCTTGTATAACAACATGAAAAAATGGCTATTTTTCAGGCTTTAGGAATGTAATCAGTAGTGAGGCCTAGATCAAAAAGTTTAAGTAGAGGTTCAGCTGGGCCATATGTTGGTACTGATAATCAAGCAACCTAGTATATTAAGGGACCCATGGATGAGGTGTGCTTAGTTTTTGAGAGTGCTGAGAGGACTAGTCCCATAGTAATTAAATGATGTGGCTAGGACTGTGGAATCTATAAAGTAGCTATAACTGTGGGTAGAATAAAATTTGCACTAAATTTGCCATCTAGGATATTAACTACTTCTTTATAGTCAGAGGGGAAATATTATTGTGGATTAGTTCTGAGCATTACTTGGCCTACCTAAAGACCAGAGACCTCCCAAGCACAAACAACATACACATACTAGTATACAAACAGAATCCACACCACACATAACAACACACATATCAGTGTCTCAACAATTAAGTCCCTAAGGCAAAACACCTCAAAACCAAATGTTCTGGTTATAGGTGACTCAATAGTGAGAGACACAGATATCCCACTCACCAAGTTAAACAAGAAGAAGGTCACAGTCAGCTGCCTGTTAGGTGTCATGATCCATCAAATCACTCACTCAATCAAGTCACTCAGCAACAATTACCGTTATGACTCTGTCATAGTAGATTTTGGTGTGAATGACTTGAGATGTACCTCTCTGGACTATATGAAGAGAAGCATGACCAAACTCTCAGATTATACGTCCCAAGCAGGTATATTTCTAGCCCTAAGCAGCATTCTACCTTCACCAATGATGACACTACAATACAGACAAAAAAATGGCTTATTTCAATAATTGGCTTAGCTTCTGGTGTCACTCCAGGAGGATCCTGTATCTGTCTGCCTGGGAAGACATGATTGATAGTCCACTCTGATTTTCACAGATGGTCTTCACCTGTCTCTTCAAGGCTTCAGGATAATAGCAAAGATTCTTGCCTCCTCCATAGTACCTTTTTTTAAGCACCGTCCAAACAACAAAACTTTCAAAATAAAGAAATCCACTAAAGAAAAACTCAAAGGCATGCTGTTTAATGCTAGGAGCTTAAACAGTAAACTGCACTCCCTGGAAGCACTCCTCACTTTGGAAGGTGCTGACACTTGTGCGGTCATAGAGACTTGGGTCAAGGCTGTTGAAAGCCCTCAGCCATACAAGGTTACAATGCCTTTCACACATTCACACCCCAAAATGAGCATAAAAAAGCAAAAGTGGAGGTGTATCTATCTTCATTAAATCCAAATATGCCTCAAGATTTGTGAAACAGTATGACTCTCTTGAGTTACTCCACAGCCAATTAACTATAGAAAAAATATCCTTCCGCATCATCACTAGCTACAGGTCCCATACCATGAACCAAGTGAAGCACACCACCTACCTGGACTTGCTAGAGTCACTCAGCATACAGCCAAACACCATAGTCATGGGAGAGTTCAACTATCCTTCCATTGATTGGGTGACTTACATAAGCACAAACACAGTTGTTACAAGGTTCCTGGACTTTGTAAATTTAAATGCCCTATAACAGTTGGTATGCACTCCAACAAGGGGCTCAAATGTTCTGGACCTAGTGCTCACCAACATGGGTGGTCACTGCACTACCCCTCTATGCATTGCCCTCCCTGGTAGAGCCAGACCATAAATCTGTCTTGTTTGAAGGAAAGATCAAACCTGACACCCCCACAGGAGTAAAAAAAACTATTGCCTACTAAACAATGGTATAAAAGTTTCAAAGCCCCTGCCAACATAGACAACAATGTCTCCTATGCAGAGGAATATACAATTGCCCTATACAGCTCATTATGGACCTTATCCACAAGGATATAAGCAACCATCAAACTCTTGACCCAACCCAGCTGGCTTTCTCTAGGGTAGATCTTGCTTATTAAACCTGGTGGACCTCTTTGAGAATGTCACCAAATCTCTGGATGAGGTAAACACAATACATACCTATCTTGATTTAGCCAAGGCTTTTGACACAATCCCCCCATTCAGGTATAATAGAGAAACTCTCCCCGCTGGGGATTAACCCATACATTACTAGATGGGTAGGCAACTGGCTCACTGACAGAATGCACATTGTCAAAGTTGGGGAGTCCACCTCCACCAGTAGACCAGTTACTAGTGGGATATCCCAAGGACCTGTGTTGGGCCCTCTACTGTTTGGAATCTATTTCTGTGAAATCCATGTGAGGGTAGATGGTTTGTGGCTTACCAAGTTTACAGATGAGTCCCAGAGTTCCCTAACCATGTTAACATATTACAGAAAGGGCTAATGCAGGCAAATGACTGGTGTCAAACTCACAGACTACAACTTAACACAAAAAATTGCCTCATGATCACCACAGTCCTGTCACTGTATTCTGTATCACATAGGATGGTGAAAGGCAACCTGTGCCTGGCCTCAGACCCTGCCCTAATGTAATTGCTGCACATCCGCAAATCAAATGGGACAAGAATAACTCGCTCCTGGGATCTCATCTTAGCCTGTGACATTAACAAACATGCTGAGGAGACAGCATTTACCACTCTTCTGGAATAAGCTCCCACTCCATGTGAAGCAGATCTCCTCAATAACCCTAATCAAGCACAACCTTTATAACTGGATTAGTAACTGTAAATTCACCCTAGGTGTGGCACCTATCACAGAACTGCTCTGCTAACAATGAACAACTAGACATGGTCAATAAGGGTACTCGGGTTTTTGCACAGCTAGGCTTGCAAACGCCCTAGGTTGCTTAGCCTAGTAACCTCCTATGAGCCTTTGAACCTATGTTGTTACCTCTTAACTTCCTATTGCAGTTAAATAATCTTATTTATTTTTGGTTTTAGTGCCTATTTTAAGTTCATATTCAGCTATGATATTCATCATAGTTCCTTTAAAGTACATTGGTCAAGTTCTAAAGCATCTTTCTTTTACAAATGATTTAATTCCCAGTTATATTCCGCTTGTTAAACATGCAAGTGATTTTGCACAAAAATGAAAATTATGGTGTGTTACATTATTTTTTTTTAGTTTTATTGTTTACTTGGTTCTACTATATAACCACACCCATAAAGTGATGTCATTGTACGTATCAGACAAGTATTTACATGCAACCACAAGGCATTATGGGTAAACAAATATAACTTACATTTTAGAAGAGCAACTTCTTACTTACATTGTGGATTCGGTATTATACTATACTATCTCATGCATTAATTTTCAGTCTTTCACCTGCAAGACCTAGTTGATAATTTGCCTTTATGCGAAGTAAGAAACTCATACTGATTAATCCAATATTAAAAATACAGTAGCCTATACTCTAACTTAGGTAGGAAAGCATTGTGGGTTCAATCTTTTTTGATGTCATCTTAGTTTTTTTAGTTCCAATAAAACTTTTAGTGGGCCCTCCTTATCAACAAAAATAAAATGTAAAAACAACATACTTTTTGCATCAAAAATTGTATAATTTGATATTATATATGGTAAGGTAGTTATATCCAACTTCAATGGTTTGTTACTTACACGTGCTTCAGAACTTGACCAGTACAGTTTAAACTCGTTACTAGTCTGCATACGTTTGCAGTTACGTTAGCTAGTATGAGAACTCCTATAAGCATTAAGAAACTGTTTTTCTTGTTATCTGATTTATATCTAAGGATTTTCCAGCACAGAGATTTTTGTTTTTAAATTTCTCATTACATTTGGTGATTATAGGTGTAGAACAATGTGTGTGTATATACCTTTAAGAAGCTATCCATGGGCTTGCACAAGTGTATAAATATTGAGCATGTGTGAGCCTGACTGCCATTTTGTAGAAAGCTGTTAAGATGTGAACATGAATGTGTGTAAGGTTTGTTGATTATTTAGTTTATATTTTATGACGCTGCTATCCATCCTGATGTGTTTTCTGGGTAATAAAGCATCTAAATCAAATTCCTTGCCAACTTCATCTTCTATTCATTGTGAGGCAAGCAACATGGTGTTAGAATAGGATATGGTGCTAGAAGAGACATGGTTCAAATTACTAATGGCCAGAAAGAACTCCAGTTTCTCCAACTTGAGTTCAAGAGGCATCTACTTACCACTGGAGGAATATAGAGGAGTGGAACAACTCTGCTGCAAGCATAATTCATGAAACAAAGTTCATATGTTACAACTTGCTCAAATAAGTTCTCATTCACAAAATATAATACGAAGTATACAAAATTCTCTAAATTATATTAAAATGAATCAAAATGTCCGATATTGCTAAGTTTGTTCAAATTACTAAGGAAATGTTTGAAATAAAGTCTGAATTACATAAAACGAATAAAATAAAAAGAACTAGCCGCATTTTCCCAGAGCATGTATTTTTCGTATTAAATAAGGCTATCCGAGTTATGAGAAGTGTATGAAGTGTTCGCATGTTTGTGCATTATAACAGTACAGTTATTTCACAAAACAGACATTTTATGGCATATTTCACAAAGTAAAGTGTTTCAAAAAGTTTATTGTGCATTTGAATGTTACTGCAAACTGCTGAGACAAGTTTGTTCGTATATCAATACAAGGGCCATATTTTCAATGTGTTTGTACATACTTTGTTGGGATGGCAGATGGACTTTGAAAACCAAGGCCATTACTGTTTGATGCTGATACTGCAGAGAACTGGAGAGCATCTGAGCAAGAGTATGACATTTTCATACACGCTGCATTTTCTGATAAAGAAGACCATACAAAGGCATTAATTCTGCTTAATTTAGCTGGGTCAGAAGCCATAGAAGGGGAGTGTTCATTTGTGTATGCACCAGCTAGAAAAGCAGGAGAGGGAAAAAAATCATATTGTTGTACAGGCTGAGTCAAGGAAGGATCCTTGGTGCTTGAAACATAAATTTAGAGAAATGTGTAACCCCCAGACAAACATTACAATGGAAAGACAATTATTTTACACAAGAGATCAAAAACCTTGTGAAACTTTTGCAGCATCTATAACGGACCTGAGAAATAAAGTTAAAATGTGCAGATCTGGTGATCTAAAGGATAAGATGATAAAGGACAGATATGTGTGTGGTATTAAAGATGATGCTGTGAGAAAGATTTTGCTCCGTGACAGTGATTTAACTTTGAATAAGGCCATTAAAATTTCTTGGATATACAAGCTCACAGAAAAGCACACAAATATGCTTACTAATGAGAAGTGCATGTTTCCAGTAACTTAGAGCTCACATTGATAGCATGCATCATGTGGTTAAGAGAAACAGGCCCAAGCACATGGCAGCAACTGTAGCCCCTGCAGCACTCACTGGTAAACCCCAGGGCTTTCCAAAACATTCTAGAGTTTGCACACCCTCAATGAAGCATGAGTGAGACAGCAAACTCTAAGGATGGGCCAACACCTAATTTCATTGCTAACTGTCGTAACTGTGGTGGAAGCCATGAATCTAAAAAGGAAAAGTGCTTAGCTTTTGGTCAACAATGCCACAAATATAATAAATGGAATCCCTTCATAAGATTTTGTAAATCAAAAGACGCACATTCTTTTATTAAAAGGGAACATTTCAAGAAACAAGTTGTTCAATTAGAGAGCTGTGACCATGATGGTGTGTCACTGCTTAGTGAAACAGTTAATTCAGTAGATCTATGGGCGGAGAATGAAATTTTTTGTACTGCTCAGATAAATGGCAAACCCATAGAGCTCAAAGTTGTCACAGGCTCTAAGTACAATATGCCAGCAGAAACATTTGGCAAAGTATGTCATAAGGAAAGGCTTGATTTGACAAAGTGTGCAAAGCTTATTGCCTATCGTGGGGAAGAAATTCAGACAGAAGGCGTAGTAATGCTTTCATGTTACTCTGCTGGGAGATAGTATGACTTGTTATTTTATGTGGTCAAGAGGCATGTTCAATCATTATTAGGGCTCAGAGACACTTTGAAAATGGGATTGCTTTCATTTAGTAAGGAAGTCCATAATATTAGGTTAAAAGACCACTATTCTAATTTCACCCAGTATATTTTTTCTTCCTATGCGAATCTTTTTGAACACAAAGTAGGCAAACTTCCAGTTGTGTACTCCGTGAAGTTAGACCCAGATGTTGGACCAGTTAGCAGGCCAGCTTGAAAAGTTCCAGTAGCCATGCATGATAGAGTCAATGCTGAGCTAGACAAAATTGTGCAACAAGGTGTGATTTATTCAGTCAATGAACCAACTGAGTGGGTATCTTCCATGGTGGTAGCACACAAGAAAAGCTCAGATGACATTAGAATATGTATAGATCCATGAGATTTGAACAAGGCACTGAAAAGGCCTCATCATCTCATCCAATGCACACAGTCAAAGAAATTGCTTCTATTATGCCAAATGCCACTGTTATTTTCTGTCTTAGATGCAAAGAGTTCATTTTGGCAAATTCTGCTTGACAAGAAATCTTCATTGCTCACTACTTTCAGTACTCTGTTTGGCAGGTACAGATTTTTGAGAATGCCATTTGGAGTAAATTCAGCAAGTGAAGTCTTTCAGACTGCAATGGAGAAAATTTTTTCTGGGTATCCGTGTGCCATCATAGTAGATGACATACTAGTAGGAGGTAATGGTGAAGCAGAGCATGACAGAAACCTCAAGAAAGTTCTGGAAAGGGCATGTCAATTGAATCTTAAGCCAAATCCTCAGAAATGCAAATTCAGGCTACCAGAAGTCACTTACGTTAGTCATTCATTCACTAGTTCAGGCTTTTGACCAGACCCTTCTAAGCAAACAGCCATTCTTGAGATGCCAGTTCTAGACAATGTTCAAGCCCTGCAATATTTTCTTGGCATGGTTAATTGTCTACACAAGTTTATTCTAGACTTGAGTCAAACAGCAGCACCCCTCAGAGAGTTAACATGCAAAGATGTACCGCCAGACAGCATTTGATGTCCTGAAACAGAGAATTGCCAGTCCACCAGGTCTCAGATATTATGATGTTCACAAGTCAGTTACTCTTTCATGTGATGTTTCGAGATTTGATCTCAGCGCAGTCATTCTGCAAGAGGATCAATCTATTGCCTATGATTCGAGAACTCTTGGCCAAACTGAACTGCAGTATGCTCAGATAAAGAGCTTTTGGCAATTGTGTTTGCATGTTACATGTTCCATGATTATGTGTATGGTAGACCTTTCCAGATCAAAACAGACCACCAACCTTCAGTCACTATTTTGAGAAACCTATGCACACAGCTCCATTCAGACTACAATGCATGATGCTGAAATTACAAAAGTATAATTTCAATCTTGTCTACAAGAAAGGCAAACTTCTTTACCTAGCTGATACATTATCCAGATCACCCAGAACAACCACAGAACAGCATGAAAATGAATGCCTTGATTTTGAAGTCATGGAAGTGCATAATTATTCTTCCACACATCTTGATGAGGTTAGAGATCACACAGTAGCAGATCCAGTTATACAGAAGCTCAACTCCTTTATGAAACATGGATGGCCATCAAAGCAATCTAGTTTACCTCAGGAAGTGCAACCTTGTTTTCTATACAGAAATGAGATTTGTTTGGCAATGGTATTGTCATGAAAGGTCCTAAAGTTATTGTTCCAAAATCCTTGCAACAAGAAAGAATACATTGCTATCTTGCGTCAAGGTCACCCAGGAGCAGACTCTACAAAAAGAAGGGCAAGAGGACTATTATTTTGGACCTCTATGTCACAAGATGTTGAGAGAGAGTGTTATCATCTTGTTCTGCGTGTAACAGTACTAAGTCACATCAACAGAAAGAACCACTTCAGCTCAACCAGATTCCTGAATTACCTTGGTCAACAGTAGTTACCGATATTTTCGAGTTGAATGGTTAACATTATTTTGTGTTAGTAGACTCTTACTCAAATTGGTTCAAGATTGACCTACTTCCTAATCTAGCTTCTGGTACTGTCATCACCAAGATGAAATGTCATTTTGCAGTTCATGGATCTCTGCAGAAAGTTATTTCTGACAATGGCACACAGTTTATAACCCAACAGTTCAAACGATTTGCCAAAGAGTGGGACTTTACTCGTCACGAGTAGCCCAGAGTATCCTCAGTCTAATGGTTTGGCAGTTTACGCAGTTCAGAGTACTAAACAGTTACTAGAGAAATCAAAAAGAGATAATAGTCATGTTTTTCTGAATCTTCTGAATCTTAGAAACATTCTACATGATAAAGATCTTGGTTCACCTGCCCAAAGACTTCTGTCTAGATAAACCAGAACCACATTACCAATCAGTAGTGAAGTGTCAAGAACAACAGGTCCATGAAAGCCAAACCACTCAATCCATTGCAAGAGGGAGAAGTAGCATTGATGCAAACATCCAAAGGTTATGATTGGATTGGAATTCTGAAGAGCATTTGCCCAGAGCCCAGATCGTACATTGTGGAATAACAAGGAGCAGTATTTAGACTAAATCAGAAACATTTGATGCCGGTATCCAAGCCTATACCACAGCATATAGCCTGTGAGAAAGACTCTTTATCTCAGAGTGAGATGTCCAGTGTTCCAGTACCAAAAAAATTCCTGAGAGTATTCCCATTCCTGTGATGAATCCCAAAGTTCCTGTTATAAGTTGTTCACCAAAGACTGTCCGTGTTGCTAAACCCAATTCTGATTATTATGTAACTAGATCCAGTCATATTTCCAGACCATGTTACAGATACACAGCGACTTAGACATAACTGTTGTGTTTATTTTATTATGACTATATTAATGCATGTCTTACTGCAATGTATTTTATTAAGGGCAATCTTTTTAAGAGTGAGGATGTAGATCAGTGTGTGTGTGTGTGTGTGTGTGTGTGTGTGTGTGTGTGTGTGTGTGTGTGTGTGTGTGTGTGTGTGTGTGTGTATATGTACCTTTAATAAGCTATGCATGGGCTTGCACAAGTGTATAAATAATGAGTATGTGCAAGCCTGACTGCCATTTTGTAGCAAGCTGTTAAGATGTGAACATATATGTGTGTAAGGTCTGTCTGTTATTCGGTTCATTTATATTTTATGATGCTGCTATCCATCTTGATGTGTTTTCTGTGTAATAAAGCATCTAAACAAAATACTTTGTCTACTTCTTCTTCTATGCATAGTGAGGCGAGTGACAATAGGGACTGCCTTATTAATACAATTTTTAAGTGGGAGTAGAATTCAGAGGCATAGGCAAAGATATCATTAGGAATGGGATCCATGGGGAGATGACTACAGCAGAATTTATTTAGGTCTTCAAGTAACTGAAGAGGGTTTGCTTTAGAGAAGTCTACAAACAGATGTATTTGTAGAGAAAGTTCCAGTAGTTTTAAAGGAAAAGATCACCGATTAATGGCCTTAATTAACAAGGGAAGATGATATATACAGATGGAGTTGTGGAAGAAGTGGACATGTGAAGACAACATCAAGGGTATCGGGGCCCCTTATGTGTTCTACAACTAGTTATGAAGGGATAATTAATCTTGTTTTGGGTGATTTGGGCATCTAAAAGTTCAAGTTTGGAGTCCAGAGGAATCTGAGAAGAAATAATGGATATCCTTGAGGAATACTGATACTCCCCTGCCATTGCTAGTAGATCTGAAGACATGATAGTCTCTAATCCCAGGAATAGAAGGACTGCTATCATTGTTTTAAAACCAAGTCTATGTAAATACATGTATATGAATGTGCTGAAATTACAGGAGAGACTTGAAACTGAGCATTTTTGTTAAGACCCCCTAGCACTGAGCAAAGCTACTCTGATGTGTTCCAAATTAGAATTTATTAGGTTTAGACAGTATACAAAAGTTGTTGGTAGTAGAGATGCTAATAAACTCTACTATGAGAAAAGGCTTACCAGCCATCTTGCCCCAAGTTGAAACACACTGGATCCTCTTACAATGACACCAGATACACAGCCAGCTATCAAAGCCATTTATCTTTTCTTTGAATCTTAGCATAATTCTGGGTGATGGAAAAATACTATGATTGTCCTGCCTTGAGCATATGGAAAGTAAGCTCAGTCATATTCTTCTGCATGTCTCTGTGGGAAGAATGCTTAAGGTCATTTGCCCCTACATGGACCCCTATGAGCACATAATCATATTTGTCAGGATGAAGGGTTCTAAGAGCCCTTGTTAAGTCTTAGATCCCAGTTGTGCAAGACAGATGTCACCATATGTTATCCTGTCTAGTGAAGGTGATGTCTTTATGCTTGACAAAAGAGTTATCTATTACTAAAACATTACCATGGGTGGATGCAGTCTCAGTGGGCCTTAAGGGCTTGGAGTTTGTACACTAATGACTCTAAGAGGTATGCATACTTGCTGTGGGTGTGTAGGGTGAACATGGGTGCATTGCTGTGTGAACTAATGACTGAGGTGTCTTAGTCCTTAGCCTAAAAGTCTAAGACAGTGTTCTGTGAACAATCTCAGTGTAGTTTGCGTTAGTGAAGGTGCTACATGCTGTGCATGTGCTTTGCTTACCAAATGGGTTCTGTGGTGGGAAGGCCATCTCCAAGGTCAGTAAATTCTTACAACTGTTATGTACTGAATCACTGTGAGGTAGCAATATATTGTTTTTGGCAAGCTTGAGGCAGTTGCTACAATGCCTCAAAATACCTAGTGCTGTCAAGGCTGGATACAGAAGGGGAAAAAAGCCAACTAAATTCCCATAATGACCACTGCAGGCAAAGTATGAGGTAACAGAAAAGACTAATAGTTTATTCATAGTACAGGACAGAGAGGAATAATGGATTTGACTGGAAAAAAGTGATAATATGTGATCTGGTATAAAGGATACAATAATATGGAATGTGGCTGTGGTAGTTATTCACAAGTACAAAATATAAATGAAAAAAGTTACAGAAATGTGTAGGAGCAGAAAAGTGAAGAGTAAGTAACAAGTGCCAAATTTAAATCAGAAGAGCAGTTAGACAAGTAATAAAACCTGTAAGAAGATTAAGCTAATATTTTATAGTGCAGTGCATGTAGAGCCATAGGTTTAAATGCCGTGACAGTACATTAACAGTAATAAGCAAAAATGCAACAACACTAATAATCAAAAACCGCAATCTGTAACTGAGATAAGTTAATTTGGTTTCTATTTACCCAGTATCAGTGATTGCCAGCAATGCATTATTATTCTATATCATATTTTTTGGTTGAACATGTGACAGAGATTTGTGTCAAAGTACAGACAAATCAGTCACAGCCATGTTTTAAAAAACTAAGTGTTGTCAAATTGGTCTTTCACTGGCTTTTCTTTAAGGCAAAACAATTGGTGACACACTTCTTGCTGCTGAGGAATACCAACAAATTAATTGTTTGTATATTAATATTCAGTTCATTGATTGTTATTCTCCAGTAAATGAAACAATGCCATAATGTTATCCAAATCCACCCACAACTTGAAGAAAGGGCAAATTAAAGCAAATCTTTTATAGCCAAATACTTCAATCTCTGAAAACCATGCTAAGTTAAGTACCAGTAATTCTGGACAGTAAATGTCAAGTGCATGTTTTGAACACTAAACTCATCTTAGACAATTTGCAGTCATTCACTTCTGAAATGACATCTTCCCAGCATTCATTTCTCTATCGTTAAATGAACTACGGAGCATCATCTTGGAAACCAATCAGCAGATCTATCATTAGAGGAGGCAGTAGAGGGTTTTGATACACACATTTAAGAAGATGGAGTGCGCACTGATTTTCTTATAATTAGTACACAGTGTCTAGAAAAAAAACAGAAGATCAAGAAAACAGGACTAGGAAAGGAACTGCTCTTGTTTGGTTTAAATGGAAACTCCCAATATGATAACTTTACTAATATTGTCAATTTCCAGAATTTTGCATCTCAATCCCAATGTAAAAGTGAAGATCAAATTATCCCATAATGATGTATGAACTAATCTACCTATTCTCCAGTGGTTCTCATCAACTAGAATCAGATTTCAAACTGTAGGGATTAAGAACTGTTACTGTGGAAGATTCTAGCTCTTAAAAATAGCTTCTATCAGGTAGATGAATTACATTAGGATAATGACGTATCACTATATTGACAAATAAAAGACTCCTCATCTGTACAGCCATAAGTGTGCCAAAACAAGAAGGTCTAAAATTTGTGATACTATATCTTGTCTAGTTGAAGGTATTTTCTTCAGGATGGCAAAATCTGTTATTCTTTGTACGACATATTTCCTGCCTTACTTGAAGATGGAACTTTTGCTGAAATGAATCAGATAGACTAAGAAGCTAAAAAGTAGTAAAGTACAGGTGATTTTCTTAAGAAGGCTTTTGAGGGTATGAAGTGTATCCAATAAACTACATCTCCAACATGAGACTGTTTCTTTAAGTGACATTGTTTACTTTCTTCATGTAATTCTAAAACTGAGATGTATGCTAAATATATTAATCACAGGTTAAAGCATTTTTTATGACAAATATCATGTTTTCAAAGTCTCCTGGCATTTTTTAAAAAACATGAACCAAATCATATTTGAACAAGATGCGATTTTTGTTACAAATGATATAATTGACCCATTTTCTTGTATTCCACACTCTTGTTAGAGTTGATTGGCTTAATGATGCCCTGATGGACTGCAACTGTTTCACCCACCATAATGTTAGAATATTAACTGAATTTCTGCAGTTTGTACTTGAAAGCAAGCATTTTAAACAGAGTACTGGTATTCCTATAGGGGCAACCTGTACCCCAATATATGCCAAAATGGAGATGTATTTATGTATGTATGGAAAGCAAAGTGTGTTTTTTTTTTAATTGAGTGGTTTCAACATGTGCAGGAATACCTATGCTTTTTAATTGACATATTTTTGAGATGGGCATGTGTAACAGGATGTTTGATAAAGTTTATTGAATTTTTGAGCTCTACAACAGAATTTTTAAATTTTGCATGCTGCAGGTTTTCTGATTTTGCGAATTACCTTGTTGTGACCATCTATAAAAATCTTACAGACACTTGTTTTGTATCACTAATATACAGGAAGCCAACATTTTCCAAGTCTTGCTTACATTTTATCAAAATCACTATCCATACAAATAAGAGGCTAGTTTTGTAAAGGGCCAAATGCTGAGAGTATCACAAATGACCTCCAGCAGAGGTTAGAGACTTTATAGAAGACGTTTTTAGAGCAAGGAGATCCATTTGACTTTTTAAGAACTATTGCATTGCAAATTTTGCATGAGAAAAATGCTAGATTTAAAACAATTATTACTTGAGGATGGTGAATAATCTAACTAAGTGTAGTGGCAGAAATGCAAATTTAAGGAAAATAAACATTTCTTTGGAACTTGCATTACCTTACTCCTACCTGGCTTCCCCTCTTATAAACAGCTTTTCTAAAAATTTGAAGGCCGTGGTAAGTGAGGGCCATATTTTACAAAATAAAATAAAATTGGAACCCAAATTAAGTTTGTTTTTGAAGAAGGAAAAAATGTTAAGATTTTACTGGGTGCATCCCACACACAGTAAAAGTAAAAAAAAAAAACTAATAGATGTTGGGGGAATTCAATAAACCCGACCCTTTTTTTCGTGTATGCATCACGGAGTGATACGTACACAAGTGTGAGCAATTTGCGATTCAGTAAGACTCGCTTAGCGTACGCAAATAAGGAAAGATCTGTGTAATACAAATTCCTGCTTAAGCAGGTGAAATGAATGCAAATTAGGCATGGGAAGCAACCCAACAACCAGAAAGTCATCCTGTGTCCATGTTCATAGTGTATGTAGACATTTTCCACATACAGGACTCTACACAGACAGTAGGGGATGAAAATGTCCACAAATATGGGCATAACTCCTCTGAAAAGGATATATCTCAAGGAGAACTGGGGAAAATACATCATGGATATGAAAAACTGCAAGAGGAAATGTATAATCAATAATAATTTTTTAAATAATCTTTGCTATGCGCTGGCATGTGCAAACACGCTTAATGACAAAACAATAAAAAAAAAAACAACTAAATACATGTATTTTACAGAAATGTACTGTGGGACCTTGCATTGGGTCTGTATAATGGTGCATTAGTGCTGCTGCATGGCACACACACATATGATCCGGGAAGTATCCAAGCCGTCAATATGAATATGTATGCAAATGAGGTACATTTGTTGAATAGCTGAAATGAGCACCAGTGTCTACAGATCCCTTTTGTGTAGGCTGCTACAGAGTGTTGACATTCCTAGTGAATGTGGATAACAGCAGGGGGGTGTGTCATGTTTAAATTCAGCAGATTTTATGCTAGCTGCGTGTATTTGTACGACATGGCGGGTAGCTAAACATGTTCATGTGACCCCCACCCCCCAAAAGCAAGGAAGCTGTCAATTAAAACTGAAAATATTCATTTTAAAATATTTACTTTTGTATGCTAAGCTATGTGGTGCTCAGCACCATGACACGCAAATAAGTAGGTCTTTAAATCATTTTAATTTTATTTTAAGCACCTGACATGTATCCAAATTAGTCAATCCCACATGGTGGACCTGCATCACAACTGTATAAAGTATGCATAAACCCTACAGTCTGGTTTTCTTTCAATACTCTGAACCACTGGAGTACAGACTTGGGGATTTTAAACTGAACAATACTAGGGGCTGCTGCAGCTATTCTACATCTATATGTGCTAGAAGCCAAAGTCAGTGCTGCTGGTGCTGATGACCATAGGCCTAGGCCAAGGAGGAGAATACTGTTCAGGCCCAGGGTAACCTACCAGGAGCTACATGAGTTGGAGAGTGTAGAGTGCTACAGAGTGGACAGGGATGTACTACAACAGCTCAGTGAGCTCTGTCACCCTCAACTCAAAGCCAGAACTAACAGAGGGGAGCCCATCCCAGTGGAAACTAAGGTATGTGCAGCCCCTAGGATACTAGCTACACATATTTTTCAAAGACCAACTAGGGACATGATGGGGGTGTCACAGGCATCTGCACCCAGGATACTTCATCAATTCCAGGATGCTATGCTTCAACATGTCAGCGAGAACATACCTTTTCCACTTGACCCTGAGCTGAGGGACATCAAAATGCAACACTTCTACTATGTAGCACACTACACCGACATACTGGGTGCCATAGATTGTACTCATGTACACATCAAGGCACCACCTGGTGATCTGGGTAGAATCTATGTTAACCAGAAGAGATACCACTCCATCAACTGCCAGCTCATGTGCAATGCCCAGGGGATTATTCTGAATGTGTGTGCTGGCAGCCTTGGCAGTTATCATGACTCCCATATCTGGCACACATCACAGCTATGCCAGATGTTTGCTAGAGGGGACATCCCACATGGCTATTTATTGGGGGATGCTGGCTACAACTTGGAACCGTGGATAACACCCATCAGAAATGCACACACACTCACAGAAGAATGCCATAATGAGGCACACACACAAACTAGGAACAACATAGAGAGTGCGTTTGGGCTTATGAAGTCAGATATATCTGGTGGAGCCCTGCAATACTATCCAGCCACATGTGCACATATATTCACAGTATGTGCTATGCTACACAATATGATCCTGTGGAAACAGCTACAGAAGAATCAGCAAAGGGAGGGGATGCACAACCCCCCCATCAATGCCTAGGTCAACACAGCTACTCTCACAGAAGGTCTCAGAGGGGGAACCCCTGCTCATGTCCCTGTAGGCAGCATAGTGCATTCACTGACAACCTAAGGACCTAGGGACTAACACCTCACTCCTATTCACATGCAGCTAGTAACATTGATGCTAGCCAACTTGCACATATTGCACCTTTCCATGTGTTGGCTGAGTACTGCTTGCATCACACAGAGTCATCCCTGAAATACTTTATATAAATACTTTATATAAATACATTATAGTGGATTGTTATGTTAGGTCATCACAGCTATGGACTGGTACAATATGCCTGCTATTGCACTGGCCTATTTGGACAGAAATTACATCCATATGGAACTACTGATAACCATTCCACTAACTTATCACCATTTGTAGTCTGTAAGCCTCACACATGGAATTTTCATACTATCCTACTGCAACAGATTACTGGTACATCATTCAAAGGACATGTTGGAAATTGAGGTTAACTGATAGCTTACCGTTTGTCCTAGCACTACATGTGCATTACCTCCCCACACTGCAACAAAGCACTGTCCCCATTTAACTGCCATAACACTACAGTTATGCTGCATGACCTGTCATACAGGTAGTATGCCACATAGCATAAGTACATTAATGCACAATCTGAAAACACACCATGTGTAATTTAATTGGGAATTGCACAGTACATATTTATGCAGACGATGATGTGATGAATAATTACTTGCTCATCTACCAGCCTCTGTAGCTCAAAGGAATAAGGCAGTTAAGTTTTGTGATGGTGTGCAGGTTCTAATCCTGATATATCTGAGTAGTATGTATGTGAAGTAGCAATATCTGTATCTTTTTACAGACTGGTTCTGTGTGTGCTATACTAGTATGACTCTATTTCACATATTAATTACACCTTTGCATCTGTGCCACAGCTCTAAGACCTATATAATAAGTGCATCATTACTACTGGATAATGTATTAGCAGAATTGTGAAAGATGGGACATAAAAACATATAGCAGCATGTAACATGACGTAGTATAACAATATAATAACAGTTGTGAATGAAGGATTGTGGTGTGATGCGATTCCTATGGAACTGACAGACCCATATGCAACACACTGACCACTACATCAGGACAACTAGGTATTGATGCACTTTATTTAAGATAGATAGCTGCATGGCTTACATATAGGACATGGCAAGTAGCATACAGCAATTGGACATGTGATATTTATGGTTACAGTCAGGGTGCCCCACAAGGCTCTGTAATAGGCCCAGATTTCTTTACACTTGTCTGAAGACTTATCTTTCATATCACAGTTGTTTTATAGTCTGTATGCAGATGGCTTGAGAGTGGGTATACTATTTAAATGTGTTACAGATTGGGCATGTCTGCACTTGACCACAGGAGCATTAGATGCTGTTAAAAACACATTGAAAAGTAAGCATATCACATTTGGAAGACAGAAAAAAAAAGTGACAATTAAATACAGCACACGTTGATTCAAACTGTAGATTAACTCAAGGAAATGGGTATATAAGTAGAGCCAGATTGCAGTTTTCCAAGTCATCTCAGACTCCCGGACTGAAGTACACCTAGGTGTGGGATGGAGTCAGTTTATGCAACACGAAGTCTCAGGTGTTAGCAGTGTGCCTCCCATTTGCATGTTGCTAAGCAATGTGCAAACAAGCCAAAATGCCACTGAGCATACTCACAGACTTAGTTAAGTAGAGTGCAAATCTGTTGCCTCACCCACTATTCTGTCTAGAGAAAGTATGGATATATTTACATGCTAGACAGTATGGATATAGTTACATGCCAGACAGTTCCTACATATATATACCTATACATGTAGGATCTGTCTAGCATGTAAATATATCCATATTGGTGCTTTTACAGTCATCCATTTATGAAGTTTAAGATAGAATTGAACTTCTGTGCTGATTGTAAGACTAGCAACTTAGTGTATTTTTGTTTCTGCACTGTTTGTAGTATGTTTTATATTGGTAAGACCAATCGATCTCTAAAGGATAGAATATTGGAGCATTACAGAGACATAAGGAATGGAAAGGAAAATAATGCGTTAGCACAACATGTATTTCATTTTGGAACTGCACATAGCTTTAAATTTATGGTTTTAGAACTAATTAATATAGGTGTTAGATGGGGTGACATTAAGAATGTAACTAAAACTGATGAACAGAAATGGATACTGTACTTTCATGCAGATAAACCTCCAGGGCTTAGTGGTACTAATTCATTAAAACCCTTTCTTAAGGGATGCCCGTTAAAACATTATGTTTTTTATCTAAGTTTTATTAATGAGTGCTTTTACACAGACAGACACACACACACACACACACGCACATATATATATATATATATATATATATATATATATATATATATATATATACATATATGTGTGTGTGTGTGTGTGTGTGTGTGTGTGTGTGTGTGTGTATATATATATATATATATATATATATAGAGAGAGAGAGAGAGAGAGAGTGTTTTTATGTTTATATTTATATGAGTGCTTGTTGATATGGAATATATATTATTTTATCATAATGGTGCTATTTCATTAAAACCCTTTCTTAAGGGACACCCCTTAAAACACTGAGTTTTTTATCTAAGTTTTATTAATGAGTGCTTTTACACACACACACACACACACACACACACACACACACACACACACACACACACACACACACACATATTTATATATATATATATATATATATATATATAGTGTTTTTATGTTTATATTAATAAAAGTGGTTGTTGATATGGAATATATATTATTTTATCATAATACTATTTCATATACATGTTATATATGACTTCATTCTATTTATTTTTACTACTTGCTATCTTAAATGACATAAAGGACTGTTGATTGGCTGTTTGTTGATATAAATGGATGTGATTTCATGATAATTATTTCAGTCTGATGAAGCAATTTGAAATATTGTGAAAACGCTTACTGAGTTTTTTTGTCTTAAAGCTGTGTTTTTATACCTCATCCATGTTACTTGGTGTTGTTACTCTATTTTATTTCATTTTACCTTGGTTTGGTTATTGGCACCAAGTTTTTACTCTTCGGTCTGATTTTTTGGTTTATTTCTCATGGCCAATTCAATGAAGTTAACAGCTCAGCATAGTTGCTAGTTCCTTCTGTGGGCGGAGATGCACTGAATCTGTTAATACCATCCTGTAAGAGGTTCTAATCATTTTTGGTGAAATTTATTACTCTGTCTTCCACAAGGCTTTGAATAAGACAGAGTAGATGTCATATCTCACCTGGGAGGGACACTCAGTGGGGGTGCTTCAGTGGTCCTCCATATTGGTAAATCTAGATCAGTGTATGTGTATGTATCTTTAAGAAGCTATCCAAGAGATTGTATGAGTGTATAAATACTGAGCACTTGCAAGTCTGACTGCCATTTTGTAGTAAGCTGTTGAGATGTGAGTATGCATGTATGTAAGGTCTGTATGTTAATCAGCTCATTTATATTTTATGATACTGCTACCCATCCTGATGTGTTTCTATGTAATATAGCGTCCAAATAAACTACTCTGCCTGTTTGCCTTCTGTACATGGAGGGACGAATGGCATGGTGCCAGAATGGGATGCAATTTCTTCAGATTCCAGACCGAGAGGCATTCAGTTGAAACTGGAGGAATATACAGGAGTGGATCATCACAACTGCATGTATAAATAGCAAAACAGGTCAGAAATTCATTTCAGATGTTAAAGCTTGCTCAACTAAGTTCTCATTCTCAAAATATAATACGAAGCATACAGAATGCTCTAAACAATATTTAAATTAATTAGAATGTCCAATATTGATAAAGTAATATATAAATTACTATGGAAAATGTTTGAAATAGGCTGAATTGCATAAAATGAATAAAATAAAAGGAAATTACCACATTTCACACAGTACGTATTTTTCATATTATATACGGCTATCTGAGTTATAAGAAGCACATAAAGTGTTTGTGTAATGTTACAGTCCAGTTATCATAAAATACAGCCATTTCAGAGTTTATTTTGCAAAGTGCAGTATTTCAAAGAGTTTGTTGTGCATTTGGATGTTATTACAAGCATGCAGAGGAGCTTGTTCATACATTTGTACAAGGGGCATATTTTCAGCGTGTTTGTGCATACTTTGTTGGCATAGCAGAAATATTTCGAAAACCTAGTGCACTTGTGTTTGATAATAATATTGCAGACAACTAGAAAGTGTTTGAGCAAGAGTACAACATTTTCATACAGGCTGCATTTTCTGATAAGGATGACCAGACAAAGGCATTTATTCTGTTTAATTTAGCTGGGTCAGAAACCATAGAAAGGGATATTTATGTACCTGCTGTCTTCGCAGGAGGAGGGGAACCATCATTTTGTTATACCGGCTGAGTCAAGGGAAGACCCTGAGTGCTTGAAACATAAATTTAGAGCTATGTATAACCCCCAGACAAACATTACAATGGAAAAGCACTTATTTTACAGAAGAGATCAAAAGCCTAGTGAAAGTTTTGCAACATATAAAACTGACTTGAGAAACAAAGCTAAAATGTGCAGATTTGGTGATTTAAGGGTGAGTTGATAAACAACAAACTTGTGTGTAGTATTAAAGATGATGCTGTGAGAAAGATTTTGCTTCACATCAGTGATTTAACTTTGTATAAGGCCATTGAGATTTGTCAGATATACGAGCTCACAGAAAAGTACACAAATATGCTTACACATGAGAAATGCATGTTTCCAGCAACTTCTACAGCTCATATTGATAGCATATAGCACGTGGTTAAAAGAAACAGACCCAAGCACATGGCAGCAACTGTAGCCCCTGCAGCACTCACTGGTAAGCCCCAGAGCTTTCTAGGAAATTCCAGAGTTTGCCCAGTCTCAGTGAAGCATAAAAGTGAGTCAGCAAACTCAAAGCATGGGCCCCAACGTAGATTCATTGCTAACTGTCGAAATGGTGGTGGAAGTCATAAATCTAAGAGGGAAACGTGCTTATCTTTTGCTCAACAATACCACAAAGGTAACAAATGGAATAATTTCAAAAGATTTTGTAAATCAAAAGGCACACATTTTTTATTAAAAGGGAACATTTCAAAAAATGAGTTGACCAATTAGAAAGTTGTGACCCAACTTTTGATGTTGATGGTGTGTTAGTGCTTAATGAAACAGTTAATGCAGTAGATTTAGGAGCAAAGAAGAATGAAGTTTTCTTTTTGTACTGTTCAGATAAATGGAAGACCCACAGAGCTCAAAGTTGACACAGGCTCAAACTGCAATGTTATGTGAACAGAAACATTTGCTAGAGTGTGTCATGGTGAAAGGCTTGATTTAGCAAAGTGTGCAAAGCTTGTTGCTTATGGTGGTGAAGAGATACATACGGAAGGCTCAGTAATACTTTCATGTTATTCAGCTGGGAGAAGCTACAACTTGTTATTTTATGTGGTCAAAAGGCACATCCAGTCATTATTAGGGCTCTTAGGGCTCTGAGACACTTTGAAAATGGGACTGCTTTCATTTAATAAGAAAGTCCACCATGTTAGGTTAAAAGAGCACTATTCTTATTTCACCCACATTTTTTCTTCCTATGCTGATCTTTTTGAACAGAAACTAGGCAAGCTTCCAGTTGTGTACTCCATGAAGTTAGCCCCAGATGTTAGCCCAGTTATCAGGTCAGCTCAAAAAGTTCCAGTAGCTATGCATGACAGAGTCAAAGCTGAGGTAGACAAAATGGTGCAACAAGGTATGATTTATCCAGTCAATGCACCAAATGAATGGGTATCTTCCATGGTGGCAGTTCATAAGAAAAGCTCAGAAGAAATAGCCAGGGAATTGTTATGGCTAGGCTCATATAGGCCCTAGGGCTGATAACCTAGTACCAACCTATGAACCTATGACATCAGAATATGTATAGATCCATGAGATTTGAACAAGGCATGGAAAAGACCTCATCATCCAATGAGTACAGTCATAACTGCCATTATGCTAAATGCCACTGTTTTTTCTGTCTTAGATGCAAAGAGTTCATTTTGGCAAGTTTTGCTTGACAAGAAATCTTCATTGCTCACTACTTTCAGTACTTCATTTGGAAGGTACATATTTCTTAGAATGCCATTTGGGATAAATTCTGCAAGTGAAGTCTTTCAGCATGCAATGGAGCAATTTTTTTTCTAGCTATCCCTGTGCTATTATAGTAGACAACATACTAGTAGGAGGTAATGGTGAAGCTGAGCATGACAGAAACCTCAGAAAAGTTCTGGAAAGGGCACATCAAGTGAATCTTAAGCTGAATCATCAGAAATGCAAGTTCAGGCTATGAGAAGTCACTTATGTTGGTCATTTATTTACCAGTTCAAGCTTACAACTAGACATTTTTGTTACAGTACAACTAGACCCTTCTAAGCAAACTGCCATTCTTGAGATGCCAGCTGCAGACAATGTTCAAGGTCTGCAACATTTTCTTGGCATGATTAACTACCTAGGCAAGTTTATTCTTGACTTGAGTCAAACATCAGCATGACTCAGAGAGTTAACATGTAATGATGTATCTTGGTCATGGTTAGAACAACACCAGAGAGCATTTGATGTCCTGAAACAGAGAACTGTCAGTCCACCAACTCTCAGATATGATGTTCACAAGGCAGTTACTCTTTCATGTGATGTTTCCAAATGTTATCTTGGTGCAATCATTCTACAAGAGGATCAACCTATTTCCTAAGCATCCAGGACTCTTACCCCAAATGAAGTGCAGTATATTCAGATAGAGAAAGAACTTCTGGCAATTGTGTATGCATGTTCCAAGTTCCATGACTATGTTTATGGTAGACCTGTCCAGACTGAAACAGACCACCAACCATTGGTCACTATTTTGAGAAAACCTATGGATACAGCTCCAGCCAGATTGAAAATCATGGTACTGAAATTGCAAAAGTATAATTTCAATCTTATCTACAAGAAAGGCAAACTTCTTTATCTTGCTGACACATTATCCACATCATCCAGAACGGGTCTATATTAGATTCTCGAAAGCCGACAATGTTGAATCTTACATTGTCGACACGAGAATAGCAAAACTGCCGAACATCAAACAAGTAAACAGAAATCTCCATAAGGGGAGATTTCCATTTACTTCAATGTAGTCCGGTCTCGAAGTTGGTATATTTAAGTAGCGGGGGGTGGCGGGGTGCAGGGGGGTTTGCCCCTTTGCCTACACCATTTAGGTATTTTTTGTTGTTTTTATTTGTTTTTCTGAACATTCAATGTTTTAACAGTTCAATCACTAAAGGTCGACCTTTAGTGATTCGAACTGTTAAATATTCGGTGTTCTAATATAGACCCACCCAGAACAACCATTGAACAGCAAGAGAATGATCACCTTGATTTTGAAGTCATGGAGGTGAGAAGATTTTCTTCTACATGTCTTGTTGAGCTTAGAAATCACATAGCTGCAGATCCAGTTTAACAGAAGCTCAACTCCTTTATGAAACAAGGATAGCTGTCAAAGGAATCTTGTTTACCTCAAGAAGTATAACCTTATTTCCCATGCAGAGATGAGATTTTCTTTGACAATGGTATTATCATGAAAAGTCCTAAAGTTATTGTTCCAAAGTCCTTGCAATAAGACTACATTACCATCTTGCACTGAGGTCACCCAGGAGCAGACTCAACCAAAAGAAGGGAGAGTTGACTAGTATTTTGGCCTTCTGTGTCACAAGATATTGAGAGAGTGCTAGCATCTTGTTCTGTGCATAATATTACTATGTCACATCAACAGAAAGAAATGCTTCAGCTAAACCAGATTCTTGATCAAGTGGAATGATCAACTTTATTTAGTGTTAGTAGACTCTTATTCAAATTGGCTTAAGATTGATCTACTTCCCAATCTAGCATCCAATGCTGACATCATTTTGCAGTTCATGGAATTCCGCGCAGTTACTTCTGACAATTGTACACAGTTTACAAGCCAACAGTTCAAACGATTTGCTGAAGAATGTGACTTTACTCATGTCATGAGTAGCCCAGGGAATGGACAGTCAAATGGTTTGGCAGAATGCGCAGCTCAGAGTGCAAAACAGTTACTAGAGAAGTTGAAATGAGACGATAGTGATGTTTTCCTGAATCTTTGAAATCATAGAAATATTCCTCATGATAAGTATCTTGGTTCTGTCAAGACAAACTAGAATCACATTACCAATTAGTAGTTAATTGTTGGTTCCATGTGTTAAGAACAACAGGTCAGTGAAAACCAACCTGTTGAAGAAGCGTTTAATCCAGAAGTCCTATTACAATAAGACCAGCAAACAGCTCAATCCATTACGAGAGAGAGAGAAGTGGTAAGGATGCAAATGTCCAAAAGTTATGATAGGATTAGAGTCATGAAGAATATTTGCTCAGAACCAAGGTCGTATATTGTGGAATCACAAGGAGTAGAATTTAGGCTGAATCAGAAACATTTGATACAGTGTCCGAGCCTATACCACAGCATTTAGCCTACGAGAAAGACTCTATCTCAAAGTGAGTTGTCCTTTGTTGCAGTACCAGAAGAAGTTCCAGAGAGCATCCCCATTCCTGTGATGAATCCCAAAGTTCCTGGTGTGAATTGTTCACCGAAGACTCCCTGTTGCTAAATCCAGTTCTGATTGTTATATAACTAGGTACGGCCATATTTCCAGACCATGTTATAGATACATGGCTACTTGGATCTAACATTTTTGTTTATTTCTAATGTTTATATTAATGCATGTCTAACTGCAATGTATTTTTTTATTAAGGGCAATATTTTTAAAAGGGAGTATGTAGATCAGTGTGTGTGTATGTATCTTTAAGAAGCTATCCAAGGGCTTACACAAATATATAAATACTGAGCACGTATGAGTCTGACTGCCATTTTGTAGTAAGCTGTTAAGATTTGAGCATGCACGTATGTAACATCTGTCTGTTAATCACTTCATTTATATTTTATGATGCTGCTATCCACCCTGATATGTAAATGAGCTACACTGCTGGTTCATCTTCTGTACATAGCGTGATGAGCGACAGTATGCCTCCCATCCAGTATGTAGGCTCCCCTTGTGGGGGTGTCAAGCAGCTGGTTCAGGGCATTGTAGTTAATAAAGTGAGGAACATTTTTGTGCAAGTGAATTTGAGCATGACTACTATACCTAGTCAGTGGGTAGTTAATGTCACCCACAATAATGGTGTCTGGGTGAATCTTGATAGACTCAAGTAGGTACAAATAAGCAGAGTGGATGCCCTGATTCATGAAAGGGCACTTGTAGCTGGCAATTACTTAAATAGGAGCCTACAAAAAGGCCATACCACCTGAACTGTCACCAGGAAATCATACTGTGTAACCAATCTGGATGTGTATGTATCAGTAATGAATATTTATACACTGAACCCACTACTTTGCATGCCATGAATTTGAGGTATGCACATATGCAAGGAGTTGTAGACTGCTATGGCTATGTTGCTCTCCACAGCCCTGACCCAGGTATGCATCTACCAAGGCGAGGTCTGCTCCCAGTAGTGGAGTCTCCTGTTGACACTCCTGACATGTAGCATAATCTTGAGGTTGTTTGTAGATGGGCTTCTTATATCACCATTCTGTCCCTGGGATGCCACCTAAAAAGGGCAGTATGGGGGTGGTGACTGCCTTGACCAGTAGCCAAAATTGCACGAATGATAGATGAAGACCATCTCTGACAAAGCATTGAGGTCTGTTGATTATGTCAAACCAGGGTGACAGATAGTGGATCCCCTTCAAATGACACCAGATACTAAGCCAATTATTGATGTCAATCATGTTCTTTTTGCATGTTAGCATTATCCCTGGTGAAGGTAAAATGAAGCTGAAGGCCAGGGCCATACCCGCCAACACATTTAGTCTGACAGCTCAGTCATTTATCTCTTTATACAGTCCTGAGAATTACATCTCAAGTCATACACACAAACAAGAATTATGAAATAGTCATAACAGTACCTGCTGTTCACAGACATGCGTGCATGTGTGATATGGTGTATCAGGGCACCTCACATACAGTTGACCGTGACCTTCCCCTTATATAGCCTGGTGAGTGGGATATCAAAGTGTCTCATGATGTAATCACATATGAGTAATAGGTGTGATCTGCTGTTTTGCAAATTCTGTTTTGTTAAGGGTTTGAGCAGTGATACAGTAGTGCTTGACTTATTATGTATACTGTTCTTCAGAGGTAGTATTATATGTAGCATGCTTGCTTCTGTGTTTGTGAGGTGTGCTGTGCATGTCTGTTTCTGTTAAGGAGCTTCACATATGTTGGTAGGCGTTATGTGGGTTTGGGTGGAGTTGGAGGTGAGGTGTGCATGTTGGCAACCCACTCATTGTCATGTGTATCATATGTTTGCAGTAAAAATGTGAATATCCTTGCATGCACAGGAAATGTGTTCAACATTGCAGTCATTACTTTGGCCATGCACATCTACAATGCCTGTCAAGCAACCATACAGCAAATGGATGAGATGTGAAATGATATGGACACAGTGTTGTGCTCTGGGAACATAAATGCACAGTATGACATAACTAGGACATGTGGTAGGAACAGCTACATTGTCCAAAGGTGGCCACTCCTCTGCAGTAGGCCTCACATCCATGTCACTTAGATCACCACCATGATGCTGTTGAAGGGCAGGCGACATGACTTGCTATGATACTGCTACTAACATGGACAACTGCTACTGCAGAGTATGCCACATCAACCTTGGACATCTATGTCACCTGATATACAACATTATATTGTGATGCCACAGCCGTGCTCCTAATCAACATCAGGTGAGTACCAAGCCAAATCCTAAGAGGCTCAGAACCCAAGTCATAATACATTCAAAACTGAAATGACTGGTCTGGATGCTAATCAAGGTATCTACCCGGAAAGGGCTGCAAAAAGCCTACAGATGCTTGGATCATCTGGGATAAGTGTATGGGTCAACAAACAGGCTGCGGCCAGCTTCATATCTTGAGCTTAGTGGTAATGTTTTGCTCCTGGTGAGAGACAGAGAATAGGAGCTGTGTATCACAGCAGAGTGACGCCATGGTAAGACCAGCAGTAGTAGTAGCCAAGCAGCAGAAATTTAGGCTACTCCCCTGTTTTCATCAGTTGTCACAAGGTAATTCACTGTTTTCAATGGGCACTGCTTTATTAGTTTCTAACTTCAAAATCACTGATTAAATACTCCATCTTTAAGTTTACAGGATGTACATAGTGATTTTCCCTACACTGCTTGGCAGTGCTCTGTACAAACCCAGACACCCTGGGTTACAATTATCTTGGAAACCATGATGGAAATTAACTCCAATAGGGAGTTGCACACATGACCTGTCAGGACCTCTGGATGTAATATTTCACTGTTGCCACCAAACAGGCATTGTGCTTTCTGAATGGAGAACAGCATCAGTCATCCCTCTGCACAAAGGGCCATCTACAGACACTGGTGACTACAGACATACAAGTCTCAATAGTCTGACATGTAAAGGCATAAAAATAAAACCATCCTGGAAATGATAAACAGAGATGTAGTACACTCACAAACAGTGAACCAGACAATGTTTGGTTTAGTCATGGGCATATTATGGCTACCCTATTTGGTAGGCCAATTGATAAGGTTACCAAATCATGAATGAGGGAAATTTGAGTCACTCCAACCTGCCATGGCCAGGCAAACCATTTCTTTGTTGACTTGACAAACCCAAGTAGTTACATACAAACTAGATCACCAAGTGGCTGACAGGATCCATGACATTAACAATGAGGAGTCCCCCTCTACAATAAGGCCAATCACCAGTGGACTCCCTCACCAACATTCCTCTCACTGCTTCTTTTAGGTGATAACTTCTCTGCAGGCATGGCCATTGTCAGTTGTCTGTGGCTGACTAAATTTGCTGATGACTGCAATTTTGGAGCTGTCATTGCATCCCACACTGACACAAATGTTATCCAGGAGGGGCTGACACAGACACATAGTTGCTGTCAGAGCCATGGACCAATAGTAAATGCCAGGAATTGCACAATACTATCTTTTGTGGAGTGATCCAGCCTTTGTAACTATTGTACTGACAGCACACCACCTACAGCTGACCCAGTACTCAAGGACTTATGCATGTCATTGTTTCAATGTATTCAGACTTCATCAGACCTATCACTGAGTGCAATGCCAACTTTGCCATGTAACCAACCAGGCATATCCATCAACTGTAATAGCCACAGAGGTTCCCAGTAAACCACTACATGATGTATGTAACATGTCATATGGAGACTGCATTAAGGCCCTATGTGTGTGTATTGTGTCCCTACATGCATTGGAGGGGAGGTGTATGGCTGCCATACAGGGTGGTTTCATACCCCATCGTGGACCTCCTGCATATCCACAAAACAACTAGCACCAGACTTACCTGTTCTGCAGATCTACACATTGCCTGTGGTATAAATGGGGCATGCTAGGGAGACATGTATGTAACCCAGAGACTACAAGCTATATGGAACAGGCTTCCTACCCATATGAAGTACAGTTCTGCCTTAATCCAACTCAAGTGCTGGTTACACATTTGGGTGGGGAACTGGACAATCATACATGGTTTAGTACCAATGTCTTGAATGGAAACAAAGAATGTGGAGATTGTTCATCACTCTTACCTCCAGCTTCTAGATTTTTCAGCACCCAAAACCCTGCTAACACTCTTCCAAGGTATCAGTGCTTGTCACATAGTAGGGATGCATGGCTATGTCTTAATAAGCCCTTGTGTCCGTTAGCCTATGAAACACATATGAACCCATGTCCCAATGAAACTATAGATTCTTACCTTTCCTGATAACATTTCCTTCTGTGATGACATAAAATCCTATGCGCCAACATTGATGGTTTGTTTGTACATGTGCAGGCCTAGCTGTGTCCTACAGAATTCTGAAAGAAAGCCATACACATTTCACTGTCTGACCACAAAACCATTTCTACAGCATCCATGATAATGTAACCACATGATATGGCTCAATATAAATGGCATTGTGCAATATCTGTAAATGAGCAGTACAACTAGCATGCAAAAAGGAACAATGGATGATAGGTGATATTGATGTAGGTAGTCAATCTGTACACCAGACACATAGCTTTATTTCCCTGCATCCATGTGAAAGATGACAAGGATGTGAAACATGTGTCATCACTTGCCCAGGGTGTTGCATGGGGATGCAGAAGGCCTAGGCTAACTCAATAGGTTGACATGCATGTGTGTCAGTCAAGAAGGGAGGCAGGCAAGATGTAGCATGGGGATGTAGTATGTGTGTCTGTAGGTGACCTCATTTTGATGGTGGTGTGTGAATGTGTGTGTAAACACAGTCAAGTTCATTGCTAGTCCTACATGTGTGTATGTTGGACAGCTGTGAGCTGTGCATGGTTGAGCTGAAAGTTCCTTGCACTGTTGTTTTTCATATGAGGTACATTTTAAAACTGTATGACCACAGAAATATTTTGTATTTCTCAAAGCAGCTTTTCATTAAACAGACCAAAATTATATCTTTGATACAGTATGGTACACAAAGACATTTTTGAGGCCTGCTCTGCAGCATCCACTTTCTCACTTATGTCTTCCAGTTTTCCATAGTCTGTGTTATCTCTGTAATCAGTAGGTATGGCAATTCCTCCAGTGATAGTAGCAAAATAACCTCACCTACAACAACAGGTAATTGTCTGATGAACTGATATATTTTTTTTATTCTGTTACTGTCATGTGGGGTCACATAACAGACTAGCAATTGTCTAAGTTCTGTCTTTAGCTCTATTAATTTTTTTTCTCTTTTTTCCTTGTATGCCTTTTCCCTCCATGCCTGTTAACCATCAAGTCTTCCCTATCAAGATTAACTCATGTGCTCCCCATCTCATATGTTACCTATTGAAGGTAAGTCATCAAGGAGGCCACCTATGTGGTTTGTGCCTTCATCCACATCCTAGAAAGTTGGTATTTTTAGTACAGCCCTAACCATGCCCTTGCTAGCTGGCAAGAGCATCTGACTCATTATAAGGATGTCCTGCACCCCCCCCTTCAGTGTATGCATGATCCCAACTGGATGCCAACAACAGCCACCATCCCTGGTTTAGGATCAGCAGACTCACTTCCTCAAGAACTCAGCTGCTGGTTTGTTGCAAGACCCCACTTGCAATGGAGAAATAAGACAACTGGAAGCCATCCCCTCTCTACCTCCAAGGATTAACAAACTGAAGTGAGACACTCACTTTCACCTTCCCCTTCCTAGTTCTATCAGTGACAAACAAGCTGTGTGGGCTCAACTCTTTTGGGTCATAGTTATCTTCCCTCTGTGATAAAGAGCTTGGACACCCTTACACTTTTTCACTTATTATAAATTGCTCACTTGTTTTCTCTGTTGTTCTTTCAATATTTTATCTCATTTATATTGTACCCTTCCCTTCTTATCCATTAATGCTCCTTCTTTCCTCCTTTTCTAATGCCCTGTTTTTTTTTTTCACTTTGTCATTCCTTGGTCCTTCTTTGCAATCTTCACCCATTTATACAGGCCATTCCTTTCTAACCGATCTCTGCCCTGTACATTACTGCTATCCTTTATATTTTTGTCTCATTGTAATATAATTATATTGCACATGATACACCTGTTGTGTTTTATATATATATATATATATATATATATATATATATATATATATATATATATATATATATACACACACACACATATATATATATATATATGTCATTCCAGATAAATGTTTTCTAAAATAGTTTAGAAGGTCTATCACTCAACACATGCTCAGCAACCTGTTTGTTTCAGGAGTATGTATTATCCTTTATGTATATCGCATGCTGTTCCTATACTTGCCTAGGTTTCATTTGCATTTGTTACATTCCTATGCCCAGTATTAGGAGACTGTATCTGTTTATAGACATGATGTCTGCTGCTGTGTATGCAAATCTTATTCTTAACCACACGGTACATTGAGATGAACAAATCTCACAGCATATTCCAGAAAATTAATCCCCATTTTACTCAGGACCAGTTCCTAAAGGGGTTGCAAAACTCCAGGAGTATTTCATCAGTGGGCCCTAATAATACCTCAGGATGTATCTTTTACAAGCAAGAAGCATGTAATAATGCTGTACAACCCTAGCCAACACAGGCTTTGTACCAAGTGAATTGAGGACAGCAACACTCATACCTCTGCAAAAAGGAAGGTCATCTGCTGACCCAGGTAATTACCCAACCATCAGTCTGATTAGCCTCATTTGTAAGGCCATGGAAAGACTCATGGAATTAATCAATTAGGATACAGGGAACCTCCAAACAGTGGACTTACACAGTTTGGATCCTTAAAAGGCAGGTCTTGCTTACTGAATTTGGTAGACTTCTTTGAGAAGGTCAACCAAGCAAGCTATGGAGGCACGACAGTGCATACTACCTACCTAGATCTGTCCAAAGATTTTTATACTATACCTCACACAGACATACTGAAGACGTTTACTCATTTGGGAATAAACCCCTACATTATCTGCCAGATTGCCAACTGGCTCACTGATATGACTCTAAAGGTCAAGGTAGGTGAGACTATCTTCAAAAAAGATCAGTCATCAGTAGGGTTTCACAAAGCTCAAATACTGTGACCTCTCCTGTTTGGCATCTACTTCTCTGATGTAAAGACAAACACCAAGGGCTCTGGATAACAAAATTTGCAAATGACTGCAAGTTAGGAGCAGTCACTGAATCCTCATATGACTCTGCATTTGTGCAAGGAGGTTTGTCCCAAACAAATAACTGATGCTGTAGCCATGGACTAAAACCAAATGTCAAAATGTTGATTATTATATCCTCAGGAGAAATCCACCACTACAGGAAATTACCACATTGACAACATGCTCAAAAAAGTTGACCCCGTCATTTGAAATTTGGGAACATGTGTGAATAATAACCTCACATTCAACTAATATGTGTCCACGGTAGTTAGAATGCTTTTCAACACTGCAGAGCTTATAAGCAAAGAGATAACTTTCAAGTCCAAGGATGTTATTGTCACCCTTTACTCTGCACTCATCAGGCCAATCATTGAGGACAATGGCCCCATTGTCATGTATTTGGCCAGGCATATGCAACAATTTGAATGGCCACAAAGTTTCCTCATAAAGATGATACAGATCCTAAAACAGAAGTCCTACATGGACAACCTTAAAGCATTGTCACTGCATTCAGTATCCTACAGACCTGAGAAGGGACCTGTGCCAGGAATATAATGCATCATCTGACCCAATACTGTTGGACCTACTGCATGTTTACAAGACAAACTGTATCAGAAATACTTGTTTATTAAACATGAACTTCTGTAACGTCAACAGAACAATTTGGAGAAACAGATACCTCTCTCAGAGGTTACTACTGTTCTGAAACAGACTTCCCTTCCATATAAAACAAAATTCACCCGTCTTTATTCAAATGTATCCTCGATCTATAAATGGAAAGGAGGAAATTCACCTCAGGACTGCCCTTGTGCTACTTATGAACAGAGGGTGCACCTAAATGCTCCTCCTACAATATGGCACATATAAATACTCAGTGGTATTCTTTAGAAATAAACACTGCCTTACCCGGCACTAATCACTGTATATGAGTAATATATAAATACAGATCATTAAACTAGGTATGGATAATTTTAACTAATGGGATAATCAGCAAGGCACAAATTAGCCCATAAAGGCAGTTAGCCTAGAACTCAGCTATGAATGATGAGCCTATGAAATATTCATATCTTTGCACTCTTGTTTTATTTGTCTCTGTCTTAATTGACACATTCTTTATGTTAAGGATGATTATTGCTATCTTTATGTAGATATGTTACATTAATTATTTGCCTCTAGAATGATAAATGTAATGCCCCTATTGTCATATATCTTTATGCTGTTTCCAAACTTGCTACATAGTGCTTGGTGCATAGTGTGACAAACTGTTCTAGTCTCTCTGGAAATTGACCTAATGTTAATTTTACTTGTAACTCCTTTAAGCTGAAACACTGTATAAGTTAATGATACTGCAGGTTGCTACAATACATATTATCTTAAGTGAATTATGACTGCAATAATGTATCACTGTGAGAGGTTTTAAGTGCTGAGGAGTGATAGCCTGTATACCATAGTCGCAAGTGCACACAAATGTGGGCATTGAGTTTCTGCCTTGTATATATTCCTGTTATTTAAATACTACCCTTTACAGTCGGATACCACTATTTTGTTTTTTTTTTTACTATTCTGAGGCTAGGTTGCATTTACAATAAGTGTAGGCTTGTATAACTAGTAAGTGTACTGGGAAATGTATGGCTTTTATTGCAGGACATTGTTTATAGTCTAACGTATTGCTTGTTTACTTCTGTTTGTCCTTCTGCCTCTCTGCCTCTCTTTTCTTTCCTGCACACAACCTTACAGTCTAATTTGTTATGTCTTGTCTTCCCTCCTTACTCCCTAGCTATCCCCCTAACAGCCAAAGAAACTGATACTTAAAAAAGCTGAGAACTGGTATTTGGCATGGATAAACTGCTCCCTTATCAGGATTTTATCCTCCACACTGAAGAAAAAGTTAAAACTACCTCCAGACAGTGAAACTAAGTATGCAGTTAAATAAGTTTTTAATTAAGATATAGAAATCTATGTTTCTCTTACTCTACTGCAGCCTAGTTATTAAAACAAATTGTAAACTAAGGAAACCCTACCCGCTGTGAGCACGCTATCTGGAACACCAGCCCCTTCCCCCCAAAAAAGAAAATATAAAAAGAAAAAAGCTTAAAAGTCAAACTGCAATTTCTCCATAACTCTGCTATATTACCAAATTACCCCAACATCACTATTTGTATAACTCCTGTCAAAACTACTACATTACCCTTTCTCAGTAAAGCTAATGTCCTTGTTTTAACCTAAAAAGAACTACTGCCACCCATTCCCCTTGCATACTTTTCCTTGCTATTTTGTCTCATTTAATTACATGGCCACAATCTCCTCCTAAAACTGGCTTGTACTGACTGATTGGCTTTTGCACTATCCTCAGTTTCAGGTGCAAGCCCCACTCCATTGGCTTTTGCATTATCCTCAGTTCCAGGTGCAGGCCCCACTCCATTTGCCCTTGCTATGCTCTGGCTCACTTCACTTCCCTACCCTACTCCCATTCCCACCCACCCCATTTCAATTTCCTTTATACCATCCACTCCCTCCCCTTCCTCTCCCACTAACCCCTCACAATCAACATTCTGTCAAAATTCTTAGATATCACTACCTCTCAAACTTCTTAGATATCACTTCCTGTCAAACTTCATAGTATACCCATACAATCCCTCTACTCCCTTTCAGACATGCAATACCTTATCTGTAACATCTCGCTCCTCTTTTTACTAACTACTCTAATGCCATATCACTTTCATTGTTCTTCTTCACTGTTATACTCTCCCACCTCCAATAACTTTGATATTAATTTCACACCATCCTTCTATAATATCACCCCAGCTCTATTTAACATCCCCAACTCATGTCTTTGTAAGCTAACCAGACTGCAAATATTCCCTCCTACCTGCAAATCTAAACTCAAACTATACAAGTTGCACTTATATATCATTTTACTCTCTCTACCTTCTAATAACTTACTCATATCTGGTGATATCCACCATAACCTCGGCCCCTCCCCCTCTCAAAATAACTGAACACAACTATATTTAAGCACATAGTCATTTACTCTCTAAACATTTAAAGTCTAACAAAGTCACGGAGTTCCATGCCTGGATAGCTCACACAACCCCTCACATACTTTGCTTATCTGAAACTTGGTTTAAGCCTCATATTTCTGACAATAAAATTCTCCCTCCAGGCTATAACATCTACCACTCAGATAGATCCCCAAAAAAGGGGTGGCGTAGCCATCCTTCACTCAGCCTAAACCTCTCATCCTTCTCTGCACCCATCCCCAACATTCACACAACAGAACTCTTAGTCATAAACTGCCATCTCAACCCTCACAAAAAACTAGCTATCGCCTCCATCTGTATTCTTCCTGGAAACAACCCGCCTATCCTAGAAGAAATCAATCTTGGTTCTCCCATAATATTCCCTACAAAACCATCATACAAGGTGATGTCAACCTAGACTGGTCCAGACTTAAAACTGACTCCCCTCAATTCAGTATAAATCTACATGGTTACCATCAACTAATAACTTCCCCCATCCGACTCCATAAAAATCCAACTTGACTTTATACTCACCAACACTCCTAACCTCTATCACAACCCCACTACTCTACCATATCAGCTTAGTGATGCATCTCTGTCCTTAGATATACTTCCCAACCTCCCAAACCTAGTGATTATAGAGACTGTTGAAAACTTTCCAACTTCAACATTACTCAATTCAACTCTATTCTATCTTCTACTGACTGGTCGTTCCTTAAACATATCCCTCTAGATGAAGCAGTAAATAGTTTCAATAACATCTTCCTAAATACCCTGAACTCCCTTGTTCCCTTTAGAAAGATAAGAATAAAATCCAGCTACTCTACTTAGCTTTCCAAATACAGTAAGTCCCTTATGATCCAACGAGACAAAGCCTGGAAAGTCTGGACCAAAACTAAAGAATTACCCTTGCTTCATAACTATAGACATCTCAAAATCTAACAAGGAAACACTCAAATGCTGATAAAAAGTCCTTCTTCAACTCTGCCCAACTAAATAACAAACCCAACCCCTGGAAGTTCTGGTCAACTATAATTAAAATTCTTTCTCCTGGCTGCCCGCTACCCTAATACATCTCCTCTAGAAACAGACATTCTACTTAATAAACACTTTACTGACACCATTCAGGCACTCTTACCATCCAATGGTAACACTACAACTCAATCTACCACTCCCTATCTACCTAACGATAACCCTTTCACCTTATATCCTGTTCCCACTTCTTATATCCGATCTCTACTACTTAACCTTAAGCCCTGCTCCCCTTCCATTGATAATCTACCTCCTACCTTCTTGAAAACTGGCTGCTGACTCCATTGCTTTCCCAGTGTCTATACTAATCAATTGGACCTTCCAGGAATCCACTGTACCTACCCTCTGGAAGTCCTTTTTCACTATTCTCCTCCATAAAGGTGACAACTCTACTGACCCATCTAACTACCATCCCATAACTATTCTATCCCCCTCTCTAAAATTCTAGAACAATGCATCCACTCATAATTACTAAAACACCTCCTCCAAAGCAATCTTCTCACACCCACCCAGCATTTTTTTGTCCTAACCATAGCACAACTACAGCCATTATATTCTTTACCCATACCATTGCTGAGGCCCTAGACAACAACAAACTTATCTCCTGTCTCTTCCTAGACTTTTCCAAAGTGTTTGATACTGTCCCCCATCCCCTACTGTTATCTAAACTTGCTACTCTCAATCTACATTCCTCCACGATTTCCTGGTTATCCAGTTACCTATCCCACAGGCAACCGTCTGTTAAATAGCTTTCTTCCTCTTTCCCATTCCTACCTGTCCCAACAGGAGTACTACAAAGCTCCATTCTGGGCCCCCTCCTGTTCAATATATTCACTAATGACCTCTACTCATCTTGCAAACAATCCTCTCTCATACAATATGCTGATGATTCAACTCTCATCTCCATCTCTGATGACATCACTGTCCTCCATACACTCACTCAACATACCTTTTCATCTACTGAATAGAGGCTAGCCAGTAACTTGCTCATCCTTAACCCAAAAAAGACCAAACTCCTTCTGTTTCTTCCTCACTCTCTTACTCACCATAAATCCACCTTTTCCATCACTTCCTCTAATAATACAATCATTAAACCTGAAACTCATACTAAACTCTTAGGAGTCATCATCGATGAACTCAAATTTAATATGCACCTTCTCCAATGCATAAATAAAAACAAACCAGAAACTTGGTTTACTTTATCATGACAAAAAATGTATAACTCCAAATGCTAGACTCTCCCTTGCTCAGGCTCTCCTCCTTGCCTCCCTTCTTTATGCTGCCCCAGTGTTCACCAACATTCAAACCACAGCCTTAAACAAACTCCAACAAACTTATCACAAGATAGCTAGATTTGTCACAAACTCTCCATACAGTATTCATCACTGTCTACCCCTTACATCCCTCCACTGGCTTGAGTTCCCCCACTTACTGTTGCTATCACAACTTCAAATGTTGTACTTCATTCTCTATAAACCTTCATCCTGCCTTGCTCTCTCTTCCTTCATCTCTATCTACACACCTTCATGTACTCTTCATACCTCAAATCAGCAACTAGTACACACCTACCAACCAAAAAAAGCAGTAGGTAAACTCCTATATAAACACTCTATCGCTCAAACTTGGAATAAACATTCTTGAGACATATGTTCCATCATCCACCCATCCAACTATAAAGAAAAATTAAAAGTCCACCTGCTTAACTCCAAAATCTGTCCTTGTGAAGCTCCAACTTAACTCCTCTCTCCACTCCTTGGGTACCCATGTCAGTAACCCCTGTCAGCAAAATATCCCTTCTACTTGAGGACACATTCCTACTTTATACTTATATCTGTTTGGTACAAACTCTTTCTGTAAATATGTATATAAATCACTACTGTGATAATTTAGGAAAGACATAACTACTGATGTTTAAATTTTATTTTGTCTTGTGTAAATTTTTTTACTTTGTCTTTTAAATAGTATTGTATAATCTTTTTTCCTAAACACATGTCAATGTATTTGTTATCAATTTTCTGTATTTAAATATTTTGTATCATTGGAGCTTTTCTCCTTGGGTCTCCACTGAAAATGGGCCACATGCCCAGCTGAACTAAACTGGATAACAAATGTCAATAAATAAATAAATAAATAAATAAATAAATAAAACTGCACTATACTCCCTGACATCTGTATGATATTGTCTCATTGTTATGAAGCATTTATCTGTGGACCCCCAGTGCCCCATTGAAAAATTGTCTCCACCCAGTGGAATGTCCTCATTAAATTTGTGTAATAAAGTTAAGTATCATCCTATTTAGAACTTTTATTATTTATTTTTATTTTATTTTTATTTTTTATTTTACATTTGTTGACCGGGCTAGTCTAACTGGATACATGTTCATTTTCAGTAGAGGCCCGGGGAGATAAGCTCCGTGCACAAAAAAAAAAAAAAATACGAAAAAATATTTTTACAAACAATGTTGTTACAGGTTAATACAGAAATTATCATAGAGGTCTAAGTATCTCCCATTTTAAAATTTGGGTACAATACTAAAAATAGGTCTAATAATATACTATAGTCTGGAAGAAATAGGTCTGGGATAAGAGGAAATAAAACCTTTATATTTACAAAGAACATTAGAAGTTAGGCTGGAAAAAATCAAAGAGGACAGAAATACTTCACAGTGCCAAAGGCAGGTACAGTGGAAGAATTACAGAGATGGCAGAAATACTTTGCAGTGCAGTAGGCAGGTACAGTTCAGAGTACAGGTAGAATACAGAAAGTCAAAATAAAAGAGGCATAAGTGTGTCTTTTATATAAATAAAAGAGTTGTCACACTATGAGTAAGCTTAGGGGATGAAAAGAAGGGTAAGGAATAGGAAAAAGGTAAAGTGGCAAGAAGGAAGGTAGAGCTAGTTATAGGGAAGTAGTGGGTAGGCAGTACCTGTTATGAGTAGAAAAAGTAGAAAAATGATCAGTCAGGTTTAGTACAGGGGCATAGCCAGTGTGTTCTTAGGAAAAGTTTCAGTCTGTTTTTGAAAAGAGACGTGGAGGAAACTGAGGAAAGTTCACTGGGGAGAAGGTTCCAGGATTTTCCAACAGTGTTGCTGAAAAGAGAGTCCCCAGCCTTGTTATTAGATATAGAGGTGTCTACAAGAAGTTTGTGTGATGAGCGCAAGGATTTCAGATTCTTATAGGGATAGATGAGGTTAGTTAATATAGGAGTACTGGAAGGTTGGTAAAAAGTCTTATGGGCAATGGTTATTTGGTGGAATTTAAGCAGATTCTGAATTTCTAGCCATCCAAGCTGCTTAAGACTTAGAGTAGTTTGCCCTCCTATGCATACTTTGTAAAGCTTCCTGTACAAAGTAGATTCATTTTTCATTAATAATTTTGACCACAAGGGCCTTTTTAAGCCTAGCCATGCATCCTAATTCTCTGACAAGTTCTGGTACCCTTGATAAGTGTAAGCAGGGTATTGGGAGATAATACATTTACAAGCAGGGGCCTGGGAGATGAACCATTTATAGGCTGTCTGTGTCCATTACTGACATAGCTGCCAAACCGGGGATGAGTTGCCTGTTCCCCATCCAATTGTCCAAGTTACACTTGAAGTGGGTTAGGGAGAAACTCTGCTTCACATGGATTCATAGATTATTACTAGGCTAGCTGTCCTCATGGACCATTTTTAAGCCTAGCCAATTACCCCCTGTGAGAATCAAACCCTGCACCTTGTGCTTCTAAGGTAAGCACCTTAACCATTACTCCACCCTCTCACAACTGGAGAGCCTATTCCAGAGAAGGGGTAGTCTCTGGGATCTCTGTCTCTCAGCAGGTCCTACTTATATCACAATCAAGATTTAAGTCTTTATAATGGGTAATTCTGGTGCTGTTTGTTTTGCAGATATGCATGAGGTTCATCAGAGTGGGGTCTGACAATGCCTTGTATACAGGGATAGGGCCTTGAGGCAGTATGCACAGGACATGTTACTTATGCCCTGTATTCTTTTAGTGGTGCTCAAACTTCTTAGATTATTATCATCTAAGTACTACATAGACTTGGGTTTTAATTTAGCCTTTATTTTCATTATGGAGAGCTTTTCACACTTTTTGAAGGCTTATATAAGTGTGCCTGACCTTAGCTGATCACATGAAAACACTTGCTAATATCTAGATGTTATGCTGTTATGAGTGCAGTTTCTTTTGCTTTGTTCTCTGAATACAGTGTGCTTTTATGAATAACGTTCTATGCAATTGTTGTGTTGTTTTCTACCAGGAAAGTAACATAAGTCACAAGTATGAACATTTCCTTCTTGCAGTAAGTATATAACATAGTGTATTATGCAGGCTCCAGAATGTAAAACAGAATGTTACAATAAAGGCTATGTGTTGTACATTTAACCCAGTTAGAAATATTTGAGTACAGCTGCTTTACAGTGACTTATGGAGTACTTTGTGCCTGTGATACACCCAGATGTACCTGCAGTTTTCATCTAAAGAGTTTATGACTAATATTTGATTCGGCTTATGTTTTCTTGTCACACATCTTATAATATTTTTGGCTTTTACAAGTACATTTTGCAGTGTGTCCCTTTTTCAAATTATGATCCATTTGAAGTTCTCCTAGAACACTCATCAAACCAATGTGACAACAATCTGTTGTTCTTAACCTCTCACATCTACAGAAATCTGGGGATGTGCGTACTGGTGTATTTGTGGGTAACAGTAATGCTTTAGAAGTTTAAAATGACTGGATAAATACTGTGTAAGGAATGACAACAAATGAGTCATGCAGACAATAGTATAGGCGAAATAGACACAGCTGTTCACAAATAATAATTACCGTAGGATTATGGTCCAAATTATGTTAAGAATCCTCATATGAATAACGACTAAAGACTCCCAAGTCACTGACAAAACAAATGACCACTTATCATAGCATTGCTAGTGTTTTTAAATAGATGTTAAAACTTGCAGTGAACAATAAATTCCTGGTTCTGCCTTCCTGTAATAGGTTTCAAGAGTATTTGGTCTGCAAACACAAGAGTATAATGAGACTGTGTTGTCATTGAGACAGAAAATAACTTGGGAGATGAATACCAGCTGGTTTTACCAGCAGGAGAAAACATGGTACTCCATAGTGATGAGTTACAACAGCCATTGATTTATCAAACTTGCAAAAGAGTTATGTACTCTTCCCACAACAGCAATTAAATTTAGTTAATGTACATTGCATATATTGAAGCATGGTTCCTGAGGCTGACTGTTTCAGCTCAGGTAATAATTACTGACTATTAGGTTGCGTTAAAGAACTTTGTATTTAAAGTACACCAAAGATTATCATTTATAAATGCACCTGCAATATATTTCTATTTATAATACTAGATATTTTATTTTCTTTTATCCAGGAATTCAGAGACCATGAAGAAAGGTATGCATGTATGAAAATGCAGTTATCAGATTCATTACTAATTCTACACACATCAAGTAAAAAACTAATGACTTTCTGCCCATTTCCCTAGATACATGCAACCAGCTAAAAAAGATGTTTTACCTGATGTTGTTCTGGGTACCTGTGATGGCAGTCGGGAAAGGTACAATTATGTTTTACACCATGAGGACTGGAATGAATGGAAGTGTAATATGAGAACAGGTGAGGAGTTATTTTTGTAATTCTAACTGTAGTCAACCAAGAAGAAAGTTTGTATAGGTTTGTTTGTTGCCATACAACCTCTATCCAGATAATTTCATTAAATAAAGCTTATGACTTGAGTCTGGATTTACTAAAATGGCTATGCCAGTAGGTGAGTCAGGGCATGAACACTGAACTTGAAAAGATAAATAACTTTCATTGAAATGGACAGCTCACTTTATAACTTCTGAAAATATTGTTTAATTTCTTGAGATATATGTCTGGAATATCATGCAGAAGCAACAGTTATATTGTCATAGAAGAAACTAAGTTAGGCATTGCTGTCTGTCCATCTACCTCCATAGATTTGCTGCAGGCCAAGATGGCATCCAGTGTATGTTCATCAGTAAACTGAAATCAACTTTGGCTCCAGTTCTTACTATATCATTTCAAAACATGCTGAAAACAGGTTTATTTGGAAAGAGTTGGAGGTCTGCAGTAATGATATCTGTACATAAAAATGGGATAGAAATTAAGCAACTAAGATGCATTGGACTATCAAGTATTGTGGGTAAAGCATTTGAAAATGTTCTGTTAAAACTACTTCCAGAGAACCTACTGAAATTGCTGACATTAGCCAACAAGGCTTTATTGTGGGAGTATCTTGCATATTTAACCTAAGCCAATTCAATGTAAATGTTTTAGACACCATGCAAGATGGTTTACTGGTGGATGCCAGCTATTCAGACTTATAGATGGCTTTTGACAGAATCAAATGCAATGATATTGTCAACCAAATTATCAATTACAATATCAATCTATATATCACACAATTAATTAAACATGACCTTCTAAACCATACTTCTTATCCATACATGCATTCCATGTTTCCCACAGGCATCAGTATTGTTTTTTTTTTTTTCTTTTTTTGTCTTTTCATAGCTATGGCTTCATTCATGCCATCAGTATAGTGGCTGGAATGTGCTGATGACAACACAATTGCATTCTCATTAACTATCTAAGAGACCAGCAGATCATACAGATGCAAATAATCAATATGTTAAATTAGACTTCCATGAGTGCAACTGATTTCCGTAACAGCAAGTGTGCTATGATGCACTTCGGTAAAAGAACTTTGGAACATAAACATGCATGCATACATACAAATATTTCATGCATGGGTAATAATACCCTCCAGCCAGCCTGTCTTGCTCTTTTTGAGACAGTCTTGATCAGCTGGTAAACCACTGTCCTGTGGCGAAAAAGTGCATGTCACAAGAGACTACCTTAACAGGTGTCAGTTCTGTGGTGGTCTGCAGAGATGGGCTGACTGCCCTAAGACATTTACTGATTCACCATCACCACCAGCTGAGGCAACAAAACATCTGGTCACCCCACCCTCAGCAACTGCTTTATCTGTTGCTTCCCCTTCAGTTATTGAGCCAACAGCTTTGTTGCTTTCCTGTGGTCCTGGTCTCATCACTGAGACCATACAGTTAAGTGAGGCTATAATTTCAGTGGGTGATGCTGTGCTAAATATTGTATCTTCTTCTTCACTAGTGGTTGCAAGAGCATCCTCGGTGGGTGACAGTGTGGGCAAGGAGGTTTGCTTTGATTTGTTCCACCTTTGTTTATGGATTTTATGGATCTAAGTGAGTACAGCGTTGAGGATAATCTTGATCCCGTGGTGGAGAATCAGAATTCTTGTAGTATTGTTTAACTATGAAGGACTTTTCTGCTCCTCAGTTCTAGGTTAAGAGTGCCAACTCTGGGATTACTCAGAATGGCAGTTGACCTAGCTACAGCTGTGTGCAAAGTGTATGGTTTTGGTAAACTGGATCACATGCAGTATCATTTTCCAGGTCGAGCAGATACATGACACCTGAAATTTATTTAAATGTTTAAGAGCTAAAAACCATGCTGTGTCTACATGAACTCACTGTTTTGTTGACACATCATTTTAGATTTTTTGCCTACAAAAATAAAACTGCTTCTGAAATAGCAAAGGTCATACAACACTTCCTTTAAATGTACAAAGCTCATATAATAAAAGACCAGATGACAGCTAACAGTAATGTGATGTTTGAAGCATGTAATTCTTTAAAGGAACATGTAATGTTAAAACTAGTAGTAAAACTCTTAAAAGTAACATAAATAAATCAGTAACTCAAACAACTGTCCTTCAAATTCTTGCTGCTTTTATTTTAACAATACTTGCAATACTAATAGACTTGTTAAGGCATGGGGATGGCTGGTATTAAGTCTGAACTGCCAGTATAGCTCCCAGTCTTCCAGAAAAAATTCCCATCTCTCGGGAAATTTGTACCCTCTCAAGCCTTTTAAGACATTTCTGCTTATTCATTCTGGTTCTACCTGCGAAGTTTTTAGTATATCCTTCTCCCTTTTTAAGAGATAACATTTCCTTATCAGAGAGGGAGAGAGAAAGAGAGAAAAAGTCCTTTATTTGTCTCTTGTGATATAAGATCCTATAACTTTTTTGATCTATTTTCCTTTTACAGGATTGCATTAGTCTATGTTCATCTGTTCTGACCCTCTATCACCACACCACTTCTGGGGAGTGTTGTGCTGATATAGCCCCATAAGCATCTCAGAAATCTGTTGCTGGTATACCAACCCTACATATCTTCTGTATCAGAGTTGATCTGCTCCCTTCTCTGCTCTGTTCTATAACCCTTTTTCAGATTTTTTTTTGCACATTGGGTCAGGGTGTCATTTTTCCAGTGACAGTCATCTAGAGTCAGGGTTTACATATTGCCATTTTCATTTATTTTTCTCCTCTGTAGCAGCTGAAATCTGCTCCTGCATGCAAGTAAGTGCCTTCTGAATATGCAGCAAAGTAAAATGGTAGGCTTCAATGTCATGCATGATAGCAGAAAGTCACTCTGTTTCTGCTTGGATTGATGATCCTGACATTTATTTGAAAGCTGTTTTAAAAAATTACAGATTTTTTATGGTGAACAAGATAAAAATTGTGGATGTTGAGAAAAACTGTGCATGCAGTTTTTCAGTGGCTCTGTTCATGGCCTGCATTCCTTGATACATACCTCTGCTTCTTGGCCTTCCTTTATGTACTAAGTATGGTGAGGTAGACATTGCTTGCATCTAAAAATTTTTCCTGGTTTCTCCAAGTTTAAGACTACCAGATATCCTGAAATTCTTTTGAAAAATAGTAAATTCAGACTAGGATACTGTTGCCAATTCTGAATTAAACTCTGAAAAATTACTATATACTTATGTACTTGAAGTTGTTTACCTGCCAGAAAGTGTCTTTCTCTGGCTTTACAGAAGTGCAAATAGAGTCTGCTGTTGCTGTTGAAGAGTGATGTCATTCACTGTCCTCCATTCACAACAGCACACTGGGACTGGCACAACCCATTTTACCTCAGGGGCAGCAGAACTTTAATAGCTCCACTTCTTGACCTCATTTTCCTTACTAGCTAGTATGCAATGACCTGCTCTTTACAAGACACTCCAGTCTTACTACCCTTGGGTGCTTCCTTTATATGTGACTTGATGTAACATCCAGAAGGCTATCATCAACAAGCCAGTAGAATACAGTAGCATAAATACAGTACATTATAATATAATATAATATAATATAATATAATATAATATAATATAATATAATATAATATAAACAAGGAGGTGTTACAGGTACATTTCACAGACAGTTGACTGCCCACATTGATGAAACAGTGCTAATGAACCTGGGAGACCACAATTGATAATACAATATTGAATACTTACTTATAATACTAACCATGTTTGCAACAACCCTAAATCAGGCACACTTACTGAATAAAAGAAAACTCAAAAATGTAAGGGGAAAACCTATCTCACACCACATGGTGTTATAGATTCTGTCTTCAGCCCTGAACACAAAGGCATCTGTCTAATAATGGACAATTACCCCAGCTGTAAATCTGACAAAGAATTAAAATGATATACGTAAATAACCAGAAAATCTGCCCAAACTGATAGTGATAAAGCAAAAATCAAAGGAAAAAACCCTTGATATACCCTTAGAGACTGAAAAAAAAAACTCGGGAAATAGCATGGTAACCCTTTATTCTCCACTTTTGTCCTAAGTGGACTTCATCAGTGGAGAATAAAGTGCTACCACACTATTTCCTGTTGTTTCTATCTCTGAGGAGCATATCAAGTGTTTTTCTTTGATATATGTAAATGTAAGAACCATCTTTAGCAAGGTTGCTGAATTTCGTTATTCAAAGAAACATGGTTAAAACCACAAATCATATCCAGAGAATATTTATCAAAAGTATATACATGATTATATCTGATCGTGCAATAAAAAAGCTGTAAAAGTAGCTATAAAAGTAGCTATTTTCAAGAACAGCACAATTACTCGTATTTTCATAGCTTCCAGCCACCATGTTTTTTTTTCTAAATATGGATGTATAGCTGTCAAAACAGTTAAGAAAAAAGATAACTATCATAATATGGATCACAAATATATTTCCCTAAATCCACCAAAAATGAATAAGAAATTGTATGCCTCTGGTTTAGCTGCAAAATAATAAACTTTCAGTCATTATCATCATCATCATCATCATCATCATCAGCCCCCTTTTTCCAATTTTTCCACATGGGGTTGGGGTATCGTGTTAACTGTCGCCAACTCTCTCGATTCAGTGCCACACTCCTGCCTTCTTCAACACTCATGCCTGGCTGTTGCAGATCTTCTTTCACACAATCCATCCACTTCTTTGCTGGACATCCTTGCTTCTTCTTACCTTCTTCCTGTCTGCCCCAAATCTTCCTCACCAGATTGTCTTCTGCTTTTTTACACGTGCCCAAACCACCGTAGTTTGTTCTCTTTGATCTTTTCTGCAATTGGAGCTACTTTGGCTTCTGCTCTTATGTCCTCATTTCTTCGTCTGTCCCACAGTGTGCATCCTATCACCTTTCTCAGGCACTTCATTTCCATCACCTCTAGCTTCTTCAACTGTTCTGCCTTTATTGCTCAGGTTTCTGTTACCATACAGTAGTACTGGTCACACCTTACTTTACAGCTTCTTTGGCATTCTTCTGTCATAGATTACACCTGATACTCTATGCCAGTTGGCTGCAGCCTTTCTGATTCTAGCTTTGACCTCTTCATTCAGACTACCCTTCTCCTCAACTATTCCTCCCAGATACTTGAAGCTGTTTACCTGTTCCACTATCTTCCCTAATATTTCTATCCTCATCTTCTTCTGATTTCCCCAATTTGCTGCCATTACCACCATCTTATCTGTGCTTTGTTTCATCTAGGGTTGCCAGCTTTTCAAATGCCCAAAGTGGGGCATTTTTGGTACAAACATCAGATTTGGCAGGCCAAAACATACCCATGGCCAGTACAAAGGACAGAACTTCACTCCTTTTTATTTATTTTTATTTTATTTTACATTTGTTGACCGGGCTAGTCTAGCTAGATATATGTCCATTTTCAGTAGAGGCCCGGGGATATAAGCTCCAACATTCAAAATGAAATTACATTAAAAAAACACGTGAAAAAACTTTACAGCAGTACATGAACATAGGCAAATAAAGATAACATTTTAACTGGTGACAAAGTTATAAAGTACAAATTGCAGAAAGTAGAACATTTAGATAAGAATATTATTACAAAATATTGCTTAAAGTGGTATTTATGGTGAATACTAGCATAATGTATAGTAATAGAGGATACAGGATAGTATGAAGAAGCCTGGCAGATATGTTAGTATATCATGTGGTATAAGACGTGGAAAGAATACATATATATATATATATATATATATAGAAATAATTATATATATGTATATATATATATATATATATATATATATATATATATATATATATATATATCTGTATGTAGATAGTGAGAAGGATTCATTCTGGTTCATTCTTAATAAACTGTCAGCCTTGGATTTACTGCTCGAGTTGGTTTCTGCTATTTACATCATTACAGCATTTCAGCCTTTTCACCCTAATTTTGCCACTATCGCTGGGTCCTTGGTGCATGTTTTTACTTTTAGATAGTGAGAAGGAGATATAGAATCAGTGGATGTAAATATGAGGTAGATACAGTGGTCAAAAAGATGTAGAATGTAGTCAGGTGTCGGGGGCTAAAGTTAGTCAGGATTACTACAGGGGCACAGCCATTGTGATTTAAGGTAGAGTTTAAGTTTCTTTTTAAAGAGAGATTTTGAGGGAATAGAAGAAAGTTCATAGGGGAAGAGGTTCCAGTGTTTTCCAACAGTGTTAGAAAAGAGGGAGTCTCCAGCTTTGTTGTTTGCTTTGTCAATATTTACAAGAAGTTTGTGTGCTGATCTTAGGGAGTTTAGGTTGTGGTAGGGGTGAATAAGAGTAGATAGTATAGGTGTTTTGTCAGGTTGATATAGAAGTTGATGGGTTATGGCTAGTTGATTAATTTTTAGTTGTTGCTGAAATTCTAGCCAACCTAGTTGTTTTAGATTAGTACAGTGGTGGGTTCTAAAAGGGTTGCCTGTAGCAAATCTGGCTATGCTGTGGTAGGAGTTTTCTAGCTTCAGCAGATTCTTTTTTGATAAGTTAGTATAAGTGGGTGAGGCATAGAGAAGGGGTGAGATAAGATCTGAGTGGGCAATAGTTATTCTAGATTCTGGAGTGAGGAAAGGTTTGATTTTGTAAAGAGAGCCTATTTTTTATTAATATTTTTCAAAGTGTTGCTTATGTGGGTATCGAAGTTAAGGTTGTTGTCAATGGTAACGCCTAGTAGTTTAGTAGTATAATCTTGTGATATAGGTGTGGCATTTTTAGATGTTATTGTAAAGTCTATGTGGGGAGATTTACTGGAAGGTGTGAAGAGGAGGAGTTTGGGTTTTTTTTTGGGTTTAGTAGGAGACAGCGTTGAGTAAACCATTCTTCTACAGAATTAAAAATGTGTTGAGTAAGGGAGTGAAGTTCAGAGACCAATTTTGCCGAGCAAATTAGTGTAGAATCATGTGCGTATTGTATGCATGTAGCTTGAGGGACTACTTGTTGGAGGTCATTGATAAATAAAGAGAATAGAAAGGGGCCCAGAATGGACCCTTGGGGACACCAATTTTAACTGGTAGCTGGGAAGATAGAGTGGAGTTCCAGAGTACTGCTTGATATCTATTATTTAAGTAGGATTTAAACCAGTTAATAGGTTGAATTTCAAGTGACAAAGATTGAAGAATGTGTATGAGTATTTGGTGGTTGACCATGTCAAAAGCCTTGGACAGCTCTAAGAAATGTGCTGAGGAAAGGGTGTTTAGGTTGCAATTTTTGTTGATAGTGTCTGTAAAGGAGAGGAGGGCAGTGGTGGTACTATGGGAAGGACTAAAACCGTGTTGGGTATTAGAGAGTAAGTTATTTTGAAGAAGATGGTCAAGCAGTTGCTTGTGTATACATCTTTCCATAATCTTAGATAAGGGAGAGAGTAGAGCAATAGTTCGGTAGTTGGAAATATCAGTTGAATTTCCACCCTTATGAAGAGGAATAATGTGGGAGATTTTCCAAAGTTTAGGGACGTATCCCTCAGTGATGGTTCTGTTGATCAGTATGGAGACTGGTTTGCCTTTGCCTAAATAAAAGCTTATTCTTGTAGCATTTTAGTTGCTTATTCTGTTTCTTATAACATGTAGGTGTTTCAGATACAGAATAAGTGTTTTATGCAACTATTACATAAAATATAGGAAATAATTTTGTCCTAATATCCATTTTTACAATTTCTTTGCAGAACACAACATCCCATGTGCCTTCAGATTTGCATTCCATTCTCCTATCCTTTGCTGAAGTTCTAGCTCTGCATTTACCTGTACTGCCACATTGTCTGCATACAGCAGCTTTGTTGATCCGTCCACTCCAACCTGTTTGCTAATGTAGTCCATTACCAGTATGAACAGCAGTGGTTTCAGAGCTAAACCCTGCTGTACATCCAGACCCACTGGGAACCCACTGTGAGGCCGAACACCGTCTGTACTTGAGTCATTGGGTCTTTGTACATAGCCTGCACTAATTCTACCAATGTTTCTGGCATTTCAAACCACCACAGTACTGCCCAGATCAGCTTTCTTGGGACCTTGTCATATGCTTTCTCCAAATCTAGGAACGCCTAGTTGGACTCTATCCTCATCTCTAGCTTCTTCTCAAGTATCTGTCTCAATGCAAACATCAGGTCAGTTGTGCTGCATCCTGATCTGAATCCAAACTACTCATCTCCCATCTTACATTCTACTACTCTGCATATCCATTTATCAGTCACCCTCTCCAGAACTTTCATGCAGTGTGATAGGAGTTTGATGCCTCTGTACTGCCCACAGTTGTAGATGTCCCCTTTGTTCTTGTACACTGGCATGCGTATGCTTATTCTCCAGTCATCTGGGATACTCCTTTCTCTCCACACTGCTTTAGTACACTCATTAGCCATCTCTCCCCTATCTCACCCAGCATCTTTATCATATCTGCTGTGACCTCATCTGAGCCTGCCGCTTTCCCAAACTTCATCTTCCTTAGTGCTGTTCTTACTTCTTCTAGGGTGGGCTCCTCTTTTTCTCTCATTGTAGGCCGTTTCTGGGGCAGTACAGCTTCTGTGGAGTTTTCTTCATTCAGAAGCTGCTGGAAATACTCCTTTCATCTGCCTTTGATGTCCTCTGGGCTGGTGAGCAGGTTGTTGTTGGCATCCTTTATGATGAGTGTCTGACTAATCTTCTTTATCTTTCTGTCTTTGCCTTGCAACCTGGTATAGTTTTTGTGCCCCTTACTGAGTCACTTTCCAGAAGTTGGTACAGTGCCTCTGATGCCCTATTCTTTGCTACTGTAACTTCTTTCTTAGCTTCTTTGTTAGCCAACCAGTAGTCCTTCCTAGCCTGGTCAGTCTTTTCTGTCTCCCATTTCTTCCCGCACTCTTTTTTTTTTGATGACTTCCTGGACTTCTACATTCCACCACCAGCTTTCCTTATGTACCTTATTTCCATACCTGGCTCGGCTACATATCTTTTCCATAGTCCTAACACATGCTGTTTTTAGGCTTTGCCATTTTTCTTCAACTCCAACTATTTCCTCCTCTTCTTGGGGTGCTAGAGACTTTCAGTCACCATGGACAAAATAAACATTGCATGCTAAATGGCAAAACACTAATTTCCAAGGGTATACCTACATCTTTCATGACACGACAGAACTGATATCTCTTCCTACAAGGACTAATAACCATGCTGGTGCTGCTTATAACCTAAACTGTCTGCTCACTAATAAACCCCAAAACATGTCAGTATCTGCAACATTGCAGTGATGTCTTAGTAACCGTCCACCAGTATTTGCAAGCTGGGAAATAAAGCAAACAGCAGTAAAATCCATTTTGGCCAGTGTTCATTCTGTTACAAACTTGAATCTTGATTGCATTATACAGCAACTCTGTACCACCAGATGGAATTGCATAATCTGGATGTTAATGAGCAATACATGTGACTGTATGGCAACAGTAGTGAAAGTGCATTTATATGACAATGCTTAAAAGTGGATCAACCTCATAATCAATTCATAGTTTCAGAGGTAAGTACTAGGCCTTTGCATGCCAATACCTCAACATCAGTGGGCTCATGAAGGAAGTTAGAGCTATAATCTAAGTAATCCTCTTAGTTCCCTGGCGTTTTTAATGCCTCCAGTAGCAGCTGACATTGCCAGTAAAGTGAGCTGGCAACCTTAGCTGGCATTATTAGAACTAGATCACAGAATTCTCAATGGACTGATGATGGCTGCAGGCTGATAGGGTAGCCAAGATGCCATAGGTATAGAGTCAAACCTGCCAAAAATAAAATTTTGGTTAGGTCTCAACTAACAGTTTTTTATTTTCCATTTTTTGGGGGGCATCAAATTTCTTTAATATAGTATATGTTTGAATGCTTTGTTGAAACCTTGAAATGTGTTCCATTGTTACTTTGAAATCATGTAACCAAAATGTTTATTTTCACAGTTCCATCACCTCTGACCCTGGATCCTGACACAGCACAGCCTAATCTCATTTTGTCTGAGGACCTGACCAGTGTGAGACATGCTGACGTTACACACCATCTCCCTGACAATCCTAAGAGATTTGATTATTATGTCTGTGTACTTGGGAAAGAGGGCTTCTATACAGGTCAACATTACTGGGAGGTGGAGGTGAAGAACAAGACTGACTGGGATGTGGGAGTCACCACAGAATCCAGCAATAGGAAGGGACGCTTTAAAATGAATGCAAAGCATGGATATTGGAGGATAATGCTGAGGAATGGGAATACATACACAGCTGCAGATTCATCATTGAAGGATTTAACCCTCACTGTGAAACCCCAATGGATCGGAGTGTACCTGGACTATGAAGGGGGACAGGTGTCATTGTATAATGCTGACAACATGTCCCATATCTACACCTTTACTGACAAGTTTACTGAGAAAATCTATCCTTTCTTCAGCCCCTGTCTTAATTATAAGGGAGAAAATGCAGCACCCCTGAAACTATTTCACCTGAAACTGTAATGTAAATAAAAAAATTCTTCTACTACTCAGCTGTACTGTATTCTTTCTATTGCATTATTTTCAGTCATTTTTAAAAGACCACGATCAGAAAGAGGTAGAATACTAGTGCAAAATTATTTATTTTATCATATAGCAAACATTCTTTTTATATTACAAGTAATTTGCTAATAATTCAACATTGCAATAAAAATAATTGTAGTGTTACTTCCCATGGAGTTTGTAAAGTAAAGCTTGAAAGTCTATGATTTATTTAGGATGTCTATATATAGCAAGTCAAAGTGACAATTTAATTTTCCACTCTACCAAATTTAATTGTAATAGTACTATTTGTGCTAGAGTTCTCATGTTGCATAAGTGAAAATATTCTAAACTAGTACATTAAAATACTTTCCATTTCAGTGCAAACCTCAAAAGATCATGGAAAAAAAATGCACATGTAATGTTGACGATGTTGTGTTATAATTCACTAGGTATGTCATTAGGATATTTATGTATGCATCTGTCTCTGTATGCATGTACATTTGCATGTATTTATTTATTTGCATTTGTTAACTGGGAAGACTATGGCCTATTTCTGGATAAGGTCTGAGAGAAAAGCTCCATATTTCTTCAGTTAGTCAGAAAATAGTATGCAGCATGTCCTTGACATACAACAGCGTTCCATGCTGATGACGTCATCATAAGTCAAGTTTGTCGTAAGCTGAAAATCCCCATAGATTGTGCTATACTTTTCAGTACTACTTGAACCATATGTATGCATGAGTTAATGTGCATAAATGCTGATAACTATCATTAAGTCCAGACTGGTGTAAATCACATACACAAGATGAGGGCATGCTGTACAGCTGAAATGAGAAATAAGACTCATGTATATGTGAAGATGCAGCACAACAGTAACATATTGTAACATAACAGTAACATATTGTAACACAACAGTAACATATTGTAACATAACAGTAACATATTGTAACACAACAGTAACATATTGTAACATAATGTTACATATCTTAGTGTTGAAGACTAAGTCACTATCACTGCACTTTCCCATAGCTGTTACATATCACAGTGTTGAAGACTAAGTCACTATCACTGCCCTTCCCCATAGCTGTTACATACCTTTGTGTTGCAGACTAAGTCACTATCGCTGCCCTTCCCCATAGCTGTTATATACCTTCGTGGTGAAGACTAAGTCACTATCACTGCACTTTCCCATAGCTGTTACATATCACAGTGTTGAAGACTAAGTCACTATCACTACCCTTCCCCATAGCTGTTACATATCTTAGTGTTGAAGAGTAAGTCACTATCACTGCCCTTCCCCATAGCTGTTACATATCTTAGTGTTGAAGACTAAGTCACTATCAGTGCCCTTCCCCATAGCTGTTACATATCTTGGTGTTGAAGACTAAGTCACTATCACTGCCCTTCCCCATAGCTGTTACATACCTTTGTGTTGCAGACTAAGTCACTATCGCTGCCCTTCCCCATAGCTGTTATATACCTTAGTGGTGAAGACTAAGTCACTATCACTGCACTTTCCCATAGCTGTTACATATCACAGTGTTGAAGACTAAGTCACTATCACTGCCCTTCTCCATAGCTGTTACATATCTTAGTGGATCAGGTATGGTTCACTGTGCCTCAGGGCTTTGACTTTCATAATTCCAAGATGAAATACATTAACAACATTAAAAAACTTTAGCCACCCACATGCAGGGGAGCTTTTCTCCCCACAATTGGTTACTACTTTTCTTATCCCAAAATCAACAAAGTGTGAAAATGTGAGTAGCTAGTTGATCCAGTCACATATTTTTTCTTGGAAATGTGTTATTCACATTTCTATGACTCAGTAAAAAGAATGATTGCCCATTACAGCATCTTCAGAACAAACTGTTTTTTTTTTTAAGAGTGCACCATCATACTGCATGAAAAGATATTACTCAGTAACTTAAAGCTTTCAGTCTGATATTACATTTACAAATAAGACTATTGCTTGTGATATGTTAAATGAAGGGCTGAAACATGGGCTAATTTCTAAACTCTGGTCATCATCTCTATGAAGTTTGCATGTTTGTACCTTGCTTGCATGGGTTTTCTACTGGTGCTCTGATTGCCTCTGGCTTTTAAAAATATGTTGGTTGACTTAACATTCTAAATTTTCTGTTACCTTTGTGGCTAATGTTTTGTCTCAAAAACAGACAAGACAGCTCAGTTGAGTGTCTTTTAACATAAATATGCAAAAATGAGCACTACGGGGAATAATTAAATGCACACACAATGGAATCACAAACATACGGAGCATCTTTTTATTGTCAACCAAGTATGCACTCAAGAATTAAACCAATGCCTGTGGCTAAGTAAATTTTAGGCTCCAGCCTGATTTTTTTACAGCATTCATGTGAGATATATTTGATGTGCACATGTGATGTTTCTATTATGTTTTCTAGTGTGTAGCAGGTATGGTTCCAGACATAAACTACAGGCAGCAGACCAAACAACCAGTCATAGCTTTAACCAGGTGTAACAAACAAAAGAAAAAACATTTATGGGGAGACAAGCTCCCATGTAAGCAGTTTTTCCTCTTACTCATGTATACTAAGTCCCCAGTCAGATGAACGTGGAGAGAAGAACATAGTGAATCTCTACCAGAAATGTGGTAGAAGCAATGCCAGCAATGACTGTCACTGAGAATCAGCCCTTGACAAGCTGCAGCTCAACCAAATGGGAGTGATGAGCTGTGACCTTATCCACTTCAAACTCAGCCAGTAATAAGGAGCCTGCCATTAAACTGTCATCCAAGGAATCATAGACGGATGCCATGAGGCATTTCTTTTTTATTACTTTTCATTGAGATTATAAAACATTTCTTTTTTTATTATTTTTCAAAGTATCCTGTCTACACAATGACTCCCACCTAACAACACTGGGTTAAGTTAGAATTTGATTTCAGAGTGGCTCATTGTTGCTAACGCAAACTCAAGTTCTCTGAGCCTGTAGGAAATGCAGTCTCTGTAGTAAAATTTTTGGAATGTGGAGGATTTTGGACCTTTACTCATCCATATATTCCACGGTGGTACAGTGGTAGCATTGTTACCTCACAGCAAGAGGTTCTCCCGTTCGATTCTCGGCTTGGCTTGAGAGTGCCTTCTGTGCAGAGTCTGCATGGCCTCCCCATGGTTGGGTAGCTTTCGAAAGAAATGCGTGCATAAATGGGCATGCTTTGTTGAAGGTTGGGCATCAAGCTGGCACCTCGGCATTTTGTAAAAATCTACTGCCAATCATTAGCAGACCAGAGTTCCGCTGTGGCAACCCCTTTTTGGGAAAAAGCTGAAAGACAAACAACAACAACTCATCCATATATTAAAAAATAAAAAAGAGCTAAAAAGTGTGACTGACCTTTATCTATCTGTCTGTCTATCTATCTATCTATCTATCTATCTATCTATCTATCTATCTATCTATCTATCTATCTATCAATAAAGTTGCACAACAGATGTAGCACACCACAAAATAAGGGATTTAGGTCTCACATTATGCATAATGCAGGTACTGTAGGCAATAGGTTATGTGAAAGTTAGTACCAAAAGTAGTGGGCAAGCCAGAATTCACAGAGCTGGATGAATAAGGATTTAATGGGTATATTCTGTAAGGTGCATGTTTGCAAAGAGCTCATTCTGAGCAATATAAGCGTCTATGCTCCACACTTAATTATTTCTATCTGCATATTCTCTGATGTGCCCTAGTCTGTGAAAGTATGCATCAAGAAATGGTTTGTTTGTTTTCCATTTGGCATATTTGGCCAAGTATCAGGTCTCAAGATACTGTGTATATAGTTTTGCACTACATATAACCATATTGACAGATTTTACTTGATAACCCATGATGCACCTGATATGCATGTTAAACATCTACCCTGCACCATACATACTGGTTTTGGTGGCCTTACAAAAGACATAATATGTAACAGTTCTGAATTCTTGAATATTTTGGCAGACACCATAAAGCAATATTCATCTTACCAATGTGTCAAAAATACTGTACGGAATTTTTAGGGGAGGGGCTTATAATCATTTGATGCAGAGGGTTAAATATGATATAGGGGGACTGGGGATAAAATCAGAGAATAATCACTATCAGAATGGGTCAAAGCTGCAGAACTCACATTGTAGATAAGAGTTTGAGGAAGAGGCAAACAAATGAAAAGAACAGAATGTCCTTATGGGTGGAAAGCAGGATGAGTGGCAATAGAAGGACGCAAACAAAAAGGCAACTGAGGAGATAAGGATACCAGAAGAATTTACTGAGTGGAGTTAGCAGAAAGGGTAAAGGAGAAAAATGCCTCTTTAGGCAAATATAAGAAAAAGGTAAGGGAGGAACAGACTTGGCCAGGCTGAGCAAAGATGAAGACAGAATCAAGGAAGATTGAAAAAAGAGGAGAAATATTCAGTGAATTATCCACCTCAGTCTGTAGAGGTAAACAAGGGGAATGTGCCATACTGGGAGGGAGGTACAGTAGAAGAGGGGGGAGCAATAAGCAGGCATGAGATTGAAGAGGATATACCCAAAGGAAAGATAAAGGACAGGGATCGGGTGGAGTGCCTCCCATGATCCTCAGGACTGTGGCCAGTGTGCTAGTGCATCTTCTGAATGAGGCTTTCAGCAGCTCTAGCTGCCAGCTACTGGAGAAATGTTTGAGGAGTGGAAGTTGTAACTACAGTAATCTGCAGAAGAGGGATTAAAAAATCCCAAGAATTATCGGCTTTTAGGCAAACAGCAGTGGTAGGAAGAGTCATGGAGGGGAAACTCTAAGGGAAAAGCCAATTACTTCCCTCATTCCCTCAAGAGCAACAATCTCCAGGACAGCAAGCTGCATTAGATCCAAGGCAGGAAGGTGTTTTTAGACAAACCTGACCTGGTTTTATGATTGCATCTCAGGAGAAACTGACAAGATAGTTTAGTCTACCTGGACTTCAACAAAACTTTTGAGCGGTCCTGGACTCACAGTATTGCACAGGAAGTTACTAGGAAAAAACTGTAAGGGTCTGTTATAGGATCAAGGTAAATTAATCAGATTATTGTATAGTTATATGGTAGGGTTCATGGAGCTTGTGGTGAGGAAGACAATATCAGAAATAAGGTAAGTAACTACCAGAGTACAACATTTGGTTAATTTCAGTGATATCTAGGTAAGTAGAGAAAATAATTAACTTTTTCTCTGATCACTTAACATTAGAGTCATAGGGTTAAGGATGGGGAAGGAGTTTAAGGAAGGATTTAGAATGTTGGATCTTAAGGTTCAGAGCAGGCACATGAAAAGTACTGCGCATGTGCCATAGCAACTCTCCTGTGCAGTATCAGTTAGGTGAATGGAATTTATGTAAAAAAAAGGATCTGGAATGTCATGAAGAGAGTAAAACAGTAGTCACAGTAGCTAAAAGAAAGACCAGTATATCCTTAGAGAAATAGGCTGCAGCAGCAATGTGATAATGCTAGCACTGCATTAGGCCATGGCCTGGTCAGACCTTGAATACGTTTGCAGTTCTAGAGTCCACACAAGGACTAAGATATTATTCTGCTAAAAGGACTTCAAAGGAAAGCTATCAGAAGGATGCATTAAATTGCAGAGAATGGATATGAGCAGAGACTAATGGAACTAACAGTCTCTTCATTTCAGAAGAGAAAAGAAGAGGCAGGAGGGGGCAAAATCCAGGTGCACAAGATTGTCTCAGGGAGCTGTAAAAAAGGTTATTCTGAACAGGAATAATTGAGGGGGAGGAGCGGGTACAAACATCAGATTTCAGTGGCCAACTATTCCTTGTCTCTATGAAAACATTTCTTCATGGAGAAGGTTGTGAACAGGTTTACCTTGAAATAGTCGCACGATGTATGTGCGAACAGCATATGTACGAAAACAAATAATGAGACACTGAAAATAGTGACGTACAACTCAGCGAACCCATAGTGTCAAACTGACCTGGATAACACAACCATTGCCGATACGGACTAAAAGTCCCTACCACTCTGGACCCAGGAACAAGTGCTACCATGGGTCCCAAGGGGGGAGCAGGTCCAGTATTTGGTGAGGTGGCATTGGATTTCAATGTTTCAACTGCCGACAATTTAAATAGCCAATATTTCATCCCGCAACATTAATTATTGCTATTCTGACCATTCGACATATTTGTGTTCAGTATTTTCATGGTAAACCTTGTGAACACATAGAGAAAATACTGGATTGAGTTGTGGAGAGAGGATCCACATAGACATAGGACCGATGGAGAAACTGTAATTGGGAAGGTAGGAAAGGAGGGGAGGAGGAATGTTGAATTCACTTAAAAAACATATTAGATAAATACGTTCTTCTTTTGCTATGTAGCAAATATAAATTTGTTCTAAAAGGTATTCACTTTGGATCTGTTACAGGTAGATTGCTAACTGGGAGGAGCAGTGCAGATGACATGCAAAAACATGTGCTGTAACTTGAATAAGCAAATGCCTTTCTAACTGGCTTGTCGGCATTTTTCTTGAAACTGAATTTTTGATATTTATTTCCTTGTTTTAAGCAACTTAGACATAAAAGGAGGCAAACGACAGTAATAAATTCATCTTCTTAACTGCAATCTTAAAAAAGAAGAAATCAAAGAAATTCTGACTCTGAACCAGGTCATGAGGAAAGCATGTATATTTAAAGTTGTCTTGAATGGTAAGGATCCCCATGAGAATCACCAAAAAAAAAAAAAAACAAAAACAAAAACAAAAAATACTATGAGATTTTGCAGAGTGATAGTGAAGCAAACACCAATCACTGTAAGTGATTTTGTTCCTTGTCAGTGTGTGTGTGTGTGTGTGTGTGTGTGTGTGTGTGTGTGTGTGTGTGTGTGTGTGTGTGTGTGTGTCTGTGTCTGTCTGTGTGTATAGGGCAGCAATTTAAGAAAAAGTATAAATGTATAAGTATTGAGTCTAACATGAATAATGTGTGTCTCTTTAAAGCTGCTTAAGAGATACAACATTTAATAGTAACTTCACAAATGCCACAATGGTCTGCTTCAGTTGTAGTGAAGCTGGAATCATCAGGGCTGTAGTTTAACTTTCATTCTGTTAGGTGAAGAAATAAAATCACTGAGGATGTCAATTATACAACAAAAGAGCATATATAGGTTTCTACAGAAAAACATTTTTAGTTGGAAAATTGGGTGACATGCCTAAAAAATGTGAACTATAGTCTCGTGGTAATTCCAAATTGAAATCCCAGGGTCAAGGCTTTCAGAGCTAGAATTTAAAGTGTGTAGAATAAACTAAGGATTTTTTAAATTCTTGAACACATGGATCATTGACCTTTCTTTTGGTTAACTATTTCAAAGCTATTCACTGAGTTTGGGAAAGACTTCATTGATAGTACTATATTGTGTATAAAAATGATTTGGCCTACAGAATTGTTCTCCCAAAGCTGGATGTGATTCAGGCAATGCTTAAAAGATGTTCTTTATCAGGCATACAATGGATGTTTTCAGGCTGCTCAGTGTAAAATGGATTATATGATTACCAAATTCCTGTTAATATATCTCAATACCTCACAGCTGTAGCTGCTGAAAAGCAAATGGCATTTGGTCATTTATGCAGAAGAGTATATCAACCAAGTTTTTCTTTCCTGCAGTCCTGCTGGTTTACCACAAAGACCCAGTGCTGATGTTCTCATCAGTTAAAGAAACCAAGTCCAAACTTTTGGCTATGAATCTTCTGCCATAAACTCAATGTCATTGGAGGAGATTCTCCAGAAGGCTGAAGAATCTTATCTGGACATTGTTATTTATTTTTTTTTATGTGGGTGAGTTCCCTAATGGTGCCAAGGTATTGTTCAGAATGATTAATAAATGTAGTATCCATAACTATGAATGACTTAATCCAATAAATTAAGAGACAAAAATGTTCAGATTTCTTTCTCCTATTTCTGCTGGTATTACATGTCTTAAAGAAATAAATTTAACAACAGAGAAGAATAAGTTTGTAATATTGTGAATATCATTTAAGCATTTTTTTTGCTGAGTCAAATAACAGTAAATCTTTGGGTGTTGCAATAATTTTGCAGGCTTCTGATGTTTTCAGAAGTCTGACAATAGCAGTCAGATTTTGTCTGACTAAGCCACTAATCTCTCCTAAACTACTGCCTTAACATCCTTCCTACATTACTACCCCCGCCCTTTCAACCATTCTCCTTCTCTGCTTCTACTCCTCTCCTCACATTATCCAGATTATCTTCATCATCTGTCTTCGCTGGTACCTTCTTTCCTAACTATGACACGTCTCACAATACCTTGCTGTCTCTACTGATTATCTCCTCCACACTGCACTGTACCTTTTTTCTCTGTATTTTTTCCATTACCTCACTTCATATTTCTCTGATCCTATCCTCCACATGTTCCAAAACCAGTTTTACATAACATTGTTCCATTTATCCAATAAAAAGGTTTATTACATGATTGCTGAACCTGTTGTCTATTCAGATTGGTTAAAAAATCTTTTATGTTTTATGTTTACTTGTGCATTGTACTGTAATGTATGTGGAGCTTTTCTCATAGGAATCCCCGTGTTCAGTGAACTATCCTAGTTAACAAATGATAGACTGAAAAATAAAAGTAAATTAATAAATGAATACAATTTTGTGATTTTGGATAGTTCCAATGATTCAGAAGTAAGGATTATGTTGATAAAATGCAATTAAAAAGTAAAAAAAAAAATGGGCTCTATTTATTTTAATTATTTATTTATTTATTTATTTTACATTTGTTGACCGGGTTTGTCTGACTGAGCTAGTGGCTCATTTTCAGCAGAGACCTGGGGAGAAAAGCTCTACAGTGAGATAAAGTTAAACATCAGATAAAAAAAAACTTAAAAATACATTTCAGTTACGTACACATAAAAAAGAAATTATACATTCAGAAGTACACAAAAAGTTTCAAAAACATCTATACAATATTTGCAATGGTAGATAAGTGATGTAGAGAAACCAAAAAGCACTACTGTGAGGCAAACATTTTGAAAAGGAAATTCACATCTAGGATGAACTCAGTAAACCAGCATAGAATAAACATAAGATATATGATCAGATATATATAGAAGGGGTTTGTGGTAATAAACATGGTATGAACTGGTGAGAGATAAAAGAGGAGAGACAATAGCAGGTGACACGGATAGTCTAAAAAATCAGCAGAATAGCATGTGTTTATAGTAAATTACCATTAAGTAATATGGAGAGAAATAGGAGAAAAAAATACTGAAGAGGAAAGATAAGAGAAGGGAGGCTGGGATCAGGGAAAAGAATAGATAAAAGGAAGCTGTTAGAGGGGACTCACTTCATAATCTTGAAATACTGAAATCCTGAATTTCAGTTTCTCGAGACTATGAAGCCGAAAATCCATAAACTCGAAACCCCAGAAGGGCGAAATTTAAAATTGCGACTTCTACACTAAACATACTACAGAGACGAACACAAACATACACATCCTTACACATACACAAACACCTACCATACATACAAAAAGGGGGGCAAGCCCCCCTGTACTCCCCATGTGGGGGGCTGCACCCCCCAAACACCCCCTACTTAAATATACTAACTCCGCGGTCGCACTACACAAACACACAAAAACACCACCACACAAGCTACATTCCCCTCGCGCACACACATCACAATAACAAAACACACAGACACACACTAAAGCCCCTACCCAAAACCCAAGACACAAACACTTACCTACATCTCCAATCACCCACTCACACACCGCAACACCAGAACCACTAATTCAAAATCTCAGAACTTCGGGATTTTGAATTTCGCACTTCTGGGTTTTCGGTATTCTGCACTTTCGGCTTTCTGGTCTCAGGCTACTGAAATTTGGGATTTCAGTAGTTCAAGATTCTGTAGGGAACCTGTTAGAGGACAGTGCTGGTGGAAGATTAGACAAGGACGAAGGGGTGTGAAAGGAAGTAATGGGAGGGTGTAGGTAAGATGGGCAGAGGAGAGAGGGTATTGGTAAGATGGACAGAGGAGAGAGAGGGGTGTTGGATACTATTTATGCACATTTTTGTAGTTATGGCTTTTTCTTATCTTTTTAGTTATATTAATCATCTTATTGCTGCTCATCTAATTAGCTGGAGGTTTAATATTAATTTCATTTGACTAAAAAAACACAGTTAAATTTAAAGTTGTCTTGCAGCTACTTGATCTTCCCACCTTCTTGGCACTTACATATATCAGATAAAATGGTTACACTCATTGAAGTTTAAAAAAATATGTTATACTGGACTTTGTTACTGTTTCAGCTAATCTACCTCAGAAGCTTAAGAAAATTATTGCATTTTCAAACTGCAAATAAAGATATTTCAAATCTGAGTAATACGGCATATTGTTTCATGATATATTAACCCCAGTTTCTAGTTCAATGTATATGCAGGTGATACAAAGTCTGGGGAGATTAAACACAAAGCTGACAGACATTTTCAATACATTTTATAAACTTTTTCAGACTAGTGTTCTGAAAATTTTACTTTAGCTTTTCAGATATTGCCAAATGACATCTTAAGCTGTATCCAACAATATAGTAGAAAACTATTTTGTTTTGAATCTAAAATATTGTCACAATTAATAGGAGGCTTTTTGTTTTTCCCCCCAAAGAAACTTGATCTGAATGGAATTTTATAAAGAGTTTATTCAGGTGGTAGTTCTATCCTTAATACAGTTTTGGAATGCCTTGCAACTTCATCCCTACACATGGATTCATATTTTTCTTTGGCCAAGTTGACTCTTCTTAGGAAACCAGAGGAAGGTAAAACTTTATTTTCTAACTATAGGCCAGTTCTTTTCAACTCTGACTATAAAATTTTGGTAAAGGTAGTTAAGTTTTTATTTTTATTTTATCCATCTCTAATATTTTTCATCAGAATCAATTTGGCTATATTTCCAAAAAAAAGTGTCTTCCATAAACCATATGCTGCAAGTCATTCTACTATACTACAAGAGTAATAAAAATAAACAGCTAACTAGAACCGGTTTTTTCTTCCTTATATGCCCAATGCATCTGATACAATAAAAACAGAAATTTAAGCCAAGTTCATACATGTCCATATTTACTGACTCCCTTATTAAACCTAATTCAAGCTGCCTCCCCAGATTGGCAGAAACTGGGTGTTGCCATGGGCACACCATGTGCATACAGTTATGTGAACTTGGTTCTGGTGAACTGGGAAGATGAAGTGGTTTTTACTGAGCATATGTTTAGCTCTAACTTAATTTTGTATAAGCATTTTGTTGATGATATTTTTATTTTATGAAGAGGCTTTGCAGATGTATAATGTAAATTTGTTGATTATCTAGAAGGTAGCAGTGAATGTTTTAAATTTATGAAGCAATACTCTGATAAGAGTATTGACTTTTTAGATGTATCTTTGACATTTAATAACCAGGGTTTTTTTTAGATACCTCCTTATACAAGAAAAACCGTAGGAAGAATAATATTTTGCAGTGTTCTGACATGCATCCAACACATATTTTTAATAATGTTTTAAAAGGTCAATTTTTAAGGGCCTCCAGACTCAACCCAAATGATAATGTCAATTTGATGGCCATTAATAGAATGTCACATGATTTTCTAAAAAGGGGCTATCGTAAACATGATATAAAACAGTCCTCATCAGGAATCTTATCAATGAGAATGACTACTAGTAGACCATATTTTTGTAGGAAGGTTGTTAATATCAATAGAAGTAAAAATAATAAATTGAATTGTAAGGTACCCCTAACTTACAGTAGTGATGTTAATGCTACTTGTGAAGTCATAAGTAAGAACTGGACGATTCTTTTGTCTGATCACAGGATTAAGGAGTTAGTAGGTGCTAAACCTAGTTTTATTTTTAAGAACAGCCTGAATCTTAAGAGGCAAGTATGGTATGGTCACCATAGGAAATCTCATGTAAAATCTGTTAGAACGGGTGCCTTCTTTGTAGAACATGCAAGGCATGTAGTTCGATGCTAGGATTTAATACATATATACATCCTATAACATGGAAGGTTTATACCATTAACTGTTATGCAGGTTGTAAGACCCTTAATTTGATCTATCTAGCTAGTTGAAAACTACGTGACACATTTTATGTTGGCAAGACCAACAGGTTATTGAAAGATTGTGTTTTACAACATCTCAGAGATATTAATACTAAGAATATTTTGAATGCATTGCATAAACATATTAAAAATCATATTAGCCATTATTTTACTTTTATGGTGCTAGAAATTATTACTGCTGATATAAGGGAAGGGATTCTAATAAATAAAACTGAATTAGCAGAGTTTAAATGGATTGTCAGCTTACAAACAAATACCCTGGGTTGAATAGATGTGTTCCTTTAAAACCTGCATTGAAGGCAAGACCATTACGTTACTGACTGACTACTACCATATTTGTGATTGGATGTTTTATATTTTATATATCTATCTGTTTTAAGTGGACTACTGATCTGATGAGGCACTTGTGTGTGAAAGCAATTCTCTTACTTATTGTCTGTGGTTTTATCATATATTAAAGTTTATGGTTGCTGCCATGTTGGCCAGCCCATATTTATTTTTCTTAATAATTAATATCATGTTGAAATGTCATTATAATGGCTGTAGTCAGGCAAATCCCTGAAAATTATTGACTGCTACCAGCATGGCTACAAAACAAAACAGATTATATTATCCCACTGGAATCAACCCATCCCATTAGACTGCGATATTTCTGTAAAACACAAAAAACACATAGTTCTTCATAACATCTGCTGGCAGTGTTTATTACTTTGGTTTAAATTACTTGTTTAGTTTGGTACCAAACTGCATTTTTATTAAATGAATATTACCATGTTTTCTTTTTTGGAGCTGTGGTCACCATATGATTGGACATATGCATTTTGATTGGATAGGTTGGGCAGGGCCGGTGCTAGCATTTTGGGAGTCCCCAGCATGGTTCAAGTTGGGGGCCCTACTCAGGAGAATTTCAAGTGTCACCACATTGCCATCGCAGCCCCTTCCCTGTCAAGCTCATCCAGCACCATTTAACCACTATAGTGTCACTACATTCAGATTATTAAGAATTGATGTGCCAAGGTACACACTGGCATTTAGTACCAATGTTTCATTATGGTAAACCCCTGTATCACAGCAAGGTAGCTACTTACAGGTACACATACTGACTGGCATTTATTACCAATGTTACATTAAGACAAACCCCTGTACCACAGCAAGGTAATGACTCACAGGTGCACGCACACACTGACTGGCCTTTAGTACCAATTTTACGTTATGAAACCCCTGTACACAGCAAGGTTGCCACTCAGCTGCACACACACACACTGACTGGCATTTAGTATCAGTGTTACATTAGAGATAAACTCCTATTCCACAGCAAGGTAGCCACTCAGGTGCACGCACACTGCCTGGCATTTACTAACAATGTTACATTATGACAAACCTCTGTACCACAGCAAGGTAGCCACTCACAGGTGCAGACACTGACTGCATACTCTTCAACTGCCTATATTTTCACGGAATGCACAGATGTGACTCATTTGTGGTCTGTTCCTCAAAATTTGTAGTTTTCTAAATTTTTTGCGGCAAATAATTGATAACTGAATTCACTAAATGACAGTCATTTCAGTTTAACTTCATATCCTTCAGAACATGCATGGTAATACCTTTTATTCTAGCAACTTTTCGGTTTATAACAGCAATATTTAAAATTTGCCAGATCTTTGGGGCTGTAACCCCATTATCTGTGGCTTTTCCCAGATTTTTTGAACCACGAGATTGAGAGCTATGACTGGCATTTAGTAGCAATGTTGTTACATTATAGCAAGCCTCTGTACTGCATCAAGGTAGCTAGTCCTGCAGAGGTACACAAAGACACCCACACTGACTCCCTCACAAAGATACCTACACTGACTGGCATTTAGTAGCAATGTTGTTACATTATGACAAGCCTCTGTATTGCATCAAGGTCGCCAGTCTTACAAAGGTACACAAAGACACCCACACTGACTCCCTCACAAAGCCATCCACACTGATTGGTATTTACTAGCAAGGTTGTTACGTTACGACAAGCCTCTGTACCGCATCAAGGTAGCCAGTCTCGCAGAGTTACACAAAGACCAGGACACCCACACTGACTCCCTCATAAAGTCACCCACGCTATATTCAGAAAACCGTTATGCAATTTAGCACAAAGGGGTACATCTGAGTAGCTTGGCTTACTGTTTAGCTCTCTCAAGCTGCATCCAGATTAAGCAGACTGTGGATGCAGCCTAGCTAAAGTATGCTCCATGGCTCAGGTTACATAGTCAAGCTTTACATAGTACAATGAATTACAGATGGCCATAGTATGCAAGGCTTAAGCTGCAATTCATTTGTTAGCTGAATGCAACCAAGTGTTGTAAGCAGACTGATATTAACATGGGAGAGTGTGTGCAACAAAGAAGGCCTGACTTTCTGTGTTTCACCTTGCCATATTGCAGTCCCATGAAGGTAGTCTTCCAAAGAGAGAGAGAGAGAGAGAGAGAGTGTGTGTGTGTGTGTGTGTGTGTGTGTGTGTGTGTATGTTTGTGTTGTGTAGATGTGTGTGTGTGTAGTTGTATATAGGTGAGGGTATGGGGGGGGCTGTGGGTCTGTGTATATCAATCGATCACACTATCTAATGTGTGTGTGTGTGTGTGTGTGTGTGTGTATGTGTGTCCATGCATGTATGTCTTTGTGTGTATTTAATGCATGCATATAAGTATGTGGGTAAGTATGTATGTATGAATGTCCATGTTTGGAACCCTGTGCACGCCCTTTGTTGCTAGTAAGTAATCATATTCCTGATCACGTATAAACAACTTGTAAGCTAACTGTTTCACTTCTGGGTGACTTCAGTTTTTCCTCATAATATTCCTGGGTCCAGGACTCTTGCACAAATGCACTTCTTACCAAATCGCGAATGGGCGGGCATACTTACACGAAAATGCTTTTCACCGAAGCAACATTTTTGCGTAAGTATGCCTGTTGTGTCGGTCGTACTATGGTGCAGATAAGGGAAACTTCCCTTTTCTTCACTGTAGTGCAATCTCAGAGTGAGAATATTAAAGTAGGGGTTGTTGGGTGCAGGGGGGGCTTGCCCCCCTGTGTAAAAGTAGATTTCATGTTTTTTTTTTTTTTTTAACACACTTTAGCGAAAGTGCTTTTTCAGTGAAAGAGCTTTTGTTAAAGTGTGTTCGGTGATAGTGGATTCGGACTATTGAACTTTCATTCAACAGTCCTAGATCCAATATTCTTAGGGGGTATCACCCAGCAGGAAAATTACCAAGGAGATGTGCTTTGTTGCTTTAAAAGACAAATAAATGTTTGCTTTGAGATAAAAAAGAATCCTAGCTCCATTGCCCTTCTCCTGCTCAGTGGGAGGATTTCTCTAAGCATGGGGTCTTGCACAGAAGAGTAAAGATAGGTGTTGCTTTCCAATTAACATCTGTGGAGACATCATCAAAGTTTCTGCAGTGAGGATTTAAATCCACCAAGGATTTGAAAAGTTTTCTCTTCTTCTGAGGCAATTCACACACTGTTAATTAAGCTTCCCTTCCAGCCAAAGAAGCAAATGAAACAACTTCAATATGCTGGAACTGACATTGTGTGGAAACAGTCTATTAGCCATCTTAGTTGAACCAGATGGCAGTACATAGCCTTCTATGAAAAGAAAAGATTTGTAATGTTGGGTTATAAAAACATAGGGCCAGATTCAGGAAGGCTTACACGGAGTTCAAGAGTAGTGTAAGCCTCCGTGTAAGCCTCCCGATTCAGGTACAGCCCAAACCTCCGTGTAAGAGACAGCTAACACGTCTCTTACACGGACTGGGCGTGGAAATGCTCAATACCTCATTTGCAGCTCCAAGATATGCAAATGAGGTATTTGAGCGATCCACGAAGCAGAAACCAGTCCGTGTAACGGACGTGTTAGCTGCAGAAATGTACTCAGCTGACAACTGAGTACATTTCTGCAAAATCAAAACGGAGCTATGTCAGCTCCAAATAAAGGGTGCATATGTCATTAAGCATGCCAATGGCCAAATATGTGGCCATTGGCATGAAAAGTGTTGCAAAAATAAGTTATTTAACTTTTTTTTTTCCACGGGATTTTTGTTTAACTGCAGCGCACACCGCAAACGGGGTGCGCTACCTAAAACTGAAAACCGAAGCTTATAAGCCCACAATTGTGGGATTGATGTATTACATGGAATGTCAATGGAGGGACTTGCAGACTAAAACAATATGGCCTCCGTTTAGTGGTTGTCAAGGGGAAGCTCCGTGTAAGATATGTAACTAAGCATTACTAGGCAATCCTATGTAAATGAGGGTTACAATACTGAATCACACTGCCACATAGGTAATGAGCACTTTCTGAGTAGTGTAAGAGTTAGAGAAGGGGGAGGAACAGAGTAAGAGGTAGGTGACATCACGGAGGGGAAGGATAGAAAGAAATGTACCAGATTGGAGGGCAATGTAAGGTAACAGATGACAGACAGACATCAGGGAGGGAGGTGTGTCCCAACAGAACACTAGGAAAGTCAAGAAATTGAGGGTATACGCTATCCCTACACTCAAAGTTTCTTGATATACGTGTATGCGCGTGTGTGCGCGCGTGTAAGGCAGGTTCAACATGTGGGAGCGTGTTGCAAACTGTTTACAACGGTTTGCGCGGGCGTGCACGTGTGTAAGGCAGTGTGCGCGCGTTTTAGCATGAATCAGCCTAGCTAACACCGTGTAAGGATGTGTGCGCACGTGTAACACTGTGTAGGGATGTGTGCGCGCGTTTAAGTGACTGTGAGCGTGTTTAAGCTGGTGTGCACATTGCTCCCCTCAGGAAACAGAGAGGAAACAGGAAACAACCAAAATACAGGAAACTGCCAGGAATACTGCTGGAGTTAATTGGTGGAAACAATTACAAGCAGGCAATTACACAGGCAGACTAGAAGCCCAGCCCAGCACTTAAAACACAACAAAGAGCAGTGAAGGCTGTTTCTCACAAGAGATACTGCCAGAAACTAAGCTATCAGAATTGAAAACTGAAATAAAGCTGAACTCAGAGCAGAAATGCTAGGGGCTGCCATGGCTATTATAATCAGGCATAGGCGAATTGCTGAGGGTGGTGACAATGCAGATGCTGACAGACAACCCAGAGTGAGGAGAAGGAGAAGAGTATACAGGCCCAGGGTCACCTACCATGGGTTACATGAGCTGGAGATAGTAGAGCGCTATAGAGTGGACAGAGAGCTCCTGCAGCAGATTGTTGAGCTGTGCAGGCCACACCTCACACACAGAACCAACAGAGGGGAACCCAAGGTATGTGTTGGCCTAAGAATACTAGCAACAGGTACCTTCCAGAGACCAACTGGTGATATGATGGGGATATCACAGGCATCAGCCTCCAGGGCACTGCACCAGTTCCTGGATGCCATGTCACCACATGTCAGTGATCATATATATGTCCCTAATGACCGTGAGGTTGTGGCCAGCAATATGCGTCTCTTCCAGCAAATAGCAGGATACCCTGAGGTGCTGGGTGCAATAGACTGCACGCACATATGCATCAAAGCACCAGCCGGTGAGCGGGGTAGAGTCTACATTAACCGCAAGGGATACCCCTCCATCAACTGCCAGGTCATGTGTGATGCCCAGGGCATAATAATGAATGTGTGTGCTGGCTGCCCTGGGAGTTACCACGATTCCCACATCTGGCATCTGACGCAGCTGTACCAATCATTTGCCAATGGGGACTTCCCACACGGACACCTAGTGGGGGATGCAGGTTATGCACTTGAGCCGTGGCTGATGACACCCATCAGAAATGCACACACACCTGAACAGGAACGCCATAATGAGGCACACGCACAAACACATAATATCATAGAGCATGTGTTTGGGCTGCTCAAGTCACGGTTCCGGTGTCTGGACACATCTGGTGGAGCTTTGCAGTACACACCAACTACATGTACCCAAATGATCATGATATGTGCTATGCTACATAATATGATCCTGTGGAAACAGCTGCAGCAGGACCAGCACAGGGCTGGGCCAAACATCCCCCCACCATTGCCAAGGCCACCACAGGCAGGGGTTGACTCGGAGGAGGAACAACCTGACCTTGTCCCAGTAGGCAGAAGGAGGCATGCCCAGTATGCCCTGGCCTTGGCAAAGAGGCAACGCATAGCACATACGCTTGGTCAGTAGGAACACTGGGACTGATACCCGCCTGACTCACTCATACAGTAACAGGGATGCCTAACATGACACAACCTGCTTCCAAATGTACAGGGAGTGTAGTATGTGTATCCGACAGAGGTGGCCCTGCAGCACCACCTGAGACATGAATGCCATGTGTTAAGTAATGTAATATCATGTACAATATGCACACCTGAGGACCCCAACTAACATCCATATCCACGCATATGACCCTGTGGAAACAGCTGCACGTCATACAGTGATGTACATGTGCAAAAACATGGAACAAGATACAAAATGAGGGTGTCTAGCAATAAATAGCATGGATAACCACACACCCATGTTTGTACCACAACAAGAAGCAACATGGAATAGCCATGGTCAAAATACAATGGCTAAAACCGACTACTACTATATAGCCTGCTGCAGACCACTGTCCTAATAGCAGGAACTGCCCCAGGCCTATGTCCATAGGTTCATACTAGGCTATCTGCCCTAGGGCATTAATAAGCCTAGGCCAGAGTTTTGTGGCGTCTGCCACCCCTGCAAGTTGATGGATAATATGCCCATTATTTTGCTGTGCCTCTGTCAAGCAGTGATACTGAGGTTATCCCTGGGGTATACCTGCAATCTCCCATCCATTGGTCAAGATCTCACTTGAACAAAGCCAGTGAGGTGCTCAGCCCCACATGTACCAGGATGTTGTTCCACAGCATATGGACTCTCTGGGTGATGAATCTGTCCCTCCAGCACATCCTATTAATATCTGTGTTGAGGTTTAGGTCTCCTGCCCTTGTAGTTCTGATGGATGTAGAGGTCTTGAGGTGAAGCATGTTCATAAAGTCTGGGTTGGACATAGCCTTGTATGTCAGGCACAGATCACCTCTGAGCAGTCAGTAAGTGACTGAATACAGCTGGAATTCCTTCAGTCGGGCAGCATAAGAAATATGTTTGAGACCCTTTCACCTCCTGTCGAGGAATTTGTGGGCCCATCCAATCTGAATGGGGCAGTGTATGCAATCATTGGTGTGATGAGTACAGGGGAACGATGACCTCCCTTGATCTAGATGTGAATCACTGCATGATGAGGTGGCCAATGTAGAAGGCCTTCCAAACTACCCTGGCAATGTGAGTGTCAAGCAAAGGTCACTGTCAACCTGGGTGCCCAGGTCCCTGATAACCTACGTTGTGCTTAGAGGATTGCCACCTAGATGGGAAGTAGTGGTAACCTTGTTCTTCCTGAAGGGTATGGCTATGCATTGTTTAGTGTTTAATGTAAGGCCATGGCCGTGGCACCAGTTATCTGTGTCTATGAGACCCTTCTGAAGGATGTCTGTGTCAGATGGGTTTCCAGCTATGCTTCCCAGTTTGCAGTCATCTTCAAACTTTGTCAGCCATAATCCTCCTGTGTTTGCTCGTACTTCTGAAAAGTAGATACTGAACAAATGTGGGCCCAGGACTGAGCCCTGTGGGACACCACTTGTGACAGCTCTGGAGTGTGAACTGGCACCAGCAACTTTGACCCTGTGTGTTCCGTCACTTAGCCAGTTTGCAACACATGCTGTGATGTATGGGTTCACAATTAAGCTGGTGATGTTTTCAATGATACCTGAGTGGGGTATTGTGTCGAAAGCCTTTGCCAGGTCAAGGTAGGCTGTGTGGACTGCCTTGCCCACGTCAATGGCCTGGGTGAGTGTTTTGAAAAAGTCAACCAAGTTTAAAAGGCATGATCTGCCCTTGACAAAGCCAAACTGGATTGGATCCAATGTCTGCAAGTCCCCTATGTCTTCATTTAGAATTCCCATTATGATCCTCTCCATAGCTTATCAGAACAGGCTTGTCAAGCTGATGGGATGGTAGTTTCTGGGGTTGGTGGAGGCACCTCCTTTGTGAAGTGGGTCCACCATTGCTGTATGCCACTCCTTGGGAACATATCCTGAGGTGAGGCTAAGATTAAACAGCTGCCCTAACTGCGGGTGTAATTACTCATTGAGTTCATGGAGCACACAACTGGGGACACCATCTGGTCCCATGGATAAAGTGTTTTCTGCCTTGGATTGAGCAGTTCCCACCCCAGCAGTGGAGATGTTTGGGGCTACAATCCTCTGGTGTACATACCCCCTAGTTGGGGGAGGGGAGAAATCTGCACTGAACCTGTCAGTCAGTATGTTGCCAATGTCTGTAGGTGCAGTGATATCAACATTATTCTGAACTAAGTCTGAGCATATCTGGGAGTTTCCTCCCAGGTTTCAAACATAGGTAAAAAGGCCTCATGATTGTCCCTGGAGTCCTGAGTGGGTTTACTCTCAAAACATGCCTCGGATGATTGTATGGGGAACCCAGTGTTTTACTCACAATGAGCAGGGTGTCTTCCCCACGGATTACGCTCTATCTTGTAGTAGCTCCTTCCTTGTGTTGTACAGCTTGTTTATGGCTAGGGTCCACCAGACTGGATGCTTGCCTGTGGTACAAAGAGTCATTATTATTTGGGATTGCCTGAACCATGCAGTCCTGGAGGTGCTGGTAGAAGGCATTTCTAAGTGATACAGTGGCTTGGGTAATGGTGTCTGCTGGCCTGGGGGCCTTGAAAGAGACCACACCAGTCCTCAGAAATGTGAAGTCGGCATTTGAGAAGGTCTTCACCGTTTCATTTCCCATCTGGGGTGTGGGTGGGATGTGGACTCCCACTGAGAATAGTCCATGATCTGATCTCACCAATGATGGGTATATGTCTGGTGTTGAACAGTGTGACCCCATGTTCGTGATGATGTGTTCTAGTATGTTGCCTCCACTTGAGGGATTGGGACCAGTTGTTCCATGGCATTTCAGTGTATGAACTCTTGGAACCTTTGTGTTAGAGTGTTGTGGCATGATTAGTGATCCCAGTCTATATGTGGATAGTTGGAATCACCCAGTAGGATGGTGTTTTGAGATACATTTATCCCCTTCAGTGTTTGCAGGATAGCTGTGTGAGGTACCTGAGTTTGAGCGGGTGGCATGTAACATGCTACAAACTGCAGAGCAGTTTTGCCTACGGTCACTGGCACCTGGATGGTCTCTGATGCATCGTGTGTTGCCACCAACTATGAGGTGAGGGTGTCCTTGATGAATATGGACACCCACCATCCTTCTTGGTGTTGTCGGGATGCTGGTGCCGGAATGCATGATATGAGGTAACACCCGATAGTGCCGGGGTGCTGTCAGAAGCTGTGAACCAGGTTTCAGGCACAGCACAGACATCAATGTGCTACATACTGAGAAGGGCATAGAGTGTGTGCAGCTTGAGGTTGAGACCTTGGGCATTGAGCAGCATTACCCTTAGTGTCTTTCCTTTACTGTGTTCTAGGGTGGTAGGTGTAGAATCTGAATCTTGCATAAAAAACGCACAATGGGGCTGGCAAGAGCATCATCTGAAATCCGGAAGCCCAGGGTGACAGGTGCAAGCCGTCCCTTGCAAATCACCGTGGCCTGTCCAGCATGTCATCCCAGGCAGACAGACATTGGACCCCTTAGAATGACACCATAGTCTAAGCAAAATACTACAGCTGATCATCTTGTCTCTGTTTATGTGGCATCATACTTGGTGAAGGTAGGATACTGCCGAAGGTCAGGGTCATACCTGCCTGGCCTACATAATCAGAGGGATCCTCTATGTCTCTTTCCATGTAGTCCAGGGAGGTACATCTCAGGTCATTCACACCAGCATGGATTATGACTGGGTCAGACCTGTACTTGCAGTTTAGTGACCTGAGTGCTTGCATTATGTGGTGGATTCCAGTGCCCGATAGGCAGCTTACTGTGACCTCCTCTGTACCTGATCTGGTGAGTGGGACATCACTGTGTCTGACTATGGAGTCACCTATGACAAGTGTGTCCGGCATTGTGTTTGGCCTTAAGGGCTGTGACTGTTTGGCACACCAACTCTGTGGTCAATGTGTTGCATGTGCTGTGCCCTGTGGAGGCAGTTGTGTGAGTGTCTGCTGTGGTGGCCACCGCCATTCTGGTAGACTTCTGATCAGAGCCTCCGAGAGTGTCTCTGTGTGTCTATGTGTATGATCTTAAGTTGTGACAGTGCCATGTGAGACTGGATTAAAGATGTGTGTGTGGTTACCTTCACCCTCTCTCTGGTCTTGCTAGTCCTATGTTGAGAGAGCTCAGCCTCCACTTTGGCTATATAGTTGCATCTCTCACATGTATGTGTGTTTTATGGCAGAAGGAGAGGGTTGTCAGTGTACATAAGGCAACTGTAACAGTGCCTCAATATTCCCAGGTTCACCAGCTGAGCAGGAGAGGACACTAGCAACTGATCCCTAGATATGCTAGAAGGAATAGACAAAACAATGTTGGAATACAGGGAGATATCAAGCCCCCCAAGCCACATCATACTGTTTGATTGACAATAGCTACACATACACCGGTGTTTCATAGTGTCATAGTGTACTACTAGGCTATCTGCCCTAGTGCATGTATAAGCCTAGCCATAGTGATGTGGCTATTGCCACCCTTATAGTGGTAATAAGTGTACAGAATAGATTCTGAATATTGTGCCTCTGACTTAGTAGTGACACATTACGACCCCCTTACGTAATTGAATAACATGACTGTGTCTCTGTCTAGTCTGTGCCTCCGTCTCATATGCAGTTGTCCAGATGTCTCCTGAAGAGAGTCAGTGAGGGACTCTGTCAAACATGAACTGGGATACTCTGCTAGAGTGTGAGATGCCTCTGAGTTATGACTCTGTCCCTCCAGCATGTCCTATACATGTATGTGCTGAGGTTCAAATACTCAGCTCTCATGGCTCTGGTGGATTTGGATTGCTTGCAGTGGAGTATGTCCACCAAATCCTGATTGGACATGGTCTTGTATGTCAGGCATAGGTCACCTGTAAGTATGCGGTATGACACTGAACAAAGCTGGACTTCCTCTATTCTGGAAGCATATGACATGTGTTGAAGAACCCTGATCTTCATGGTAGGTACTTTTCGGGTGCAAAGGTGCAAAAGGCAGGATCTGCCCTGTACAAAGCTGAACTAGGTGGGAACAAGGGTCCGTGGGTCAGTAATGTGTCTGTGTAAGAGCTCCATGACTCCTCCCATATCTTTGCAGACAAGGCTGGTTAAGCCTGTGTGGTGGTAGTTGCCATGGTCTGTGGAGGCATCCCCCTTGTGGAGTGGGACCACTGTTGCCGTATGCCAGTGTTCAGGTACATATCCTGTAGCAAGACTAAGGTTAAATAGCAGTTGTATATATGGGTCCAGCCCTTCTGGAGTTCACATAGCATGCAACTGGAGATACCAGCAGGTCCCATGGATGCTGTGTACTTGTCTTTGCTGAGTGTGGCTCTCACATGGACATCCAAGATGACAGTGAGGTTACATACAGCAGTGATAACTATCTTGTTTTGGGGTGAGGGAGGGGGTAAATCGCACTGAAGCTGTCCGCCGGAATGTTGCCAATATCTGTCAGGTCACTGGGATATATGTTGTTGTGTACCAACTCTGAGCATATCCGAGGGTTCACAACCAGGTGTCTGACATAACTGAAGAAAGCAGTGTGGTTACCTTCATTGTCTTTGGTGATTTATGTCCCCAAGTTGACCTTGCATGTCTTTATGAGATAATGTAGCTTTCTACTAGTGCTGATCACAGCTGTCTTCCCTTTTGGAGATGTAGCTCTGGCTTGCATTAGTAACCCTCATCTGTCATACAGTTTGTTTATGGCTGGGATCCACCAAACAGGACACTTTCCCTTTGTGGAGAGGGTCCTGTTTTCAGTTGTGATTGTATGGTCCATGCTGTCTGACATCTAGCTAAGGGGAGGTCATTCTGGTTCTGCAGTTATCTTTCATCAGCATTAGAAATGACCACAACAGCCCCTGTGGGGTGTACCTCATGCACACACATCCAGCACCTGTAAGGTCCACAACAGTACCTCACCAGGAGTATGACAGAGCTGGAACACATGTAATGTGTAGTCTGATTAAACAGAGTGCAGCTCCACACACTGCCATGCTGTCCACCCAGATGCAAGCTGTGCCTGATGTAGAAAGCCATGTCCAAGCTGGAATCAATGCACATGCTGCACCTTGTACAATCTGAATGGCAGGGGCTATGCACATGAGGGACCTGAACCCCAGCACTGACATATATAGGACAGGCTGTACTGCATTATCCAAAACACAGAAGCCACCCCCACACATGAGTAAACTACCAGTACAGGTTGTCCATAGAGACACTGGTTGAGTCCCTCAACAGGAATCCTAATGAGTGGATGGGAGATTGGAGGTTTACCCTGGGTATCAATGTTATGTCACAGGTAGACAGAGGCACAGTATACTAAACAAGACATATGACATGTCGAACTACGCTTACAATGTGTTGATGGACAAACACATTCTCCGACTAGCATTAGGTCAAGATACCTCTTGAACACAGCCAGCAAGGTGCTCTGCCTCAAATGGACCAGGATTGTATTCCACAGCATAGGGAGTCTCCGAGTGATAACTCCATCCCTCCAACATGTCCAACATACATCCCTGCTAAGGTGTAAGTCACCTGCACTAGTGGTTCAGGTGGATCTTCTGAGTCTGAGGTGGAGCATGCCCATTAATCTCTGTTTGGACATGGCCTCGCATGTCAGGCACATGTCACCTCTAAGCAGACGGTATGTGAGTGAATAGAGTGTGAGTGTCGTCAATCTGGCAGCATATGACAGCTGTTGGGGTTCCTTGATCCTTTAGGTGGGGGACAGTCAAGGTGTCTCCAATTGCTGCAGATGTTGTGTGAGATACAGCCAGAATAGGGCATTCGACTTGATCACCGGTCTGATAAGTGAAGAGTTCAGGGGAACAATGACCCACTAGATCTGGATGTGAATCTCAGCCTGATCAGGTGGGCAATGTAGAAGGTCTTCCTAGCCACTTTAGCAATGTGAGTCTCAGAAGAATGGCGACTGTTAACCTGGGTCCCCAGGTCCATAATAACCTCCTCTGTGCTTAGAGGATTGCCACCTATATGGTAGCTTGGGGTCACCTTGCTTTTCCTGAAGGGTATGTCTACACATGTTGTGCACTCTGACTTCAGGCCATGGCCCTGGCACCAGCTATCAGTTACTGTGAGTCCCTTCTGAAGGATATCTGTGTGTGATGCACTGTCCACTATGGTGCCCAGTGTGCAGTCATCTGCTAACATTGTCATCCAAAGTCCTCCCATGTTGGCCTGTACTTCTGGGAAGTACATGACAAACAATGGGGCCAAGGACTGAGCCCTGTGTGACACCACCTGTGACCAGCCTGGAGTCTAACATAGTGCCAGCAACTCTAACCCTGTGGGTCCCGTCCTTAAGCCAGTTTGCAACCCATCTTGTGACATATGGGTTTACATTTCAGTTGTTAGGTTTTCCACAATACCTGAGTGGGGTATTGTGTTGAAAGTGTTTGCAAGGCCAAGGTAGGCTGTATGGACTGCCTTTCCCCAACAATGGCCTAAGTGACCAATTTGAAGATGTCAACCCAGTACAAAAGGCATGATCTGCCCCTGACCAAGCCAAAATGGGATGGGTACAATGTCTGCATGTCCCCTATATCTTTGTTTATGAGCTCAATTATGATCCTCTCCATAGATTTGCAGACTACACTTGTTGCTTATGGGGCAGCAATTAACAGGGTCTGTAGAGGCACTGCCTTTGTGCAGATGTGCACAACTGGACCCTAACCAGGCTGTTGTGCACACTATGGAAATGTAAAGCAGTGATAGGACTAAAGCCCAGGATACTGACCACCACAGTGAAAGTACTGAAACACTACACTAGACAGTGCTACAGTGTTAGGTCAGTATGAACGGATGTTGACAATTGTGTGCAAAGTATCCCATGCAAAACCTGCAGGCACAGTATACTCCCTGTTTTGTTCACACAAAAAGCATTCGGACAGTAACTACACAACATGGCACAGAACACACAACCATAAACTTCAGGTATTTGTTGAAGGTCACACTCATCCACAAATGTGATGGGCTGCAGAGTTCAACATATGTAAAGCCCACACTGGGCATGCTCACACACTTAGATAAATGAGACATCTTTCACACAACATGCCATGGGAAGGCTGAACCGGGCATGCTCACACACTTGGTCCAAATGTTACCCCTAGCAAATGTGAAAACACACCAGAGGATGTTCACCCCCCTTTCTAGACACTGATCATGTAAGCATCCTATAAGTATATTGGAGAAAAGGATTCTCTCAGTAATCCGAATAGCGCGCCGTGCTAATGCGTCTGTCTCTAGTGTCATAACATAGTTCGGTAGGGGTTTGAATCCAGCAGGTGGCAAGTGTGTGTGAAGGAGGGTAAGTGTGTGTGTATGAAAGAAACATCCCTTTTGGCAACTGGGAAAACACACCACAGGATGATCATTCCACTTTCTAGACTCTGATGATGTCAGCACCCTATAAGTATATTGGAGAAAAGAATTCTCTCAGTAATCCGAATAGCGCGCCGTGCTAATATGTTTGTCTCTAGTGTCATAACATAGTTAGGTAGGGGTTTGAATTCAGCAGGTGGCAAGTGTGTATGAAAGAGGTTAAGTGTGTATGTATGAAAGAAACATCCCTTTTGGCAACTGGGAAAACACACCACAGGATGATCATTCCACTTTCTAAACTCTGATGATGTCAGCACCCTATAAGTATATCAGGGGAAAGGAAATTCCACAGTAATGCGAATAGCGCGCTGTGCTAATGCGTCCGTCTCTAGTGTCATAACATAGTTAGGTAGGGGTTTGAATCCAGCAGGTGGCAAGTGTGTGTGAAGGGGTGTAAGTGTGTATGAAAGAAACATCCCTTTTGGCAACTGTGAAAACACACTACAGGATGCACATACCCCTTTCTAAACGATATCACAATTATGTATGGCTTTTGATTACAGACATGCCATGTGTGTTGTGCACACACAGAATGCCCATGTGTGTGGGTTGTCCCTCACAATAATACATGACATTGATTACACCGGTTATGGCAATGAACACATGCTGTATGTGTGTGCCAAATACACATATGTACCTGTGACTTTCAATAGTTACCATGTGTGATGCCTGCCACATGTGAATACATGGTATTTGCACAGGGTAACATTATGACCGTGGTCTTCAGGGGGGAAGAAATGTGTAATATCACCAGGTGGGGGAATTT